>NW_026592118.1:1843550-2031418 GCF_907164565.1 Psammomys obesus | reverse complement strand
ATATATATATATGAATCTTAAAAAAAACCCAAAACAACCAGAAGTAGAAAAGGTTTTATTGCCACTGGTTACATTGAAATCCTTTTAAAAAAATATTTTGAAGAACCATGAGTTTTATATTACCAATTATATATAAATAGTCATGAACTCAATGGCGGACTCTTTGACCTCCCCACTCCTCAAGAGAGGAACAGTCCTGCTAGGCCACAGAGGAGGACTTTGCAGCCAGTCCTGAAGATACCTGATAAAACAGGGTCAGATGAAAGGGGAGGAGGTCCTCCCCTATCAGTGGACTTAGAAAGGGGCAGGGAGGAGAGGAGAGAGGGAGGGTGGGATTGGGAGGGAAGACAGAGTGGGATACAGCTGGGATACAAAGTTAATAAAATGTAACTAATAATAAAAATAAATAAAGAAAGAAAGAAATGAAAAATTGTATATAAAAAAGATAAAAATTCTATATAGGTAGATATTTAGAATCTGTTTCAGAGGGAAATCCTCTCAAAATATGTGTATCTACCAATGAAGGTTTATGAAAAATTTAATATCACCAAAGATTAAATGGATATTTAATGAAAATGGACCAAAGACCTCAATTTAAAAAGTGAGACACTGAAACTTCTAGAAAACAAACACACACATCCACAGCACAAGGGTACCTCAAGTATCAATAGACAGGACTACAAGAAAATAAGAGCTTTCTGTACTGCAAAGAAACAATCAACAGAACTAATAGGCCACAGAATGGGAGGAACTTGTACTGGTTACAATTCAGACAAGTGGCCAATATCTGGAATGTACAAATGATTGCAGAAATTAAATATCAAGGAAATAAAACTGTCAACCTACAAATGGGCAAGTGAACTGAATAGATAACTTCAAAAGAAAAGTAAAAAGAAACACAAATGGTCAATAACTACTTGTGAAATTTTGTTTTGTTTTGTTTTTTTGTTTTAGAGGTAACTTTATTACTGTTTCAATCTATTGGTTGTTAAGGTTCTACTTAATTTTTTTTCCTTTTATAATTTAATTTAATTTTATTTTTAATTACACTTTATTTACTCTGTACCCCTCCTCTAGTTCCCTTCTTCTTTCCCTCCCAATTGGTCCCTTCTTCCCCCTTCTCCATGCATGCCTCTCCCCAAGTCCACTATGTATGGGAGGGTTTCTTTTTCTTCCTTCTGATCCTAGTCTGTTAGGTCTCATCAGGAGTAGCTGCACTGTCTTCCTCTGTGGCCTGGTAAGGCTGCTCCCCTCTCAGGGGGAGGTGATCAAAGAGCAGGCCAATCAGTTCAAGTTTTATTCACTTTACATCCTTGTTGGAGAACCATCCCTCCTCCTCTCTCAGTCCCATTCTTCTCGCCTCCCTCTTTCCCTCTTGCCTTTTCCTCAGAAAACTGGAGCTCTTTTTTCCATATAACCCAGCTCATCAAGTTGCATCAGGACTGAGTGTGTCCCCTTTTTCTTTGGCCTGGCAAAGCAGTCCTACCAGAAGAAAGTGATAAAAAAGCTGGCAAGTGAGTCTCTGTCCAATGTAGTCCCTACTTCTCTTACTAGAGGACCTACACGAGGCCTAAGTTCCCCATCTGCTACATCTTTGTAGGGAGCCTAGGTCCAGTTCATGTACGGTCCTTGGTTGATGCTTCTGTCTCAGCAAGGCACTCTGGGCCCTGGTTATAAAAAACAATCTATAGATTCAGTGCAATCCCCATCAAAATATCAATATAGTTCTTTTATTATTATTATTATTATTTTTTACACTTTATTCACTTTGTATCCCCCCATAAGCCCCTTCCTCCTCCCCTCCCGGTCTCACCCTCCCTACCCCTTCTTCATGCATGCCCCTCCCCAAGTCCACTGATAGGGGAGGTCCTCCTCTCATTCCTTCTGATCTTAGTCTATCAGGTCACATCAGGAGTGGCTGCATTGTCATCTTCTGTGGCCTGGTAAGACTACTCTCCCCTCAGGGAAAGCTGATCAAAGAGCAGGCCTATCAGATTGTGTCAGAAGCAGTCCCTCTTCACATTACTATGTAACCCACTTAGACACTAAATTGCCATGGATTACATCTGCACAGGGGTTCTAGGTTATCTCCATGCCTGGTACTTGGTTGGAGTATGAGTCTCTGGGAAGATCCCTGTGCTCAAATCTTCTAGTTCTGTTGCTCTCCTTGTGGGGTTCCTGTCCTCTCCATAACCTATTATTTCCCACTTCTTACATAAGATTCCATGCACTCTGCCCAACAGTTGGTCATAAAGTCTCAGCCTTTTTGATAGTCTGCAGGGTAAAGCTTTTCAGAGGCCCTCTGTGGCAGGTTCCTAGGTTGTTTCCTGCTTTCTTCTTCTTCTGATGTTCATCCTCTTTGCCTTTCGGGATGGGGATTGAGCATTTTAGTCAGAGTCCTCTCTCTTGATTAGTTTCTTTAGATGGACAGATTTTAGGTTTATCCTATAAGACTATATGAGTGAGTATAGTGTGTGTGTCTTTCTGCTTCTGGGACAGCTCGCTCAGGATGATCCTTTACAGGTACCACCATTTACCTGCAAATTTCATGATTTCCTTACTTTTCATTGCTGAGTAATACTCCATTGTATAGATGTACCACAATTTCTGCATCCACTCTTCAGTTGAGGGGCATCTGGGCTGTTTCCAGCTTCTGGCTATTACAAATAAAGCTGCTACAAAAAACGGTTGAGCAAATATCCTTATTGTGTACTTGAGCCTCTTTTGGATATATGCCTAGGAGTGGTAAGGCTGGATCTTGAGGAAGCACTATTCCTAGTTGTCTGAGAAAGTGCCAAATTGATTTCCAGAGTGGTTGTACAAGTTTACATTCCCACCAGCAATGGAGGAGGGTTCCCGTTTCTCCACAACCTCTCCAACATGTACTGTCACTTGAGTTTTTTATCTTGGCCATTCTGATGGGTGTAAGGTGAAATCTCAGGGTTGTTTTGATTTGCATTTCCCTAATGGCTAATTAGGTTGAGCATTTCTTCAAGTGTTTTTCTGCCATTCGCTATTCCTCTACAGAGAGTTCTCTGTTTAGCTCTGTTCCTCATTTTTTAATTGGATTACTTGGTCTGCTGCTTTTCAGCTTCTTTAGTTCTTTATATATGCTGGATATTAGCCCTCTGTCAGATAAAGGACTAGTGAAGATTCTTTCCCAATCTGTAGGCAGTCGTTTTGTTTTGATGACAGTGTCTTTTGCTTAACAGAAGCTTTTCAGTTTCATGAGGTCCCATTTATTGATTGTTGCTCTTAGAGCTTATGCTGTTGGTGTTCTGTTCAGAAAGTTTTCTCCTGAACCAATGAGTTCTAGGGTATTCCCCCCTTTTTTTTCTAGCCGATTTAATGTGTCTGGTTTTATGTTGAGGTCTTTGATCCACTTGGATTTCAGTTTTGTGCAGGGTGATAAGTATGGATCTATTTGCATTTTTCTACATGTAGACATCCAGTTGGACCAGCACCATTTGTTGAAGATGCTATCTCTTTTCCACTGTATGATTTTGGCATCTTTGTCAAAAATCAGGTGTCCATAAGTGTGTGGGTTTATTTCTGGGTCTTCTGTTCGGTTCCATTGATCCACCATTCTGTTTCTATGCCAGTACCATGCAGTTTTATAACTGTTGCTCTATAGTACAGCTTAAGATCAGGGATGGAGATACCTCCAGAAGATCTTTTATTGTAGAGGATTGTTTTAGCAATTCTGGGTTTCTTGTTATTCCATATGAAGTTAAGAATTTTTCTTTCCAGGTCTGTAAAGAATTGTGTTGGCAATTTGATGGGAATTGCATTAAATTTGTAGATGGCTTTGGTAAGATGGCCATTTTTACTATGTTAATCCTGCCAAGCCATGAACATGGGAGATCTCTCCATCTTCTCTGATTCTTTCTTCAGAGACTTGAAATTTTTTTCTTACAAGTCTTTGACTTTCTTGGTTAGGGTTACACCAAGGTACTTTATGTCATTTGTGGCCATTGTGAAGGCTGTTGTTTCCCTAATTTCTTTTTCAGCCCTTTTGTCTTTTGTATACAGGAGTGCTACTGATTTTTTTTTGAGTTAATTTTGTATCCTGCCACTTTGCTGAGGGTGTTTATCAGCTGTAGAAATTCTTTGGTTGAATTTTTGGGTTTCCTCATGTATACTACCATATCATCTGCAAATAGTGAAATTTTGACCTCTTCCTTTCTGATTTGTATCCCCTTGATCTCCTTTATTTGTCTTATTACTCTAGCTAGGACTTCAAGTACTATGTTGAAGAGATATAGAGAGAGTGGGCAGCCTTGCCTTGTCCCTGATTTCTGTGGGATTGCTTTAAGTTTCTCTCCATTCAGTTTGATGTTGGCTATAGGCTTGCTGTATATCGTATTTACTATGTTTAGATATGTGCCTTGTATCCCCAATCTCTCCAGTACTTTAAACAAGAATGGATGTTGGATTTTGTCAAATGCTTTTTCAGCATCTAGGGAGATTATCATGTGGTTTTTTTCTTTCAGTTTGTTAATATGGTTGGTCACATTGATGGATTTCCATATATTGAACCATCCCTGCATACCTGGGATGAAGCCTACTTGGTCATAGTGGATAATATCTTTGATGTGTTCTTATATTCGGTTTGCAAGTATTTTGTTGAGTATTTTTGCATCAATGTTCATAAGGGAGATTGGCCTGAAATTCTCTTTTTTTGTTGAGTCTTTGTGAGGTTTAGGTACCAAGGTGACTGTGGCTTCATAGAATGAGTTTGGTAATGTTCCTTCTGTTTCTAATTTGTGGAATAGTTTGAAGAGAATTGGTGTTAGCTCTTCTTTGAAGGTCTGGTAAAATTCTGCCCTGAACCCATCTGGTCCTGGGCTTTTTTTGGATGGGAGACTTTTGATGACCGCTTCAATTTCCTTGGGGGATATAGGAGTATTTAATTGATATACCTGTTCCAGATTCAGCTTTGGTAAGTCAAATCGATCAAGAAAAATGTCCATTTCATTTAGATTTTCAAATTTTGTGGCATATAGACTTTTGAAGTAAGTCCTCATGATTGTTTGGATTTCCTCAGTGTCTGTAGTTATGTCCCCCTTTTCATTTCTGATTTTGTTGATTTGGGTGGTGTCTCTCTGCTTTTTAGTTAGCTTAGCTAAGGGTTTGTCGATCTTGTTGATTTTCCCAAAGAACCAGCTCTTGGTTTCATTGATTCTTTGAATTGTTTTATTTGTTTCTAATTGATTGATTTCAGCCCTGAGTTTGATTATTTCCAGCTGACTACTCCTTCTTGGTGTGTCTGCTTCTTCTTTTTCTAGGGTTTTTAAGTGGGCCATTAAGTTGCTTGAATGAGCTGTCTCGAATTTCTTCTTGAAGGCACTTAGTGCTATGAACTTTCCTCTTAGCACTGCTTTCATTGTGTCCCACAAGTTTGCATATGTTGTGCCTTCATTATCATTGAATTCTAGGAAGACTTTAATTTCTTTCTTTATTTCTTCCCTGACCCAACTGTCATTTAGTAGCAAGTTGTTCAGTTTCCATGTGTGTGTGGGCTCTTTGCTATTTCTGTTGTTGTTGAGGTCCAGCTTTATTCCATGGTGATCAGACAGGATACAAGGGATTATTTCAATCTTCTTGTATCTGTTGAGGCTTGCTTTGTGATCAACTATATGGTCTATTTTGGAGAAGGTTCCATGAGGTGCTGAGAAGACGGTAAATTCTTTTGTGTTTGGGTGTAAGATTCTGTAAATGTCTGTTAGGTCCATTTGATTCATGACCTCTGTTAGAGACATTGTTTGTTTGTTTAATTTCTGTTTTGTTGACCTGTCCTTTGTTGAGAGTGGGGTGTTGAAGTCTCCCACTATTAATGTGTGGGGATCTATATGTGGTTTAAGTTTTATTAATGTTTCTTTTACAAATGTGGGTGCTCTTGTATTTGGGGCATAGATGTTCAGGATTGTGATGTCTTCCTGGTGGAATTTTCCCTTGATGAGTATGAAGTTTCTTTTCTCATCTCTTTTTATTAATTATTGTTGAAAGTCTATTTTATCCGACATTAGAATGGCTACTCCTGCTTGTTTCTTGGGTCCATTTGCTTGGAAAGTCGTCTTCCAACCTTTTACCCTCAGGTAATGTCTATCTTTGTGTCTTAGGTGTGTTTCCTGTATGCAACAGACTGCTGGGTTTTGTTTATGCATCCATTCTGTTAGTCTGTGTCTTTTTATTGGAGAGTTGAGTCCATTGATGTTGAGAGAAATTAATGACCAGTGGCTGTTGGATCCTTTGATTTTGATGTTGGCTGTGGTCATAATGTTGTGTGCTTGGTTGCTTTTTGTTTTACTGTAGTAAGGTTAATTATTTCCTGTGTTTTTTTGAAAGTAGCTAATTTTCTTAGGTTGTATTTTCCCTTCCAGTGTCTTCTGTAATGCTGGATTTGTGTGTAGGTATTGTTGAAGTTTGTTTTTGTCATTGAATATCTTGTTGTCTCCGTCTATGAGGACTGAGAGTTTTGTGGGGTATAGTAGCCTGGGCTGACATCTGTGTTCTCTTAGGCTCTGCATGATATCTGTTCAGGCCCTTCTAGCTTTCATAGTCTCTGTTGAAAAGTCAAGTGTGATTCTAATGGGTTTGCCATTTTATGTTACTTGGCCTTTTTCCCTTGCAGCTTTTAGTATTTTTTCTTTGTTCTGTATACTTACTGTTTTGATTATTATGTGGCAGGAGGATTTTCTTTTCTGGTCAAATTTGTTGGGTGTTCTGTAGGCCTCTTGTATTCTTATTGGCCTCTCCTTTAACTTGGGGAAATTTTCTTCAATGATTTTGTTGAAAATATTTTCTGGGCCTTGGAGAAGGGAATCTTCTTTTTCTTCTATTCCTATTATTTTTATGTTTTGTCTTTTCATATTGTCTTGGATTTCTTGGATGGTCTGTGTCAGGAATTTTTTGGATTTAACATTTTCTTTGACAGATACATCGATTTCTTCCATTGTATCTTCTACACCTGAGATTCTTCTTCCATCTCTTGTAGTCTGTAGGTTATGCTTACCTCTGTAGTTCCTGTTTTCTTCCCTAAATTCTTCCTCTCTATTATTTCCTCTATTTGTGTTTTCTTTAATTTTTCCAGTTCTATCTTCAGATCTTGAGTTGTTTTGTTTACTTCCTTCACCTGTCTGATTGTATTTTCCTGTTTTTCTTTTAGTTCCTTCACCTCTGTTTCTTTTATTTCTTTCAGTGATTTAATTATTTCTTCTCTGAAGGCTGCAGACTGTTTGGCTGCATCTTTCCGTATTTCTTCACGGATGGCCATATTCTGCTTGTCTTTAACTTCCTCCATTTCTGTATGGATAGCCATGATCTGTTTGGTTTTATCTTTATTTAATTCTTTATGTATTTTATTTGTTTCCTCTATTATCCTCTTCATCAGCATAGATGTAAGGTCATCTTCTTGGTTTTCTATTATGCTGGGTTGTCTAGGGCTGCTTGCCCCTGGATGGCTGGGTTCTGTAGATGCCATATTGCTCTGTCTTTTGTTGGTTGGGCTTTTACGCTGACCTCTACCAATTGGGCTGTTTTAGGTGTTGGCTGTTAGTTTCTGTGCTTCCTGGAGTCTTGAGGTAGGATAATCCCCTTGGCTGGAAGATGATATTTCCTGAAGGAGGCTTCCTCTGCTTTTTGGGTATGGTCACTGTATGGCCAGTGTTTCTCAGGAATTGCCACTGCTCACTTCAGGTGTATAGACCTGAGTAGTAGCTGTGGTCTTTGTTAGTTAAAGGGGCTCTCCTCTTACCCGTAGAAGTTCTCAAGACACTTGCCCCACTGCTGCGTTTCTCTTTCTGAATTTAGTGAGCTGTTGTTGTTGCTGTTGTTACACTGTTTTCCAGGTACAACCCTCTTGAAGATCCTGCTGATTCCCTAGCTGTGGGGTTTTCTCCCAACAGGGAAACTCAGTCTGGTATCCTGGGGCACACATTTCTGTTCCGGAAGGTGAGAGGAGCATCCAGCAAGTCTCTGGGCCAGGGGCTCAGTGCTCCGCTCTGGGCCTGGAGAACGTGTTCCTAGGTTGAGTTGGTGCCTGGGGGCACCACTCTGGAGTGGATGCTGTGCAGGCCTCTCTAGGCTGGCAACTGAGGGCTCCTCTCTGGTCTGGAGGCTGGGTGCTTCACTTTGGGCCGGAAGCTGTGTGTCGCTCTCTGGGATGGCGGCTGAGGGTGCCACTTTGTTCCAGAGGCTCTATGCTCTGATCTGGGCTGGCAGTGTGTGTCCCCTACTGGGCCAGATTGGGGACTGCCGTTCTGTCTGAGATGGCGAGTAGAACCCGCAGGCGCAGACGCGTTTGGCTCTGCCTTTCTGGCCTTTGGGAGGCTGGGCGTCTGCCTAAACTGGGAAAATTTCCTGAGACCTTTTCCGGGTGGGGTGTCGGCTGAGTGCTCTGAGATCAGACCAGCCGATTCCCTCTTTGTGGGTTTGCACCCAACAGTGAAACTCAGTCTCTGGTCCCCTGAGGCCCACAGTTCTATCTGGGGCAGTGAATCAGGTGCGCAGGCAGGGCTCTGTGCTGGAGCCTGCGTCCCCAGCTCTGGCTCTGGGTTGGCTCCTGGGCGCCCGTGGAACCTGAGTCTTTTCCAGGGGATGTCTGGGTGACCTAAGGTCGGTCCCAATCGTTTCCTGCACCGTGGGGTTATCTCTCGACTGAAAATTCTATTCTCTGATGTTGTGGTGAGCACAGTTCAGTCTGGGACCGTGACCAGAGCACACTGGCGTGTGGCTCTGGGCTGGCGACCAAGCGCCTGGCAGAACCGGGATCTCTTCTGCAGTTTAGCCGGGTGGGTTAAAAGCTGATTGAATCCCCCACCGTGGGGTATCCTCTCACCTGGGAAACACAATCACTTGTGTTTTATGGCCGCAAGTTCTGATTGCTGGTCACCGTGCCGATCCTGCTGTGCTGCTGCTCAGATTGAGAGTCCTCCTGGCGCTGCCATCTTGCCCCGCCCCTCAATACAGTTCTTTACAGACTCTGAAAGAACAATTCTAAACTTCACATTAAAAAAAACAAAATCTTAGAATAGCTAAAACAATCCTATACAATAAAAGAACTTCTGGAGGTATCTCTATCCTTGACTTAAAGTTATACTACAAAGCATTAGTAAATAAAAACTGTATGGTACCATCATAGAAATAGACTGGTTGATAAATGGAATAGAATCAAAGAAATAAACTGACACACCTATGCATATCTGATTTCTGACAAAGGAGCCAAACCACACAATAAGAAAAACAACAACAACAACAAAAACCCAGAATCTTCAACAAAAGCTGTTTGTCTAACTGGATGTTGGCATTTAGAACAATGCAAATAGATCCGTATTTATCTCCCTGCACAAAATTCAAATCCAAGAGGTTCAAAAACCTCAATATAACAACAGACGCACTATACCTGTTAGAAGAGAAAATGGGTAAGAGGTTTGAATTCCTTGGAAAAGGAAACAACTTCCTGCACAAAACACCAGCAGCTCAGGCTCTAAAACAATAACTACTTTTGAAAGGTTCCAATATCCCTAGCAGCCAGGGAAAATGCCACCTCACTCAAGTCAGAATGGCTATCAGCAGCAAATGTGGCAGCAAATGTGGAGAGAATGAGGGCAGAGAGAAATATCCATGCACATTGACTGGTATGCTCATGATTACAGCCATTATAGAAATCAGTTTTCAAGTTTCCAAAAAAAAATTAAAACAAAAACTGTCATATGACCCAGGTATTTCACTCCTTGCCACATGCCCAGAGAATTCCATGTGCTACCAAAAAGATATTTGAACCACAATTTTTATTGCTGCTTTATTCACTACAGCAAGGAAATGGAACCAACTTAGTTGCCTATTAATAAATGAATAATGAAAATTTACATTTCTCTCATTACACACACACACACACACACACACACACACATATTGGAATACTTCTAAGTTCTGAAGAAAAATGAAGTGAAATATTTTTTTTCAAGAAGCTGGATGTGGTTGTGCAGACCTGTAATCCTAGCACTCAGGGAGGCAGAGGCAGGTGGATCAGTGTGAATTCGAGGCCAGCCTGGTCTACAAAGTGAGTCCTGGATAGCTACGGCTACACAGAGAAACCCTGTCTCGAAAAAAATTTTTTTTTCAGGAAAATGGATGACGGACTTAGAATTTAGAATATTAAGCAAGGTCATACAAACCTCAGAAAGAAGATAAACCACACGCTGACTCTCATATGCAGAATCCAGCCAAATATATATGTATATTTGTAGATGTTTACATATACATTCTGTATGTAAACAATGTGCAGTGGGTACATGTACACACATATATGTGAACAAATGTGCAGCGGGTACATTTACACATATATATGTGAACAAATGTGCTGTGGGCACAGTATAAGGTGAAGAAAAGAGCAAGGATGAGTATACAAGGTGAGAAAGGGCTGACCTCAGGGAATGGACACAAATTATGAGAGAGGATATAAAGCTAATTGCTTTTCTATCATGTAAGAAATTTTATTTGCTTTTGGTGGTGGATAAACATATAATATGTATGTGATATTGAACATGTAGAATTTAATGTGAAGTTCCACAGCTTCATTTGGAGTGTCGCTTGTAACTGTATAGAAGCTCAAGGAGTTAATTTTACTATGTGATGTTTGGACTTAATTCAGTAACTTTTAATAACAAAGCTTATACAATGTCTTCATCCCATTTAATATATTTTTATTTCATAATTTCTCTTCATGTGTAACTGAAACAGATCTCTTACCTCAATTTATGAATCCACTTTCTACCCCTATGATGAATTTGTACATCAGTTGTGTGGTTATTTTGAGGGCACCATGAAGAGTATAAAATATGGACTATAATGTACTGCAAATGTACTATGACAGGAAACATCAGGAGTATTTCTTAACTGTCTTTGTCTCTTTTCCTGAAACTGAAAAGGAAAACTCTATGTCATCCCTCTACATTGCTGACTGGGTGAAACTCCAGGGCTTTTGGATTTACATTAGGATGACATGATGTTCTCAAAAACATAACAACACAAGTATCCTGAACCTCACAACAAGCATTTTAAGTGTCCAGGTGGAGGGGCATTCTTCCCAGGGTCAGGCTGACTGGGCCTGAAGCATGCAGGCCTCCTGTTGACAGGGTGGTCCAGCAAAAAGCTGCGGGGGTAGCAGGAGTGATGGCTTTAGGGTTAACATAGGCCAGGGAAAAGCATAGCTACAACAGCCACTGTTTACATTCCCACTTTCCATTAGGACTAATTTAAAGCGCAAACATCAGGGGAAAAAAATGTAAGTTAACAATGGCTTAAATAAAATGAAAATAATCTCTCCTGTGTGGAAGTTCTCAGACAATCAAGTGCTGAATGGAGATGCTGTTCCAGAGAGCATCCAAGGCTCAAACCACATCTGATCCATGAACCTAGTATCTTTAACAAATGTCCCATGTTGTCCAGATTCAAAATGCCAGTAATAGCTTTCCCTAGTGCATCCATGTTTCAGGAAACGGAAGGGAGAACCAGGTGAAAAAAAGGATGCAAAAAGTAGTCTTTTCAGGAAGGTTCTATAAGCTGCTGCTAACATTTTACTAACACAAAATGTCCTATAACGTAAACTGGCAAAAGATCCTTGAAAAGGGGCCTTTCTCAGCTCTGTGTGGGCACTGCGTCTTCAAACATCACTGAAACCTAAGCAACAGGTAGCAAAGGCAAGAAAAGATAGAAGCCTGTGCCTGCACTGAGAGAGGAAGTGGGAACATGGATAGTGTTCTACCTGTGATTCTCCTTCTCTTCCTCTTTCCCTTTTGCGTTTCTTCTCTCTTGCTCTTTTCCTACTACCCTTCCTCCCTCTCCTCTCATTTTTGGTGTGATAATGAAATACAAATGAATGATTGAGCTAAAGCAAATAAAATTCATTGTTCTCTGCTGTTGCAGTAACTGTTGTCCTTGAAAGGTATATATTATTTTCATAATAAATCATATATTTCAAGTTATTTATTTTAGAGCTTGGTGCTTGGTTTGCATGGCAGCTGGAGTAAAAAAGTTACTTGTTTCCAAGTTGGCACAAACATGGTGATGACTAATCTTACAGCTTTCTAGTAGATCTGTTATTTGGTTTAATTACAATTTCATTTTGTTTCACAATGATTAGTAACAATAAAATCCAAGCCCTAACAGTAGAGGTTTACATCTTATTGACGAAACTACTTGCAATTTTTATTTATAATTTACTAACAGAGTAAGTCCATCATTCCCACCAAATACAAACCATCTCAAGGAAGCTATGACAAACCACAGTGTCACTAAGGTTTTAAAGTGACCCATAGGTTAAGATTACAGTTTCATGCTCCGCAAAATGCCAGAATGTGTGCATCTGGAAAACATTCAACTGGGTACTCAGCTTTGAAAAAGCAGGCATGTTTCAAACTTTCGTCAACAATTCAAACTATCACGTTTTTAAAACAAAACTTTCAACTGCTGAGTTTGTATTAGAAACAAATATATTATGGTTAAATGAGATATAAACATCAGGGGAAAGTGTATGAGGGTTAAATGAAGACTGTTTTAAAATGATTGGGTAAAGCATAAATTAAAAAAAATAATTTCAATGTATTCAGTCTTGTAGATTTGACCCATTTATCCAGTGTTATGGATGCTATCGTGAATAAAATAAAATCATACAGGGAGACAGAGACTGGAAGTAAAGTGAACATGACTTTCAAGTCAGCCACTCACTCTGTCAAATGTTCCCCAAACTTGTTCTCACATCGCAAAGTAGTCATGGCTCTGAAGAAGTGTGCAGGAGTGGGGATGCCAAAGCTAGAGCGCGCCTTGGAGGGCCCCAAAGCAACCCCGGCCAGCGCTCAGGTGCTCTCCTAAACAGCGTTTTGAACGTTTAGAAGTCGAGGGAGCACAAAAAAATTCCTGGAACTTCGGTAAGTATCAACAGAAAATTGCAGTTCTTCTAAAACCCTTGTTCTTTCCACTTTCTTCACCACAATTAAAGCTGCTGCTGTTTTCCAAATGGCTAAGAGAAAGCTTGGCTGAGAAAAGCGTTTTGTTGCTAAGACACAGATTGGTTGTCTCCAGGCTCCCTTCTGTCTCCTGTACCCATCAGCCCCACCTGCTTGCTGTCTGTGCTGTTGGGCATCTGCTGCCTGTTTCTCCCTCAGCCTTATACACCGCAGTGCCTTCCATGAAAGCCCAGCCTCATCACTGAGCTTCCCAATTAACTCCCGGTTGGTTCCCAACACATATCTGCATTCTCATAAGCACCAAACTTTTAAGGCTCAACTCTGAGCCCCGCTATCTAATTCTGCTTAGTTCAACAAGTTGAAAAAAATCTAGGCTAGGAGCCAAATACTTGTATTCCCAAAGATTTAAAACAAAAATGTAAAAGGAACTGTTTTCCTGCATTTGAGCAAAGTATCGGAGGAAAGCGATCAACCGTGTATTCTTTCTTAATCGTCAAACTAAGTTGGTTTTAGGAGTAGACCTCTTAGAACTCTGCAATCTGTCCCCCACATTTCCTTCATGTGCCTAAAATGTGGATCCCTGTTTTTTTCCAGTAATCCATTAAAGTTGAGTTAAACAGCATATATTGTAGTTTTTCCCTTAGCCAAACAAGAGCAGAGGTTGTTCCATTTCCTATTTATAGTTCACTCACATGATGCATAAACATCAATTAAATTTCAGTACTCAAAACACATTTAAAAAGCAAAGTTATTACAAAAAAAAAAAAAACCCTATACTTGAAGAAATCACAGAGCATGCAATGCCCAATGACAGTAATTTCTGGAAATTATTGGCTACAAAGAGAAGCTTCCTGACACATGCCGAGCACATTCTATTGTATTCTGTAACACTGTCTTATGTGCTTTCCAGCCTCAACCAGCTTGTAAACTCCTTAAAGGCAAAAGCATCCTGGGATTATAGTTGTAATGTTTCCCAATACCCTCTGTGCAGCCGTAGGATGATCTTGTTTTTAGAATGTGTTGAAAGCTGTTTGCACTCCCAGCTATAAGCACCTGCAGCATGTTAGGAGACAACTCCCTTCTAGGTCTGTTGCTTTGCTGTGTGTCTTAGAAGCAGGTGCACACAAAAACACACTCTCAAGGTATTGGGGAGGGCTTTACTGGGAGATAATAGTCCACTCATCTTCTGGGGCTATAATTGAACCATCATGTGTCCACAGCAACATAATTGTTCAATTATAGCCCCAGAAGATGGATTGTCTTGGCTGACAGTGTCTTGGCACAGGGCAAAAGTAAGCATGCATGTCTCTATTACAGAGGCCTGGTTGTGATTCTCAGGACTTCTCTACTGTGAGGAAGCTACTTCAGGTGAGGAGTGCTACCTAGCCCTCTCTGTGTGGTTCAGTGGGAGACACAAAATGGAAGCTGCAGCAACTGCCAGTGCTCTTGCCACTGCTGCTGAGAAGCACAGGTCAGCTTTCCATCATTGTGACAGAACACAAAAATAGTTGAAAACTCAACTTTAGGGAGGAAGGATTTCACAGGCTTCAGTTCATGACCAAGTGTTCTGCTGCCTTTGGACCAGAGATGAGACACGGTGAGAAATACAGACTAGATGGCGCTGCTCACTTCATGGTGTTCAGAAAGCAGACAGGACTGGGAGATCCCACCATTCCCTCCAGGAAATCCTGCAGAGGATTGAAAGAGGCTCCTCCCGGTGGTGCCCTCAGATCGGACATTTTACACCTGGGACTTGGGGTACCTTTTTAATCTCTCTAGCCTCTCTTTTATCTCTCTCTCAGACATTGAGTCTTACTGGAATCCTTGAATCTTGATGCTAATACATAAGCCTGTAAGCCGGTTAAAAGTCAAACCTACCTTCAAAGTTCTCGACTCAGCACTCTGGAAAGCAGTAAAATCTGGTATTGTGAAAACTCGGAAGTGTGTTTTATAGTAATGGCCTCAAGAAGAGCTGAATCTACAAGTTCAAAATACCAAGAGGTCCACAATGCTGGAAAAAAAGGCAACTTCATAACACCACTCTGAAGAACTCTGTTGATTAACACTGAGTGCCTGCATCCACTGTAAACTGCAACTGAACCCTAGGAAAGGGATCTCTAAAGATGCTTATTTTAATCACTGAGATCTGTGCATATGCCACCCCAGCCTGGACAAAGGCACTCTATTGATGTGATTGAAGTAAGAGAACATGACATGGACCAATCATTGGCATCCATGTTATTCATCTAATGGCATGGCTCTTCCAGTGTGGAACCTCTCCAGCTATGAGTAGAGAGAAACAAGAAATGAAGCAGTTAGTTGTAAATTTAAAGATAGAGAGGGGATGCCACAAGACAAGGATTGTGGGTGGTCTCTAGAATTAGAAAATATGTAGACCCATGTCCCAGAGACTGCATAAAGAAACAGCCCAGAATAGTTTAAGTTGTGACAATAAGATCTATATCATATTTCTAACTGGTAAACTGTAAAATAAATTACAATTTCATGACATTAATTTTGTTGTAAGTTTTCCATCAGCAATATTAAACTTATATAATATCCTCATGAAGGTGTCAGTGATTCAGCGATTCCAGGCACAGTCCTTCACTGAGGAAAGTCAAGGCAAGCACTTTATCAAAAACCATGGAACAATGCTGGATGCTGGCTTGCACATAGAGTGATAATTAGCTAGCTTTCTTATAGATCTCAGGCTCTATAAATATAATCCAAAGGACAGAACAGTCTTCTGTGAAATTGTGTCTCCTGGAAATGTTGGGGAAGTTTCACCTCAATGACACCTCAACTGCATGGCTGTCTAAATAAAACATGAACAATTTCAGCATCAGTTCTAATTCCACTATGGATGGAAGTGATCTCATGAGACCCTACTCCTAAATGAAGATCCACATGTAATTAATAACTGCAGAGAGATGGAGAATTAGCCTTCCTCAGGGATGAATACCCTGATTGATTATTTAATATGGATAATCAGCCCTAGAGGCATATGAATGCAGGCAACCTTGATTGGAATCAGTAAATTGTATTTTTATGTTCATTTATTCATTTATCTATATATGCAACAATTATTAAAGAAGAGAAGGTTGTGAATTTGGGAGGGTATTCAGACATGGAAGAGAAGAGAAAAGGAAGAAATGACATAACTATATTTTAATTAAAATCGTTAAGAATAGTTTATCTTCAGTTGTTTTCAGGAACACAAAGTTTTTACATCCTTAGATGTCTATTGCAGAGCTGAGGGACAAGCTTGCCCTAGGACAGCTGTATTGAGCACCAGCCGCTGGGGTCTTCCAGAGAGCCTGGTGTTGTAGCTCTCAGGCCATCTCAGCATCACCCAGGGAAGACACTGTAAGTGCAGATTCTCAGGACCCCTTCATCTCCAGCTACAGTCAAGTCAATCAGTAAGCCAAGAAAATACAAACAACATTTGACGTTATTTAGATGAAAAGTGCCATCTATTGATGTATACTTTTCACACCTTTAAGTGTTTCTTCTTCTAGAAACCAGATCTATATACTGTTAAAAATAAATTTGTAAACTGTGCTCTACATGTAAAACAATGCTCAGGATGAACCCATTTTCTTCCTGTATGTCCTCCTGGGAGCTCTGACACCTTCCCTGCTCTTTTAAGACTCTTTCCTTGGAGACATTAGCCTGCTCTGGTTCTCTTTTTCTATCCAAATATGATTATAACATAGTCCTCTTCTTAAAGTCTATGCTGTCTGGAGTGGATATCATGACCTTGGGATCCCCAAATCTCCATTATGTTATCCTAATGATAAAGTCTCCATGGTAATGGAATGGAACATCCTTTTCCCTAGTGTCCATGGTTTGGATTCAGTTTAACTCCCCAAAATTCATGTTCAAAGCTTGCTTCCCTGTGTGGTGAGGTTTGGAAATGGCGTAGCCATTAAGAGGTCTTTATATGTTCTTCAGTCTCAAGCTGTGAGAAAGTCTCCTCTCTCTCTTTTTCTCTTTATTTCTCTCTTTCTTTTTTTTTGACAAAGGACATACTTTATTTTTAATTTCTAGTTCTCCTTCTCCCGTGCAGTTTTGGTTCCATGTAGTAGCCCAGTCTGGCTCTCAGCAATGAGACCCACTTAGGAACATCTCTTTGGATAGTGGAGGGTTTGCCAATGTACTATCACCTCCAAAGGGATGTTCCATAGGATTCATGGCCATATTCCTTGTACACAGCCAGCAGTTCCTCTTTGCCTTGTACTTGTGGTAGGTATGGCCAGCCTTCAAGATAGGTTTGTGAATTCTGCCTCTACAGGCTACGAAGCCAACAACAGCTCCTTTGGCCAAGGAAATGCCCTTCTTGGGTGGTGAAGGCAGCTTCACTTGGCTCTTTCTTGGATTCTAGGTTGTGGGAGATGACTGTGACATAGTTACCAGAGGCTTGTGACAGCTTGCCCCTGTCCCTAGGCTTCTCTTCCAGACAACACATGGTAGTACCCTCAGACATGGTGCCCACAGGCAAAACATTGCCAATATTCAACTGGGCCTTCTTGCCACAGTACACGAACTGTCCAGTGTGGATTCCCTCTGCAGCAATCAATAGCTCTGCCCACTTCTTAAACCAGTAGGAATCATGGAAGACCGCTTTCACAAGGGGAGCGTTGTGGCCAGGGTAATGAATGATATCCTTTGTGGTGCCCTTAATAAAACCTTGCCACTCAGGGAAGTCCACAACCGGCGCCCTTCCTCTGCGCTCGGATCACATGGATCATAGCAGCAAGACTGCTGGCAAGCAAGGCTGAATGAGAAAGGCTTCTTTCTTGTATAAAATATGCAGTTCCATGTATTTAATCATATCCACAGAAAATACTGATGCTACTACAGCAATCGGAAGTGTCTATGATGCCTTTCTTTTATGTAGAATAGTATTTCTTATTTTTAGACCTTCACTCAGTTTCTTTAACAGAATTTCTAAGTATCATTTCAGAAGGCCTTTTTCAACACTCTCATGGGAATTAGCTATTCTCTTCCCCCTAGGCACTCTTCCTATATGTACTCCTCTGCCATTTTTTATTTTACATAGATAAAATAGATACAAATGACAGTTACACAGATGATAAATACATGGAGATACTGGTATATAATAGATGTTGAGGGAATAGATGATAGACAGACAGATAAATAGAAGATAGATAGGTAGATATGTAGATAGATATTTGGTTGGCTTTTTTAGCATATGAAGGAATTACTATGCAAATTTATAAACTGCATAATCATACTATAAAATATATGATCTTTACAAAATATCATGGAGATTATGAGAATTATATTAAGACTAACCTAAGAAACCATAAAAACGCTTAAAAACATAATAAAAGGTAGGTTTATTTTAAGACTACTGACAGATTTTCAAAATATAAAACTGTTAATGTTTTTCACACACATTATAAATAAAATGCCTAATTCAAATGAGCTTATCTCATTTCTAATAGCAGAATAGATCTGTCTCACTTATTTTTTACTTTTAATAAAATGTTCATTTCAAGCATTACTAACCTACTTTTTAGGGGAACCTTTTTGGAGACACTCATAGAGGTAGTTCCCACAAGGGTTATTTTATTATAGGTGACAAACATACAAGGCTCTGCTGTATTTATGCCTAGGATAAAACTTGAGGCTTAATATATTAACTGCAATCCAGTAAGAGATGGCTTTACATTGCCTTTAACAAGTGTAGACATTTAGCAAATAACAGCACATGAGTACTAGTTAGTGGGTGTTAGTTAGTACCTTACTAAGCTTGAGAGATGATTTGGTCTCATCTTTGAACATCTCACATACTTCAAAGAGAGGCAGCCAGCAAGCCATTTAGACTTCCTTTCTCTGTTCTCATTTGCAACACATTACCTAAACACACCGTTGGTATCAATCACAGTTCTCAAATCCATTTTTCCTTTTCCTTTATGTTTTGTTTTAATCTGTCTTCTCTTTAGTGATCATTATTTCTTTTTAAATGCTTAAACATCCCAGTTACCTTTTCTAATTTTAACCCCTCCAAATTTTTAAAAGATAAATTATATTGTTCTGTGTGAAAAAGACAAGGATAAAAAGTTTCTTTTCTTTAATCCCCATTCATACCCTTAGAATAAACACATTTCTCAGCTTTCAAATGCAGAGTCCAGTTGTTTATTTTCTGATATATTAATTATTAGTAGTGTTCCTTTTCATTCTTACGAATGTCCTGTCAGAATAATTAGTGAATAGGCTTACAATATTATTCTCTTTATTATTTAGTTTGAATAAAACAGTTTTGTCTATAAATGTTTTCACTCCTGATACTAGATGAAGGTATGTTTGATATCACATAAATTTTATTCTTTTACAACTGAATGCATTGAAATGATATATTATGGATTAACATAAACAATTTTAATCATGAAGATTGGCTTTGAATAGACTTTTAATGAATACTAAAGTTTGAATAGTTGCATTTTAAAAGTGAAAGTTTTTGTTAATAATCATTTTCTTTTAATGATTTTAATCATATTTTTAATTAATTAATTCAATTTACACCTCAATCATAAGCCCCTCCCTCCTCTGTTCCCAGTCTCACCCTCCCTTCTGTATCCCACCTCCCCTATTCCTCAGAATAGGGGAGTCCCCTACACAGACACCCCAACTTATCTATTCACATGAGGACTGAGGTTGTCTTCCTTTCCTGAGGCCTGGTAGGGTAGTCTCATCAGGGGGAAGTGATGAAAAAGCATGTAATATAGTTCATGTCAGAGATATCATCAATGCCATAACTAGTAGGGCCACATGGAGCCTAAGATGCCCATTGGCTACTTACAAGTAAGTCCAGACCATGCATTGTCCTTTGTTGGTGATTCAGACTCTATAGGCCCCTCTGGGCCCAGATTTATTGCCTCTGATGGTCTTCTTGTGGAGCTCTTGTTATCTCTAGTTCCATTTATCCTTTACCCCTCTTTTCCAGTAGACCTCACTATGCTTAGCCCAGTGTTTGGCTGTGTGTCTCTGTATCTGTTTCAAACTGTTGCTGGATAGCACCTCTAAGATGACAACTCTGGTAGGCTCCTGTCTGCAGTCATATCAGAGTTTCTTAATAGTGATAGGAGTTGGTTTTCTTCCATGGGGTGGGTCTTAGGGTTGGGCCTGGCATTCGTTGGACAGTCCCTCAATCTCTGCTATATCTGCTCTATTTTTGTCCCTCCAAGTTTTATAAGTAGAGTAAGTTTTGGATTGAGGTTTTGCAGGTAGGTTAGTGATCTCCTCTGTCCACTAGGAGTCTTGTCTAGAAAAAGGGTGGCCTCTTCGGTCTCCATGGCCCCTATTACTATGAATCTTAGATAGAGTCCCCCTTGTATCCTCCCAGAGGCCTGTTGTCACTTAGGTCTACAGCTTGTCACAGAGATGCCCCAACCCAGCATTTCTCTTTTCTCTGCAGGCCATCTACCCTGCTGGCCTTACTCTCCCCAGGTCTGATCTCCACCCTTATTTCTCTCTGTGCTCCCACTTCCATCTTGTTCCCATTCTTCAATCACTACCTCTGTCTATTCTATTTCTCCTTCTGAATGATATTTACATGTCCTCTCTTGGGTTCTCTTTGTTACTTATCTTCTTTGGGTCTGTGCATTTTAGTATGTCTATCCTGTACTATATGACTAAAACCTGCATTTATATACCATATGTGTCTTTCTGGGTCTTTTTGCCTGCAAATATGATCTGATTTCCTTGTTTTTAAAAGCTGAGTACTTTACATTGAGTAAATGTACCACAGTTCCTTTATTCATTCTTTGGTTGAGGAACATCTAGGTTGTTTCCAGTTTCTGGCTATTACAAATAAAGCTGCTATGAACATGTTTGATCTGTCTGTTGGTGAGAGTAGGGTGTTGAAGACTGCCACTATTAATGTGTTGGGTTTAATAATTTTTCTTTTAGGTATGCAGGTGCCCTTGTTTTGGGGGTATAGATGTTCAGGATTGTAATGTCCTCTTGGTGGATTTTTTTTTCTTTGATGAGAATAAAGTTTCCTTCCCCATTTTTTTGAATAGTTTTGGCTGAAAGTCTATTTTATTAGATATTAGGATGGTTACTCCAGCTTGCTTCTTGGGTCTGTTTACTTTTTCCAGCCCTTTACTCTGAGGTAGTGTCTATCTTTGTTGCTGAGATGTGTTTCTTGAATGCAGCAGAATGTTGGATCCTGTTTCTGCAACCATTCTGTCAATCTGTGTCTTTTTATTGGAGAGTTGAGTACATTGATGTTGATAGATATTAGTGACCAATGATTGTTAGTTCTTTTTAATGTGGAGTTGGTGGTGTTAGATATTTGTGGGCTTGTCTTCTTTTGATTTTATTGTTGTGAAGTTATCTATATCCTGTGTTTTCTTGAGTGTATTTAAACTCTTTGGGTTGGAATTTTTCTTCAAGTATCTTTTTTAGGGCTGGATTGCTGCATAGATATTGTTTAAATTTGGTTTTGTCAGGGTTTTCTCTATCCATGTTGATTGAAAGCTTTTCTGAGTATAGCAGTCTGGGTTGGTATCTGTGGTATTTTAGTGTCCACATGACATCTGCCAAGGCCCTTCTGGCTTTCATAGTCTCTGTTGAGAATTCAAGTGTGATTCTGATTCGGGTGTGATTCTACCTTTATGTTATTTGGCCTTTTCCCTTGCTGCTTTTAACATTTTTCTTTATTCTGTCAATTTAGTGTTTTGATTATTATGTGGTGGGAGAGATTTCTGTTCTGGTCTAATTGCTGTTCTGTAAGCCTCTTGTATATTTAAGGGCATCTTGCTTCATTTTGGAGAAACTTTCTTCTATGCTTTTCTTGAAAATATTTTCTGGTCCTTGGAGACAAGAATATTCTTTTTCATCTATTCTTAATATTCTTAGGTTTCATCTTTTCATGGTGTCCTTGACTTCTTGGATATTTTGTGTCAGAAAGTTTTTCATTTTAATATTTTTGAGAGGTATAACCATTTCATCAATTGTATCTTCAACACCGGAGAGTCTTTCTTCTATTTCTTGTATTCTTTTTGTGATGTTTACCTTCGTGGTTCCTGATCTCTTCTCTAAGTTTTCCATCTCTGGGGTTTTCTCATTTTGTGTTTTCTTTATTGATTATAATAATTTTATTTTCAGGTCTTGAATGTTTTTTTTTTAATTTCCTTTACTTGTTTGATTGTGGTTTCTTGTTTGTCTTTGATGGCCTTTATTTTATGTGGTTGTATTTTTTTCTGAATTTCTTTGAGGTATTTACTCATTTCCTCCTTATATGCCTCAAATAATTGCATAAGCATAGATTTAAGGTCACTTTCCTGTGTTTCAGCTGCATTAGAATATCCATTGTTTTGGGGGGATTGCTGGTGGGGCCATGATGTCCTGGGTTGTGTTGTGTTCTTACACTGGCCTTTAGCCATCTGGTTGTCCTTAGTCTTGGTTGTTTATTCCTGGAGCCTGCTGGGTTTCTTGGTTTATTTATGCTTAGGTAAGGACTTGCTGGTCTCTCCAACTAGAAAAGCTACACTGAAGACTGGATCCGACAGCCTCTGGAATCTTCAGGATGGCAAGATAGGTCGAGGGAAACATGAATGGGTACTGGCTTTTCCATTGCAATCATGCTGGTGTTTGTTCTTCAGAAGGCAGGGACATGGGTGAATGTTCCTTGAAGGACAGGGGTGTGGGCAAGAGTGTGAGTAGTCACAGGTATTTCAGAAGGCCCTGTGGGATCACTGGTGTGCCAGGAGGCAGCTGTCAAACACTGGTGTCTCAGGTGGTAGCTTTGGGGTTGGGGGCATCTCAGGTGGCACCATTGGGGGCTTGGACTCCTCAGGTAGCATGGATGGCTGGTATGGGCTCCTCAAGTGGCATCTTCAGGGGAAGCGGGCACATCAGGTGACAGCCATGGGTGACAGCTGAGCTGTGGCTTACAGGTCTAGCAGACATTGAACTCCTGGAACTCAGATTCATCTGTGCTCCACTATCTTGGATTTGGGGTTGAGTATGATTTTATTGTTCACCTGGTCTCCATAGGGGGTAAGTGGAAGAGTGGTTTGCAGGGTGGGATGCTGTCCCTGGAATCCAGAAGCTGCCCTTGAGGGTCCCTGGAACTGGGAGACTGCACTCACTCCAGTATGTGGAAAGTGCAATGGGGCTCACAGTTCGTGACTTCTAGAACCAGGGGATAGCTACGGGGAGGGCCTGGGTCTGGTCATCCCCAACTCCTGGGATGACTCCTCCAGTCTGAGAAGAATCTGTTTACTCACTGGTTTCACAATCTCTGATCTTCTTCCACTTAAATATGGTACACGCTGATCACTGCCATCTTGAAACTCTATTAATAATTTTCTATGTGAGTCATTCTTAGGTTATCAAGTACACCCAAATTATTCTGACTTTCTTTTTAACATTTTCACTTGTTCATTTATGAAACATGGCCATTACCTGAAGAAATGTCATAGGGAAGCTTGGAGGCAGAGACACTAATAAAACAATGATATAACAATATAAGGCCAAAAGTCGGAAGAGAAGATGTTGAAACTAGACTTAAGACATTACAAAAGTGCAAAGAAGAAGCAGAAAAATATGAGTAGAAAGGGGAGATAAACTTCAGTAAACAAATGAGTTGGGTTGGGCCCTGGAAGTTGAGAATTGTTTCATAATGAATTCAAGGTTATTCTAGACATAACCATGATAAAAATATATCTACGCAGGTTGTGGTAGATTTAAATAATCAGGGTAACTGAGGTTCCATAAGTAGCCAATCAGGTAAATAGAGGTCAGAGTTCAGAAAGGATTATTTGTCAACCATAATGAGTCTCTGGTGGAAACCATATGAACGAGGCAAAGAACAGAAGTCCAGAAAAGTTGGCCTGCTAGCAATTCTGGAGATATGGTATCTCACTAGTGGCACCTATGTTAAAGACTTGGTCTTCAGGGTGATACTGTTGGAAGTCCATAGAACTTTTCACTCATGGAAGAAAGTTACATGGCTGTGTGTCAAACAGCAACAGTACTGAAATCCTGGCCCTTTCTTTCTCTTTGCTTCTTGGCTGTCATGAGGTGAGTATCTTCGGTGCTGGGTGCTTTTGACCAAAAGACAAATGTATCTAGGAAACCACAGACTGAAGCCTTAATGTTTTCCTTTTAATTTTTAAGGAGTTACAAATAAAAAGAAAAGGGTTTTCATCAATGGGATGAAAAAGTTAATTTCTGAAAAGCAACCAACCTTAACATTGTTTAGCTCTTCTGGGGAGCATTATTATCCAAACTGGCCCAAATTAATATTATCAAGTTATATATATATATGCATATTATCAAATATCTATCTATCTATCTATCATTTTATCTATTTTGTTTTCCTGGTTTCCGTTGTTGTTACTTCAGGTTACACATTTACAGAAAAAAAAAATGTCTGTATCATATATATGTGTGTGTGTGTGTGTGTGTGTGTGTAACTTACACAGTGTAACTGAGGTGCCATAAATGAGCCCATCAGACATATAGAAGTCAGAGTTCAGAAAGGATTATCATTCAACAATGGAGACCATTAGTCAACATTATATGATATAATATATAAATGTAATTTTAGATAAATATAAAACAATAGGATTTCTTAGGGCTTTAATGTTATTTATTCCTACTTACTTCTTCTCCATTTGTGTTGATTTTCCTCTTGTCTCCCCAGTTAAAGCACCCCAATAGTGTTATTCTCATTGCTCCACATTACCTACATACTGCTATTTCCTCTCTAGCACTCCTTCAACACTGTCATAATATTTTATGTTCTTAGTTTCTGCTATTACTCCAAGTTATATAGTCCCATCTGAAGATTTGGAGGTGTGGTCCACAAAAGGGGGAGACTAGGTAGTGTTTATCTTCCTGGATTATCTAACTCAAATAAAATTATTTAGTTCCATCCGTTTACCTGAAAATGTCATTTTTTATACACTGGGTATACGTACAACATTTTTATTATCTATTTATCTGTTGAAAGACATTTATGTTTCTACTCTCTAGCTGTTGAGAATAGAGCAATCCATAAAGTTGAGCATGTGTCTGTATAGTAAGATGTCAAGACCTCTGGACATATGCCAAGAAGTGGTTTAGCTGGGTCACATGGTACAATGATTTTAGCTTTTGGAGAAATCTCAGCACTGCTTGTATTCGCCAGACTGCTCTAGAGTCATAATTTATGGAATGGGTCTCTCTTTCTCATTATTCCCCACCACCAATAAATTTAGAAATTCTTGAATTACTACCAGGCTATAGTTCAACTAATCCAAATACAACTATCCATGAGTCTAGTAGTTGCTCATTCATTGATGTCCCATAACTTTTGAGTTTTAAGCTAGTTTCTTTAAGTTTCAGATTTTAGGCCAAGCGTCAGGAATCCCACATGGGCATGATAGTGTCTGACTCAATGACCTTACAGTTCAGAAATTCAGTCAGCCATGAATCTTGGTGATCATTTGAGTGATAGCTTTACTGGGGCTGACTACAAATAAAAATATGTCAAATCACCTTATCTCTGTTAAATTCACACTCTCACATTCATAAATAGAATCTGGGTCAAAATTATTATTCTGTGACAGATTTTAGTGGTTAAATTTAGTACAGGCGATTTTCAGTAGAAAAGCAGATGAAAATGTCACCCTTCCATTTAATAGAACAGACCTGCATAATGTCACTGCAGACACTGCAGAGATCAGGTCAGTGGTGGCCTGCAATCGTGAGAGCCTCCGTGCTCTCGGCTGATTTCTTCCTTGTGCTTCCGTGGGCTGCTAGGAACTTTGCCATTTTATGCCTCTCCGTGTACAGTTTGTTGATTTTTATCAGAGACCTTCTTCTTGTCTTTCATTTTGTATTGGAAAGAAGAGGGGAGGGGTAAATAAAAAATATAGTATGATATACGTGTGCAAAAACGGCCTAATGAAACCTATTACTTTATGTGCTAACTAAAAATCTAATTTAACAAGTGGAGAGAGTCACTCATTCTATTGACTCCTTGGAGAGCCACACAGCTCCCTCATAAACTCTGGTGCTCTCAGTATGTGTCCCACATGTGCAGAGGAATTTTAATTCAGAACATGGCTGTAAAAGGATTATTAGTTACATGTGAATAAATACAAAAAATTAGTATGGTGGCAGTTTATCTTTATCCAGCTAGTTACTCAAATAACAGGGGACTACAGTTTATTTAATTACACTTAAGCACAATACTGAGGAATTATTATTCCATCCTAAACTTCCAAACTAACTAGCTTCCTACCAGACAAAATTCACATAATCCTTGCATTTTTTATCATTATTGTCTGGCTCCGGTTTTCTTCTGATGCTTCCTGAACTTCTCCTTGTGGCTCCACCGTTCACTGTTTCTCTCTTATTCCTCTCCTCACTGCAATTGGATGTCACACCCTATTCTCACTATTACTCATACAAACTGAGACAGGAGATTCTTAGAATAGATATAACAAAGCCATGTCCAGATTGAAGTCAGATAGTGGGATGGAAAAATCAGCATTTCAATGAGATAAGGGTAAACTATACATAGTGCACAATAATATTATGCCAACACATGGCTGCTCTGGCAAGAGATCACATCCAAAGACCTTCTAGGTTTGTGTCATCCAGCCAGAATATAGACACCCCTTTAATCCTGGGAGATAGAGGCAAGCAGATTTCTGAGTTCAAGGCCAGCCTGGTATAGCGCAAGTTTCAAGTAAAGAAAAGCTTAGGTCCAGGTGAATTCCAGCACTCAGGAGACAGAGGCGTGCAGATCTCTGAGTTCTTCTAGTCAGTGCTGTTCAGGCCATTCAGTTGAGTCAGTGAACTGAGAGGCAGTGCAGTGGAGCTGGGTTTGTGTCAATTCGGTTCGTGGAATTCAGAGGCAGTTTTTACTGGGAGAATTTTGCAGAGAGAGGATGAAGAGAGAACAAGCTAGACACAGGTAAGAACAGAACAAGACAGAATGAGAAGGAGCCAGAAGATTAGAACAGATTGCTAGAGTTAGTTTGAGGACAAGAAGAGCAATACAATGAGAAACTGAGAGAAGCCAGATTGAATCAGTCAGCATGGAGAGGAATTGGAGCCAGAACGGCTGAGTTGAACCAGTGAAGCCAAGTTCAGAAAGAGCTAGAAAGGGTAAGCTTATTCAGTAAGTCTCAGAGGCTGAACTGGCCTTAAGCACAATACTGAGTAATTATTACTCCACCCTAAAACTTCCAAGCTAACTAGCTTCCTACCAGGCTGAATCTAATCTAGGTGTACAGGATTAGGCCGAGGTTAGCCGACAGAGGCAGTAAGCCTCTGAGATGACAGTTACTTCAAGTGATTAAAAGTTACTTTAACATACATGCTCAGTGTTGAAGGAGACTGCAGTCAGTGTCCTAGAGTACAAGACAATACAGCCTTGCCCACATCATCAATCACAGGACAACAGGGCTTTGTCCACATCCTTTCCCATGATTCTTGAATCAGAAAAAAAATCTCATGACCTTCACTCAATTTTAATGAGTCTAGGGACCCTGTAGAGTTTGAGGTTCAGTGACACCTGCCCAGGCAGTAAGTCACGGCCTATTCTTTGCACTCTATTTTTGTTTTTCTAGGAGCAAATCCTAGCTTAATTATTTCAAAAGAGTTAGGGCTTAGTGCAAATGGGTTTAATGTCCATATTTTAAAATAAAGTCTAGGGCATGTTCCACAGTACTAATTATTGGTGAATCTCTTTATACTGAGTGATTTCATCTCTTGTCCTTTAGTTTTAGATCTTTGAAAAATTCTCGGAATTAGGGATCTTTGCACTACATAGCCTGTTAAATAATTATAAACTACTATGCTCCCTATAACTTTTTATAGACCCTAAGCACAAATGACTAATTCCAGTTGCTCTGAAATTAATCTAAGATGTTTTAGAAACTGGCATCAGCTGTTACTAGAATAGAAGTTTATAAAAGTAATTGTAAGATTTAATGTATGATTCTTGTGTCTTGATACAGAATACTGAAGCTGTGATTGGTAATACTGAACTTAAGTAGTTATGACAAGTTAGGTAGTATAAATATATTTATAAATTAAGAAAAGTCTGGTATTTTTATTTTTGTTTAGTTGATAAACTCTTTGACATTGGTCTAAATCTCAAAGAGACAATATGTTAGAAGGTCAAGCACCAAATGGAAATGGCCTTGGGGAGAAATATGATATCAGGAATGAAACATGAATGCTGCCTCTGAGTGATGACGTCATAGATGGGATTAACACTTGTGCAGAGAATACCCTGCTTTAGCTCCTGGAGGCATACTTTGTCAGAGTTGTGAACATTCTGCATTTACTGAGAAAGGTACTGAAATGTTTTAATGCTTACTCAGAAACTACTGTTCAATTTTGATTATAAACTCTAAAACTTTACTGCAAGTTCTTCTAAACTCAACATGTTCTCTGCATAGGTACTGCCTGACACTATTTGTGGGGATTACTCACATTTCAAGTAAACACAGGTTATTAATGCTTATTAATCTACCTTTTGCAGTTTTGAGATTTTTTTATTTTTATTAATTACAGTTCATTCACTTTGTAACCCTCCTGTAGCTCCCTCCCTTCTCCCCTCCCAATTCCACTTTCCCTCCCCCTTCTCCACCCATGTCTCTCCCCAAGTCCACTGATGGGGGAGATCTTCCTCCGCTTCCTTCTGATCCTAGTCTATCAGGTCTCATCAGTAGTGGTTGCATTGTCTTCCTCTGTGGCCTGGTAAGGCAATTCCCCCCTCCCGGGGAGATGATCAAAGAGCAGGCCAATCAGTTCCTGTCAGAGACAGTCCCTGTTCCCATTACTATTGGAACCCACTTGGACACTGAAATGCCATGGGCTACATCTGTTCAGGGGTTCTAGGTTATCTCCATGAATGGTCCTTGGTTGGAGTATCAATCTCAGAAAAGACCCCTGTGCTCAGATTTTTTGGTTCTGTTGCTCTCCTTTGTGGAGCTCCTGTCCTCTCCAAGTATTACCATGTCCCCTTCTTTCGTAAGATTCCCTGAACTCCCTCCAAAGTTTGGCTATAAGTCTCAACATCTGCTCTGATACCTTGCAGGATAGAGCCTTTCAGAGGCCCTCTGTGGTAGGCTCCTGTCCTGTTCCCTGTTTTCTCCCTCCCCAGATGTCCATCCTCTTTGACTTTCTGAATGGAGATTTAGCATCTTCTTGATTAGTTTCTTTAGATGTACAGATTTTAGTATGTTTATCCTGTATTATATCGACTTATGAGTCAGTATATACTCTGTCTTTCTGCTTCTGGGATACCTCACTCAGGATGATCTTTTCTAGTTCCCACCATTTGCCTGCAAAATTCATGATTTCCTTGTTTTTTTTTTTTTTTTTTTTTTTTTTTTTTTTTGCTCAGTAATATTCCATTTTGTAGATGTACCACAATTTCTGTATCCATTCCTGAACTGAGGGGCATCTGGGTTGTTTCCAGCTTCTCTGGCTATTATAAATAAGCTGCTAGGATCTTCACCAACCCTTTATCTGGCAGTTAAAAAACAACAAATCAGTTAATCCAATTAAAAAATGGGGTACAGAGCTGAACAGAGAATTCTCTGTAGAGAAATATTGAATGGCAGAGAAACACTTAAAGAAATGCTCAACTTCATTAGTCATTAGGGAATTCCAAATCAAAGCGACCCTGAGATTTCTACCTTACACCCATCAGAATGGCTAAGATTAAAAACTCAAGTGACAACACATGCTGGAGAGGATGTGGAGAAACAGGAACCCTCCTCCATTGCTGGTGGGAATGTAAACTTGTACAATCACTTTGGAAATCAATCTGGCGCTTTCTCAGACAAGTAGGAATAGTGCTTCCTCAAGATCCAGCTATACCATTCCTAGACATATATCCAAGAGATGCTCAAGTGTACAACAAGCTTTGAGATTTTTAAGTACCTCTCAGACACTGAAAGAGAAATTTTGTAGAAATCATTGCAATATTTCAGTTTTTTCTTTTTTTAAAATTATGTTTTCATTATTATTATTATTATTATTACTATTTATTACAATTTATTCACTTTGTATCCAGGCTATAGTCCCATCCCTCATGTCCTCCAGTCCCACTCTCTCCTCCTTCCCCCTATACTCCTTCCCTATTCCCTTAATAGGGGAGGTCCTCCTCCCCTACTATCTGACCCTAGCCTATCAGATATCATAATATTTCAAAAATGTAAATTACAAAGACTTTGTCTTTTTAAAGTTTCAAGATTTTAAACTTGAAGTGTGTTGTCAAAAATAATAAAGAACTATTTGATATTTTAGTGTCTAGGAAGATGACTCATTTGGGAAGGTGCCTCCTTCACCATAATGAGGAACTTGGTCTGGTCCCTGCCACCCATGTAAAGAGCTTGGTACAAAACTCTGTGAATCTGTAACTCTTGTGCAGGGGATGACTGTGCAGACAGAAAATTTCTGGAGCTCATTAACCAACCAGTCCAGCTGAACCAATGAATTTCTGCTTCAGTGAGGGATACTGTCTCAAAAACTAACGTGGAAGACACCCATTGTCTATGTCTACATGTGTGCATCTACTTCATGTGTTTCCTGACACATGTGCCAACATGTGTACATGCACACATCCACACAAAGGTTTACCTGCACCACACATATGCATACATGAAAAAAAGGTTATTTTTTTACATTTTATTTGCTAAGTGTGTATACGTATGCATAGGTGTGCGTGTGTGCGTACATGCATACATGTCTGACTAGTCTGTCATCTGTTTTATAAGTCTCTGGGAATGAGCTGAGGTCATCAGGGTTGGTGGCAATCACATTTACTCCCTGAGCCATCTGGACAGCTCTAACAATTTGTTATTCTAACCAGGAGGAACAGTAACAAACAATATGTGACAAAGCTAAAGCCACATTAAATTCCTAAAACAAATGTTTACAGAAACATATTAATTTGCTGACATTCTGAAAAGGATATTAGAGAAAGCATTTTTCAATAATTGTCATTAAATAAAATGTTTGTTGAGATGCAAATGAGAATCTAATTGCATTTTTAATTAAAATCATAAGTCATATAATATGCCAATGTGAAATAAATAAGGTTAGTGCGAGATTGGCTCCATGTAGGTACCAGCCCAACTCCTCCATGTTTGATAAGTTTTATGAGAGTTGTCCTCAATAATGGACCCTGCTGTCAAATTGTGGACAACACCCCTTTGTCTTACCATCAACTTGAGTCGTTTGGGGATTTTCATGGGAACCTCTTGGCCAACAAGTCAACTGAATTCAACCCAGTCCTGCCACTGAAAGCCTTTTCTGGTGACAAGAGATGGTCAGGTCAGAGTCTATTCCCCATCAGTAGGCACCTTCCGTAGGATCACCTTCATATAGTCTAGAAAGTTTTCACTACTCTAGGTTTCCATAACAACCCCCAAATATTCCTCAATTCTCACTATCTCTCCTTTCACTCTCTTGTTCCACCCCATCTCCTACCTCCATACAGTACTTCTGATCTTGTCCCCAGCTGCCCTCAGTACACCCATAAAAATCTATTTTATTTCCCCTTCTCAAGAAGATCCACGTGCCCTCCCCCACCCCAGACTCTTGCTCTTTACCTAATCTCTCTGGGTCTATGATCATAGCTTCATTGTCATTTATTTAACTGGTAATATTCAGTTATACCATAACTGAATATTTATACTTATAAACAAATATTTATACTTATAAACAAATACATCCCATATTTATCTTTCTGGGTCTGTGTAGATTAGATTTTTCAAACATCTACTTTATTTAATGTTCTTAAACATCTCTATGTCCCTTCCCACACCTTGATCATAGATAGGAGATTAGTAGGGGAAGGGGCTGTAGACCTCTTCAAGCTACTTCCTGCTGATTAGGGTCATTGGGTTCTTTGGAAATATACCAATCTCAGTTATCAGGATACCAGCAGTCCAGTTAAACAACAAAGCAAGAAACCATAGGAGCAGCAACATACAGCAAGCAACAGCAAAATATGTGGTACCGCACAGCAAAAATGGCAAGACTCTTCCCAAAGAGCACCAAAGTAGCAAAACTCTCAAAGCAGCTTGAAAAATTCTCTGGAGCATTTCTCTCTGCAAAAACCAGCAAAGCGATATGAATCATTTCAAAACATAGTGATGCAAAAGAATGTTGCCTCACAATGGGATTCTATTTATCCATATAAGAATGTTTTTCAGCTAGAAGAAACCATGCCCCTTGCATGAGGTAGTTTTCAACTGACAAATATCACTTGCCATTTCACAGAGGTAGTTTTCTGTGGCAGGGGCAGTAATATTGGGGACCTTTCCACATCTCACACTTGGAGCCAAAATAAAAAATATATTCACATAACACAAGTTAGCATCTGAGAGTATTGCTCAAGGAAGGCCCCAGACTCAGGTAGTATGCAAAAGCAAAGAGCATTTATTCTACAAAGGTTTCTACCATGCTGAGATCACTATTAAAGGCAAAATGGAGAACCTGAAGTGAATACATAAGATTTTTTTTTATAGACAGTTAAGGGCTTTGTATGGTAACTCTTAAACTAATTGATCAGGAATGGCATAGGGGTACAAGGGGATTCAGAATTGGCTAATTAGGGATTTTCCCTAGTTACTGGGGACTTTGTTGATTCATTGAGGTTTGGCTTTTACTCAGACAGTTAACGTTTAATTTGATTGGCTAGGGTCACTGTGCTTTACTTTGGAAACAGCAAGGCCATAAACTGTTCATAACATAAACTAAAGGTAAGCTTAGACTTTGGTCAACTTGATCTGTTAGCTGATTTTTGTCCTCAGGTTGTGCTTTCTAGGAATTCTTTTTTTGAACTCTGAAGAACAGACATTAAGGCCTAGTCAGATAAAGTGGAAAAAAAAGAAGCCTATCATGGGTCAGATTAGCCAAGCATATAGACACTAAATCTGCCCCAGTTTATTCAAATATGAAGCAGGCCCAATCAGAATGGATCAGAGCCATCTGGGATCCATCTGGCCGTCCAGACCCTTCAGCTACGTGACCTCCATTGGAATTGGCTAGTGCTATGGAGGCTGCATGACTGATTAGAATTGGCTGGCTCCTTGGAATTAAGTCCTCTAAATAACTGAGTTTCCCAAAAATCCAGATACTTCTACTTCAGGTCTGGGTTACATCACTACAGATGAAATATATCTAGTTTCATCCATTTGCCTTCACAATGTCATTTTTTTTAACAGCTGAGTATTGCATAAATGTATCACATTTTCTTTATCCATTCTTTGGTTGAGGGACATCTAGGTTATTTCCAGTTTCTGGCTACCATGAATAAATATACAGTGAACAATGGTTGAGCAAGCATCTTTTGATAGGATAGACATTCTTGGGATATGTACCCAAAAGTGGCATAGCTGGATCTTGAGGTAGATTTTGATTCCCATCTTTCTGGAAAACCACCATATTTATTTCCATAGTGGCTGTACAAGTTTTCACTACCAAAAGCAATAGAGGAATCTTCCCCTTGCTCCACATTCTCACTAGTATGAGCTGTCATTTTTGTTTTTGATCTTAGCCATTTTGACAAGATGAAATCTCAGAGTAGTTTTGAATTGTATTTTCCAATGGCTAAAAATGTTGAACATTTCCTTAAATATTTTTGAGCCATTTAAAATATCTTCTATTGAAAATTTTGTTTAGATCTGTACCCCATTTTTAAATTGTATTATTTTGTTTTTTGATACCTAGTTTGTTGAGTTCTTTATATATTTTGGATATTAGCCCTCTACCAGATGTGGTGTTGGTAAAAATATTTTCCCATTCTATGGGCTTCCACTTTGTCTGACTGATGATGTCCTTTGCCTTATAGAAGCTTTTCAAGTTTACGAGGTCCCACTTATTAACTGTTGAACTTAATTTCTGCCCTATTGGTGTTCTGTTCAGGAAGTTGTCTCAGGTGCCAATGTCTCTATGGCTATTTCCCACTTTCTCTTCTACCAGATTCACTGCATTTGGATTTGTTTTGAGGTCTTTGGTCCACTTTGACTTGAGTTGCAGGGTGATAAGTATAAGTATATTCTTCTACATGTAGACATACAGTTAGATCACCCCATTTGTTGAAGATGTTGTCTTTTTCTGAATGCATATTTATGGCTTCTTTATTAAAGATCAGGTTTCCATATGTGGGTGAATTTTTATCTGGGTCTTCATTCAATTCCCTGATAAATGTTTTTGTGTTTTTATCATCTATTTTTATGTTAATACGATGGGGTTTTTATTACTAAAGCTCTGTAGAACAGCTTGAAATTGGGAATGGTGAGACTTCTAGCAGTTTCTTTATTGTTTAGGATTGTTTTAGCTATCTTGGCTTTTTTTTTTCATGTGAAGTTGAGAATTATCCTTTCAAGGTCTGAAAAAAATTGTTTTTTGATAGGGATTGCACTGAATTTGCAGATTGCTTTTGGTAGGATTGCCATTTTTATTATGTTAATCTTACCTTTGTGACTAGGTGATATTTCCATCTTCTGATCTCTTCTTCAATTTATTTCTTCAAAGACTTGAAGTTTTCACCACATCATTCTTTCACTTGCTTTGTTAGTGTTACCTTCTGTTTCTATTTTGTGGTATAATTTGTGAAATATTGGCATTAGCTCTTTTTTGAGAGTCTGGTAGAATTCTGTCCTAAAACCATCTGACTCTTGAATTCTTTTGGTACGAAGACATTTTAATAACTGCTTCTATGCCACCAGGGGTCATAGGTCTACTTAGATTGTTTATCTGATCTTGGTTTAACCTTGGTAAGTGGCACCTATTGAGAAAATTATTCATTTCTTTTAGATTTTCCTGTTTGTTGGAGTTCAGGTTTTTAATGTATATCCTTATGATTCTTTGGATTTCCTTTGTATCTGTTAATATGTCCCCCTTTTCCTTTCTTATTTTGTAAATTTGAATATTCTTTTTCAGTCTTTTGATTAGTTTTAATAAGGGTTTGTCTATCTTGTTGATTTTCTCAAAGAACCAACTCTTTGTTCCATTGATTATTTGTATTGCTCTCTCTCTTTTATTGATTTCAGCACTGAGTTTGATTATTTCTTGCCATTTCCTCTCCTTAAGTGAATATTTGTTTTTGTTCTAGAGGTATGCTGTTTTAGCTATGCTGTTAAGTTGTGGGTACACGATCTCTCCAGCTTTGTTTTTTTTTTTTTTGTTTGTTTGTTTGTTGTTTTTTATTTAGGCACTTAGTGGTAAAACTTTCATCAGCACTGCTTTCCTTGTGTCCTATACATTTGGGTGCATTATGTATGTGTTTCTTTATTTCTATCAAACCCATTTTTTCATTCAGTAGAAAAATATTCAATTTCCATGAGTTTGTAAGTGTTCAATTGTTTCTTTTGTAGTTGATCTTAAGCTTTAATCTATGGTGGTCTGATAGGATACAGGGTTTATTGCAATTTTTGTGTTTCTGGTAAAACTTGCTTTATACCTAATTATGTGCTCAATTTTGGAGAAAGTTTCATGACGTGCTGAGAAGAAGGTATATCCTCTTATGTTTGAGTGAAATGTTCTGTAGTTATCTGTTAGGTCTATTTGGTTTGTAACATATCCAGAATTTCTCTGTTTAGGTTTTGTCTGGATGACTTGTCTGTTGCTGAGATTAGGATATTGAAGTCTCCTACCATCAGCGTGTGAGGGTCAGCCTGTTATTTAAACTGTAGTAATGTTTCTTTGACAAATTTATTTGCCCTTGTGTTTAAGGGCATAGATTTTAAGAATTGAAATGCTATTTGGGTGGATTTTTTTTCTTTGATGAGTATGTAGTGTCCTTTCCTAGCTCTTCTGACTAGTTTTGGTTTGAAGTCTATTTAAAATAGTTTCATCAGTTTGTATAATAGGCCCATTTTCTTGGAATATCTTTTTCCAACTTTTTACCCTCAGGTAATGTTTATCCTTCATGTTGAGGCATGTTTCTTGGATGCAGCAGAAAGATGAATCCTGTATTTACACTTATTCTGTTAGTCTGTGCCATTTTTTATTGAGACCATTGATATTGAGAGGTATCAATGAACAGTTATTGTTGATTCCTATTATTTTGTTGTTGATGTTGAGAGAGAGACAGAGTCAGAGAGAGAGAGAGAGAGAGAGAGAGAGAATCTGTTTCACTTCTTTTAATTCAGCTAGTTTGAGATTTTTTGTATTTTGACTATTAAGTGGTGAGGGATTTTCTGGTCCAATCTATTTGGTGTTCTGAATACTTTTTGTATCTTTATTGCCATTTCCTTTTTAGTTTAGGACATTTTTTTTCTTCTATAATTATTTTATGGGTCTTTAAGATGAGTTTCTTCTCCTTTAGCTATTTCTATTATTCTTAGGTTTGGTCTTTTCATAGCATTCCATATTTTCTAAATGCTTCCATTTAGAAATATTTTAGATTTGATGCTTTTGTTTTTCACTGATGTATCAGTTTCTTCTATTGTATCTACAATGCCTTAGATTACTGCTTCCAATGGTTGTATTCTATCACTGAAGTTTGTAGTTACTGTTCAAATTCCTAAATTTTCTATTTCTGGAATACCCTCAGTTTATGCTGCCTTTATTGATTATATTTTCATATTCTGGTCTGGAACATACTTGTTTCCTTTAACTGGTTGTGTTTTTTAATTTCTTTAAGTGATTTAATTCATTTTTTTTCACTAGAGACCTCATGATTTTCATACACTATTATAGCTGGTTTTATGATATTTTTCTTGTGTCACAGCTATGTCGGAATATTTAGGTCCTGTTGTGGTTGAGTTCTAATGGAAAAACATAGTGCCATGGCTGTCACACTGTTTTGTTTTGTTTTTTTTTTAAATCCTTAACATGATTTTAATAAATCATCAGTATAATGCACACAATAATGTGCATAAAGATTTATCTTAAGAAAGGAGGAGAGCTTTTACATTCAAAAGTCATATAAGTCATTCTTAGTGAAGACTTTTTTTATTTTATTTTTCTCATTAGTTACATTTTGTTAATTCTGTATCCCTCATTCCCTCCCCAGTCCCACCCTCCCTCCCTCATCTCCTCCCTGCCCCTTTCCAAGTCCACTGATAGGGGAGGACCTCCTGCCCTTTCATATGACTCCGTTTTGTCCGGTATTTTCAGGACTAGCTGCAAAGTCCTCCTCCGTGGCATAACAGTACTGCTCCTCCCTTGGGAGGTGGGGAGGTCAAAGAACCAGTCATTGAGTTCCTGTTAGAAATAGTCCTTGTTCCCGTTACTATGGGAAACCAATTGATTACTGAGCTATCACGAGTCACATCCGAGCAGAGGTTCTAGGTTTTATCCTCTCATGGTCTTTGGTTGAATGTCCATCTCAGAAAAGACCCTGTGCCCAGATATGTTTGGTCCTTGTGGAGCTCCTATCCTTTCCACATCAAACTCCCCTTCTTTCATATGATTCCCTGCACTCTGCCGAGGGTTTGGTTATGAGTCTTAGTATCTACTTTGGAACACTGCTAGGTAGAGTCTTCCAGATGCCTTCTGCGGTAGACTCCTGTCATACGTTCAATGCATATTCCATTTGTCTTTCTAAATGAGGATTGATCATCATACCCTGTGTCTGCTTTCTTGATTATCTTCTTTAGGTGTATAGATTTCATTATGTTTATCATATCTTTTAGGTCTATATAAGTGAGTATATTCCATGTTTGTCTTTCTCCTTCTGGGATACTTCACTCAGAATGATCTTTTCTAGATCCTACCATTTGCCTGCAAATTTCATGATTTCCTCTTTTTTGATTGCTGAGTAGTATTCCATTGTGTAAAAATACCACAATTTCTGTACCCATTCCTCCGTTGATGGACATCTGGGTTGTTTCCAGGTTCTGGCTATTACAAATAAAGCTGCTACAAACATGGTTGAGCAAATGTCCTTATTGTGTACTTGAGCAAATTTTGGGTATATGCCTAGCAGTGGTATAGCTGGGTCTTGAGGAAGCACTATTCCTAGTTGTCTGAGAAAGTGTCAGATTGACTTCCAAAGTGGTTGAACCAGTTTACATTCCCACCAGCAATGGAGGAGGGTTCCCCTTTCTCCACAACCTCTCCAGCATGTGTTGTCACTTGAGTTTTTCATCTTGGCCATTCTGATGGGTGTAAGGTGAAATCTCAGGGTCGTTTTGATTTGCATTTCCCTGATGGCTAATGATGTTGAGCATTTCTTTAAGTGTTTCTCTGCCATTCTATATTCCTCTACAGAGAATTCTCTGTTTAGCTCTGTTCCACATTTTTTAATTGGATTACTTGGTTTGTTGCTTTTCAGCTTCTTTAGTTCTTTGTATATACTGGATATTAGCCCTCTGTCATATAAAGGGTTGGTGAAGATTCTTTCCCAATCTGTGGGCAGGCGTTTTGTTTTGATGATGGTGTCCTTTGCTTTACAGAAGCTTTTCAGTTTCATGAGGTCCCATTTATTGATTGTTGCTCTTAAAGCTTGTGCTGTTGGAGTTCTGTTCAGGAAGTTGTCTCCTGTGCCAATGAGTTCTAGGCTGTTCCCCACTTTTTCTTCTAACAGATTTAGCGTATCTGGTTTTATGTTGAGATCTTTGATCCACTTAGACTTTAGTTTTGTGCAGGGTGATAAATATGGATCTATTTTCATTTTTCTGCATGTAGACATCCAATTAGACCAGCACCATCTGTTGAAGATGTTATCTTTTTTCCATTGAATGGCTTTGGCTGCTTTGTCAAAAATCGAGTATTCATAGGAACATGGGTTTATTTCTGGGTCTTCTATTCAGTTCCATTGATCCTCCTTTCTATTTCTATGCCAATACCATGCAGTTTTTATTACTATTGCTCTGTAGTACAGCTTGAGACCAGGGATGGAGATACCTCCAGATGATCTGTTGTTGTACAGGGTTGTTTTGGAGATTCTGTGTTTTTTGTTTCTCCATATGAAGCTGAGAATCTTTTTTTCAAGGTCTGTAAAGAATTGAGTTGGTATTTTGATGCGAATTGCATTGAATCTGTAGATTGCTTTTGGCAGGATGGCCATTTTCACAATGTTAATCCTACCAATCCATGAGCACGGGAGATTTTTCCATCTTCTGAGATCTTCTTCAATTTCTTTCTTCAGAGACTTGAAGTTTTTCTCAAACAGGTCTTTCACTTGCTTGGTTAGAGTCACACCAAGGTCCTTTATGTTATGAGTGGCTATTGTGAAGGGTGTTGTTTCCCTAATTTCTTTCTCAGCCCTTTTGTCTTTTGTGTCACACTGTTTTTACACTGGCATTTAGGCGTCTGGGTTTGGGATGATTATAGGTCCAGGTGCTGATCTTACCATTTGTCTTTGTTGGGTGAGTGTCTTATTCTTCTGTTTATGTTTCCTTTCTGGAGTTTTGTTGAGTATGATGGCTGTGTGCTGCCTTTCTTCCTGGCTTGCTCTTCTCGGAATGCCTGCTGGTGTTAGAGGCTGAGATACTGGGATAATTTAGAGGTAGGGAGGTTGGAGGAGAAGGACTTTGTTGTCTTTGGGGTTGGGGTCAGAGAGGAAAGGGAGATTGAAGCAACTTTCCTGCAAAAGAGGTGGAAGATTGAATTTCAGAGGTAGTAGAAGAGGTGTGGGTCTCCTTCAGACTATTTGTTTCCCAGGGAGAAATGGCCCTTGGGATAGCAGGTGGTACCTGCTGAACTGGGATGTGGGATAAATTAAAGAGTTGTGGGGGGAGGATTAGGAGTGAAAGATCTGCGGCATCCACAGGAGACATGGCCATGAGGAAGGAAGGATGAAGCTGGTGGTCTGTTAGTGCTAAGGATGAGACTGGGGCCTTGGATTTGGACAGGAGGAGGGTCTTCACACAGCTGATCTGTCTCCCTGTTTCTCTTAGGTGGTGTGTTCTCAGTGAATTCTTGCTGCTGTTGGAGGCTGGGATAATAGGATTAATTGGGGAAAGAAAAGTTGAGGGAGAAGGTTTTTGTAATAGTTTGTCATCAGATAGTTTAAGGTCAGAGAAGAGAGTCCACAACAGGTTTCCTGCTACAGAACTGAAAATAAGACTGGAAGAATTGGATCTCAGGAACAACAGGAGAGGCATGGGTCTTCCTTCAGCCTACTTGTTACCCTAGAAGGAGTAGACCTTGGGTTAGCAAGGGGTTTCTGCTGGGGTTGAGGGCCTCCAACCAAGCAATGAGTGGAAAAAGGAAGGGTGAAAGGAGAAGATCTGTGGGGTCCACAGGAGATGTGGGGGTGGGGAGGCTGCCATAGAATCTTCCTCTGCAGAACTGGGGATGAGACTGGAAAATTTGAGCAAAGATATATGCAGGCTGTATACCTGGTTTCCTGGCAGGAGTCTACTGGTCTTGTTTAAACAACCATATTGTGCAGATTTTATAGGGAGCTGTTTTTCCATCATATTTAGCAGATACTGTTTATAGCACATTTCCTGGTCTGTTGGTTTTCCTTTGCAAGTTTTTTCATTTTAACCAGTTGTCTATTTCTTTAATGGGCTCCATCTGTTTCCAAAATAAATTTATTTGATCCTCTCTGAGTACTAGCTTTTTTCAAACCCAAGGTTGCAAGCTGCCTAGCAAGAAAAGCAATTTAAAGCCCTAGTGAGTTGAAAGACCTATGAACCACAGCAACAACTAGCTGATAAAGATATCCACAAGAGGTCAATAATAGCACTTATAGCATGGGGTTAAAGAAAAGCTAACTAATTTGGTTTAAGGCTCAATCACTATGAGAGAATTCATGCCTGGTACCGTAAACCTAACTCTCTGTTGTTGGTGATATAATGAACTCTAGAGGAGAACTTAGCAATGCCACTTTCCTAGATGATTATAATTTCTAACTGTATTCTAAAAATGTATTCTTGTACCCACAGATAAGTCTAGCTCTCATCTCTTGGCAGTTACTTTTCTTATATAGTCCAGATCTATTTGCTTACGTATGGCACTACCTACAGTGGGATGCATCCTTTTACACAGTAAGAAAGTGTTCCACAAACACAGACACATGTAAATGTGATTTAAAAAGAAAAACAATTATTCAGTTAACACTCCCTCTGCCCAGTTTACTGTAGGTTTGTGTCAAGTTGACACCCAAAACTATGACATTCTGCCCATTGTAAGCCATTAAAGAAAAGTATCATTTTGAACCATAACTTTGCATTTCCTGTTTGTCCCCACCCCAATCTCATGTTAATATCACAGTTACAATCAGACCAAAGCCAAACCAAACTCTGACAGTATAAAAACTTCAGTGCCCAACATCTGACGCTCCGTCATAGTCTAGGATGCAAAAGGCTTGGGCAATGGCAGTTTACCAGCTCTGTCACTTGCAGCACACACAGCTTTTCTGTTATGCTCAGGCCAGCTACTCCTTGCCCTGCTGCTGCTGTCCTTGGTGGTTGTCCCACGGTCCTGGCGCCTTTAGTATGCTGGGATCTCCATGCCAGCTGAGCTGCATCTTCATCAACGCACACTTGGTCACTCTTTAGGCATTTCAGTCCTGCCAAGTGGTGCTGAGCTTGAGTTTCTCTCCATATCCATTTCAATATTGGAATTTCTACTGTGCCTTCACCAGTGGCATCTCCTGACCACTCTTCAGGGATATTCTTACCCTACTGCACAGTGCTAAGCCTCAACTGCTCTCCACGATCTCTTCATTCCTTCAAAGCCTGCGCTGTAATGGAGACCTTATTAACAGTTTGGCTCCCTGCTTCAGCTGCAGCCATGTGCCCACCTCTCACTCTCAACCACTTCTATGTGTTGACTGGGAGGAAATACTACTTCGAAGTTTTCACGTCAATAATGCTAGTATCTTATTAATCATAACTAATTTGTAGACCCAGCTAACTAGTGTCCACTGTCTCAGCAAAGCACAGATGATTTCACTCCCACAGATCCTCAATTTAAAATATAACATAAACATCCTTCCTAGAGAATTCACTTCCCTCTGAAACTTCATGGAACAGGACTTTGATGTCTGTATTTCTCTTAAAAGTCTTTTCCAAGCTTCCACAGAACAGCCCATTAAACTGAGTACTCAACAGCTTTTCCTGTCAAAAGCCTCAAAAGTCTGTCCACAATCCTCCCCAAATAATAACCTTTACAGCAATATGCTGTGTTTCTGGTACTGATTTATTCATTATTTTTCTTCTCTGTTGCTGTAATAAATCATTGTCTAAAATCAGCTTTGAAGAGGAAAGAGTTTATTGGGTTTATAGGGTATTATCATCCACAGAAGCCATGACAGGAGCTCAAGGCAGAACCCTGGAGGAAAGAATTGAAGCAGAGACTATGGAGTGCTGCTTACTGCCTTGCTTCCTTGTGGCTCACACAGTAACCTTTCTTATCAGTCCAGATCCACTTTCCTTGGAATAGTACCTCCCACACTTGGTTGCCCTCTCGTATTGAACTCACAGAGACTGTGACAGCATACAAAATTTCAAGCCAGACAAAATCCCAACAGGAGAAGGGGAAGTGAAAATAAATTGTCACACCTAACCAAGCAATGGTATCTCCCCTTGATACCTGCTGGCAGAGGTAAAACGTCATTTTCTTGATGGAGCCAGAGCAACAGTAGGTATTGTTAACTATGTTCAAGGTCCGACCTCATGCTCAGGAGCAGTTGATTATTCCAAAACTCCGTCTTTCTTGTGTTTTTGTTTGTTTATTTTATTTTGTATTTCTTTTGTCTTTTGTTTATTTTGATTTTTTTGAGAAAGAACATGAAGTTGTGTGAGTAGGAAGGTGAGAAGAGCTGTGAAGGAGTTGGAAGAGAGAAAAGAATATGATCAAAATATATTGTATTAAAATTTTAAATGTAAAAGAAAATACCTCAAAGACACAGTTTCAGGTAAATTTGGACAAGGCAATTTTTCAGTTGTGGTTCCTTTTTCTAGGTTTGTATGTCGTTGGTTCCTGAAGGTAACCATGGCAATGATTTAAGCATCACTTAACTTGTGAACTTCTAATAGGTCTAAAAAGTCCTACTCCACAATTTCAAGTCAGATTTTCAGGGAAATAATAACACTAAAAAGAGTGAAAATGTATCACAGGAATATTATTATTTAGTTTATTATTATGAGTATTCCTTTTTGAAAACTTTGGAAGCCTAATTTATAATCTAAAAGTGTTAATCTATTTCTATATTTCTAAAACACACTTTTTATAAACTAGTCTGTAACCTTAATTCAGAGCAAACATTCCTATCTTTTTTTCTTATTCACAAAGCTTAACAGTAAGGCGTTAGCAAAACAGAAAATTGCTAAGTTTGTCTCCATAGGAATTGGTTCAGTGTTTGGAAAGAACGACCAGAGATCAGAAACGCCAGTCATAAAGACTGCTAAGTTAGGATGCAAGCATTCCCTAAGTCTGCAGCGGGACCAGAAGCTGGGGTCCTCAAAAACAAAAGCTTAAAATAATGCTGTATGTTAGCATTGCTAGGTCTGCATTTTTCCGACACGGGCTCAGAGTCCTTTGCAGCCTGTTGCAGGCCTGTGTGGCATCTGAGGGAGGCCTGTGCCCAGCAGGTCCACTGTCTGTACTAGCTCAAGAGCATGAGGGAAGGGAGCAGACGCTTGAGCCCTAGGCAGCTAGCAGAGATTGTTGCCTCTTTGTCCTCTACTTCTGAGCAGCAGGGGAAAAAAAAAAAAACAAAAACAAAAACAACAACAACAACAAAAAAAAAACAAAAACAAAAACAAAAACAAAAAAAACCAAAAAACCAACCTGCTTCTGAAAATTCAAGAAGTTAGAGGCCAGACACAGTTGCTGCTGTGGGCACAGGGGAAGATAGCTGGGTGAATAATTCAGACAGTAATAGCCAAGAGGGATTATGTCCTTTTTTTCCCTACCAGCCACTACCCAGGCAAGGACCTTGCCTGGAAGACATTTTAGAAACATTGTGTTGAAGATACACAAGTCTGGGGATGTAGCTGCAAAACAGAAGAACAAGCCTGAACTGAGTAAGGAGGGCTTTGCACCCGGGATAGTGACAGGGCATAAATTATAGGACACTTTCTCCTTGCCAGGCCAGTGTCTTTTGTTTTGTTTTTGTTTTTGTTTTTGTTTTTGCAAGTTCAGTCCTTCAGATACCCATACATATCACACCTATTGGCTTTTTGAGAACCCATGAAGAGAGAATGAAATACTTGGTGTTTATGAAAACTTATTTAATACCTACTGTAACTTTCAATTCAATGCTAAATGTCTTGGGTGTTTTCCAAATCAGTCACTAGTTACTGGATTCAGTTGTGAAAATGTGGCTGAGATATGTTGTGTGCTTAAATATTTTCACTTTGAAAGAAAGTTTTTTTCATGTTGCCAAACCCTTCTTGTTCCTGTAATCATTGTTTTCGATTCTTCTTTCTTCCCCAACCCTTTCTGCTTTGACCCAGACTTGCTCTGTGTCCACAAAACTGGCCTGAAAGCTACACTAATTCTCTGACCAAACCTTTGAGTGCTTGCGTTGCAGGCATGAGATGCTGGGCCTGGCTCTCACAATGGGCATTAGATCCTATAAACGCTAGATATTTTAAATTTCTATTTTAGTCACAATTTTGTTGGTGGAACATACAGAGTAGAACACAAAGCACTGGTACTGTGCGAAGACCAGTAATTCAAAGAGAACTCTATGAGCTACATGATAGCTGAAGAGAGTAACTTTCCCAAGGGGCCAGCGACACTGCATCCTCCCACAAAGCAGATCTTAACGCTGCACATTCTCTGTTAGTCGGCCAGTGCAGGGTGATCCTGGTGTGAGGATCCACTGTGCACATCACTGTTTCAGAACTGAGTGACAAGAAAAGCCGCTAGCTGAGCAAGTTCCTATCACTGTGGACATCCTGACTGGCCGATAGGTTTGTGGGGGAAAATCTAGTCAAGTTTGGAATTGCAGCAGATATATATGCCTGGAATGTGGTAAAAGGCTCAATGAACCATTCTGTGGAGGCAAGAAATGCCACAGCATTCATGGAAATGTAAAGAAGGCTTGGCTTATGAGGTTTCAGAAGAAAGTTTCTATTAAAGAGCAGGATAGAAGTCTTTTTTGTTGTTGTTATATTCTGGAAAGGAATATGGCAGTATTCTTTCAGTGTCCTAAAATCTTGAATGAGAATAAATTAAGAGTGATGGAAAACAAAAAACAAAAAACAAAAAAAAAAAAAAAAAGAAAAGAAACAGTACATCATCTGGGAAAAAAAGAAAAACTGTGTAGGAATATGAGGAAGTTCTTCAAGGCTGTCTTTTCTTAAACACACACACACAAGTAATTCTAATGTCTAGATAAATTTGGTTTACTATTGAGAGACTAAGAACAACAAGATTGCTAAAGGGAGTCTATAGGTACAAAAGAGAAAGAAAAATGCTTAAACTAAATTTGTTCACAGAAAATTATCAGTTGGCAAGGATAAAACGATATGATGACATTTGAAAATCAAAACTGGGATTTTCACATGCAAAGAAATCTTCACTTAAGAAGTTTGTAGGATGAATCTCTAAACTGTAGACATATACTATTCACAACAAGGTGGCTGTGAGGCCAGTTTGCACAGGAGCCACTGGGCAAGTTTTCTCTAATTTAAACAAAACCCCAAACCAAACCAAACCAACGAAACAAAGAGCAACCATCCAATTAAACAAACAAACAAACAAACAAACAAAAATCCTAGAACAACGAGAGCCTGAGTGCTGTAAACGGAAGGTCAGTGGTCAAGGTGTTTTGGGAACCTCCAGCAAATGAGCTGAGATCACAAGGCATAGGGATAGGGAAAGAAGCAGGTGACCCTCAGCTGTTCACTAAACAGACGTTGATACCAATTCTACAGGGACATACCAGACAACATTTAGACTTCAAACTCAAAAACGTTTATGTAGAAGCCCATCTCTGATAATATGTCAAAATTCTCTGTTTCTGCTCTAGTTAGCAGTCAGCATGTCATATTCTACTGCATGGTGCAGGGAATACATGTTCCAGAATGCTTTTGCTCTTGTATTTAGTTCTAAAATCAGTGGTAAAGTCAGGCACATTCTTTAAAACTTGACCATACTCTCATTCATTACATTCTCAGGTAAAAACACTAAATGATCTGGGAGATTAATCTCTTCAATAATTGCTTTTAAAAGGGAAGGGCTAGAAATAATATCAGCCATGAGTTGCTGAGAGCAGAAGCTTCAGAACCTCTTATTTAAGCTTCAAATCCTGTGCTTGAATGTACAATATTTCAAAAACATTGCCATAGCATTAGCCTGTGCATACTATCCAAAATGGCTTTTAATATGTGGTTGTTTGACTGCATGTATGTCTTTGCACCATTTGTTTGCCTGGTGCCTGTGGAGAATCCAGGGTGTTGTTGGATTTCTTGAGCCTGTAGTTAGAGACCGTTGTGAGCTGCCATGTGGGTACTGGTACTTGAATCCCAGTCCTCTGCAGGAACAGCCTGTGCTCTTAACTGCTGAGCCATCTCTCTAGCCCCACTATCCAAGATTTTATTCTTCATCTCCTGAAGGCTGCAGAGTACAAAACAAGAATTTATAAAGGAGATGACTGATTCCGCATATTCCATTCCCTAGCTTATGCATTATGAAAGTGAACAATGGCACCTGTAGACAGGAAGATAAAAGTTATAAATATGCTTCTATCATGAGCCAGATATATGGCTTTTTAAGGTTTAGGCTCCTTTGTGATAATATCAGGTAGCTATGTAATGTTAATTTGTATATATATATACAATTAACATTATATTAATTAATATATTATATATTTAATTATAATTAATATATTAATTAATAATTAATATAATACATTATATATATATATATATATATATATATATATATATATATATATATATTACCCTTAGTCTACTAAGGCAGCCCCGAGAAAGACATGCTGTGTCTTAAACAAGAGAAATTTGTTTTCTCTCAGTTCTGAAGGTTAGAAGTCTAATATCAGATATCTGCTGGGTTCATTTATTCTAACACTGCTGTCCTTGGCTCAGAGGCCACTGTCTTCACAGTGCAGCCTCTCTGTCTGACTCTAATGTATTCTTAGTCTACTCTTCTTGTAAATACATCATGGTAGATTTGGGAACACTCAACGACACACTTTAACCTTTATATCCTCTTTAATGACACTATAACCAAATAAAGTAGTACTCTGATGTGCTGAGAAGTAGGAGTTCAACACGCATTTCTGAAAAATATTTTAATTAATTTACTTATAAAATATTTAAAAATATTATTCTTTGACAATTTGCTACCTGCAGATTCTGATTACTCTCACATTCCATTCTCTTTTATTTACCTCTTACCTTTATCAAACCTTACTGTCATCCCTGAAAGTCCTTTTCCCACATTTATATCCTTTTGTTTTGTGGCTCACTGAGTTTAATTATGTCCATTTGTGTGACTATGGGTATTTAACTATACCTGGTATGTGAAGTCTGGTGAGCTCACTAATGCATACACAGTGAATGACACTGACTTTACCTCTTTCAGCCTCTATCAATAGCCAATAGTTTATCATGGAGAGGTAGGGCCGCATGTACCCCTCCCCCACACGTGGTCGACTGATAAGAGGCACAGTCATTTACAGATCCATTGCCAGTCACTGTAGCTTCTCTGAGCTTATGATTAAAATGGCTGTGTTATGGCCTGAGGATGATGCTTCACATTCCTTCTCCCTAACATCCAGGTCATTACCTTCTTTCCCTCTTTGGTTTACATTCCACAAACCTTAGATGTAGTGGTACAAATGTCCTGTTTAGGGATGAATATTCAGCAATAACTTATTTGCAGAGTCGGAGGCAGCCAGGAGTCCTTATATTCAGTGCTGTTCATTACAGAGAGAGGCCCTCTGGTCATGACTGAAACTACTGTTTGTCTTCATGTGCATTAATGTAGAACAATCTGCCGGAATACGAGGAGCAAAGAAAGCTGATTTCTCTCTCTCTCTCTCTCTCTCTCTCTCTCTCTCTCTCTCTCTCTTTTCAGCTTTCAGGAACTGTATTTTCCTTCCACCTTTTCCCCTTTGCTCAGGTGTCTGCAGAGCTCAGGACCACTCTGTGGTGGCTCCAACCCAACTAGGTGGCCTGTGCCGTGGGAGCTGCTGACCAGTCCTCAGTGGCTGGCTGGGCACTCCAGTCTTCAGTAGGGAACTGCTGGATGGGCACAGAGGGCACCTGCACACCCTCAGACCAGTCTGCCACCTCGGGTTGAGCAGCAGTGAACTCAACAGCTGGCGCAGTCCATTCACCCTGGAATTCCTCCTTGGTCATGGACTTCTCAGCAGCAGCTTGCTCCTCCTTCTCAATCTCCTCCGGGTCTCTGTAGAAGTAAAGGTCAGGCATAACCTCCCGCGGGGTGCTCACGGGAGATAGTGCCATGCATGCGGAGTACTTCCCGGGCCAGCACCCACCACATCAAACCCTCCGAGTGAGCGCCCTTGCTGTTGCATAGGATGGCAACGTCCACATAGCGCAGAGAAGAATCTCTGTTGCACAGAGCGATGGTGGGCAGGCTGACATAAGAGGTCTCTGTGAGCGGCTGGTGGTCAGCCCTGGGATCAGTCACCACCAGAAGCCGTGGTTCCCTGAAGGCCGCTTGGATCTGGTTAGTGAAGGTCCCGGGTGTGTAGCGGCCAGCAATTGGCTTGGCTCCAGAAAGCTGATTTCTTGATTCCCATCAATTTACCAACAGCTTCTCAGCTCAGGATGGAACTTCATCAGGCCCTCTCCCGTCTGTGCTTAAATTCTTATTTTCTTGTTAATGCGTAGGACTTGTATCATGTCCAGCAAACACTGTTTCATTGAAGGTGTCTACTACCTCTGGCTCTTTCAAAATTTCTGTTTTACTCTTAAGCCATGATTCCTGAGCCTTCGGAGCTAGGGGGTACGGTGATGTAAGTGTCATGTTTAGGGCTGAATACTCTGTAGTATCTTATTCTCTGCACATTGAAAGCTGTGTGTTTCATATACCACAGACAGAAACATACCTGATGAGGGTTGAGAGACACACTAATTTACGAGTATGAAAGTAAACGATAATAATTGTATTAAGTTCTCCTCCAGGGGCTGATCTAACTATACATAAGGTTTGGGCACAGCTAATGGTAACAGGAATTAGTTCTTCCTGGGCTTGAAATCCAGTCAAAAGTGACTGGTTACACCCACAGCATTCATATCACTGTTATATCTTTCCAGGCAAGTAGTGACTGTAGCTTTCAGGGTTCACATGTGGGTACAACTGTTGATTACTTTTCTTTCCCAGTATCATGCATAGACCTTCTAGCACAATGAAAACTGTCTTGTAGGTTTGAAGCTTCCCTTTGAGAACCACGTTAATTTTCTCTGTTTTACCTCTCAAGGGTGTGGTATGTTGATGATGAAGTGTCACTGTCATGGTACGAAGAGCAATCAAGGGTACTGCCAACAGCCTCTAGTGTTTGAGCATGGACTGTGTTTCTATGGAACCCCACTAACGACTTAAAAAGAAGCAATCCATCCCTAAACTGAGCTTTATGTTAGACTATGGTATCTGAAAGAGAACTCATTTATCTGTTATAGAGTAACGTCATTTAAATATTTTCATCTGTGTGTATGTATGTGCATATGTTAGGAAGCGTCTGCAACAGTAGGTTTTCATATGGCTTTTTCAAAGTTGTTTTTGTGTTAATTACCCCCCACTCATTCCATTGTCTACCTTGTTTTTCCATAGCCTACTCCATTCAACCCTTGCTGATCCATTGTTGGTTTATTTTGTTTTTGTTTTTTTGTTTTTTTTTTCTGCTTCCTTTGAATCTGCCATTTATCCACTCAATATTCTTTACAAATGTTCTGAATTCTGTGGGCACTCCAAACAGAAATACCTAAAAAGTCAAAGCCAGCAAACACACATGGGAGAGAATACGTGCTTTTTGCTTTTCTGGTTCTGGGTTACCTTATGATGCTTACTTCCAGATTCATCTATTTATTTGATAATTTTATTTTTCCTTATAGCTGAAAAAAAAACTTTTATAGTGTTTTTGGTGTCATATTTTCATTACTCATCAGCTGACAGACATTTAGAATGTTTCCATTTCATGGTTATTGTGTATAGAGAATCAATGAACATGGATGAGCAAGTGTCTCTGAAGTAGGATATAGAGGCCTTTGGGAATATGTCCAGGAAGTGTGTAGCTTGGTGACATAGCAAATCTGCTTCTACTCTGCTGTAGAAATTCTATAGTGATTTGCATAGTAAATGTTCCATTTTGGTCTCTCATAATCATTAAAGATGTGTTGGCCTTTTTTATATCTGCATTAGAATGTCCTGAATGGAGAGGCGGGGCAAAATGGCGGCACTGGGAGGACTCTCATTCTGAGCAGCAGCAGCAGGATCAGCACAGTGACCAGCAATCAGAACTCGCGGCCATAAAACACAGTCATTGTGTTTCCCAGGTGAGAGGATACCCCACGATGGGGGATTCAATCAGCTTTTAACTCACCCGGCTAAACTGCGGAAGAGATCCCGTTTCCGCCAGACGCTTGGCTGCCAGCCACCAACCCTAGCCCCAGTCCAGAGCCACAAGCCAGTGTCTCTGGTCATGGTCCCAGACTGAACCGTGTGCACCACACTATCAGAGACTGGAATTTTCAGTCGAGAGATAACCCCACAGTACAGGAAACGATTGGGACCGACCTTAGGTCACCCAGATATCCCCTGGAAAAGACTCGGGTTCCACGGTCGCCCCAGGAGCCAGAGCCGGGGACCCAGGCTCCAGCACAGAGCCCTGCCTGCTGCGTGCCTGATTTGCCACCTGAGATAGAACTGTGGGCACCAAGGCACCAGCGAATGAGTTTCACTGTCCGGTGCAAACACACAGGGAGGGAAACAGCTGGTCTGATCTCAGAGCACTCAGCCGACACCCCCACCCCGAAAAGGTCTCGGGAAAATTACCCAGTTTAGGCAGACACTCAGGCTCCCAAAGGCTGGAAAGGCAGACACAGGCAGTTTCTGCACACCAGAGAGCTGGCGGGGACTGAGCCGCCATCACTCAGCTGTGCTCCAGACACAGGCAGTTTCTGCGGCCAGCCAGCTGGCAGAGACTGAGCAGTGCGCACCAGGGCAAAAAAAGAGACTGGGAGTTCCAGTCTCCAGGGAATCCACAGGGAAGGAAAGAAACTGTACTCACTTAAATCACTCAATCCTTCCCTGGAAAAAGACTAGCAGACCGGCGGGGCCGAGCCGCCATCACTCAGCTGTGCTCCAGACACAAGCACAAACAGTTGCTGTCCGCCAGATGTCCCTTGTATCTTGTCTGATCACCATGGAATAAAGCTGGACCTCAATAATAACAGAAATAGCAAAAAGCCTACACACATATGGAAACTGAACAACTTGTTACTAAATGACAGCTGGGTCAGGGAAGAAATAAAGTCTTTCTAGAAATCAATGCAAATGAAGACACAACATACCCAAACTTGTGGGACACAATGAAAGCAGTGCTAAGAGGAAAGTTCATAGCACTAAGTGCCTTCAAGAAGAAATTCGAGACAGCTCATTCAAGCAACTTAATGGCTCACTTAAAAACCCTAGAAAAAGAAGAAGCAGACACACCAAAAAGGAGTAGACGGCTGGAAATAATCAAACTCAGGGCTGAAATCAATCAATTGGAAACAAATAAAACAATTCAAAGAATCAATGAAACCAAGAGCCGGTTCTTTGAGAAAATCAACAAGATCGACAAACCCTTAGCTAAGCTAACTAAAAGGCAGAGAGACACCACCCAAATAAACAAAATCAGAAATGAAAAGGGGGACATAACTACAGACACTGAGGAAATCCAAACAATCATTAGGACTTACTTCAAAAGTCTATATGCCACAAAATTTGAAAATCTAAATGAAATGGACAATTTTCCTCATCGATTTGATTTACCAAAGCTGAACCAGGTAAATCAACTAAATAGTCCTATATCCCCCAAAGAAATAGAAGTGGTCATCAAAAGTCTCCCATCCAAAAAAAGCCCAGGACCAGATGGCTTCAGCGCAGAATTCTACCAGACCTTCAAAGAAGAGCTAACACCAATTCTCTTCAAATTATTCCACAAATTAGAAACAGAAGGAACATTACCAAACTCATTCTATGAAGCCACAGTCACCTTGGTACCTAAAACTCACAAAGACTCAACAAAGAAAGAGAATTTCAGGCCAATCTCCCTTATGAACATTGATGCAAAAATACTTAACAAAATACTTGCAAACCGAATCCAAGAACACATCAAAGATATTATCCACTATGACCAAATAGGTTTCATCCCAGGTATGCAGGGGTGGTTCAACATATGGAAATCCATCAATGTGATCCACCATATTAACAAACTGAAAGAAAAAAACCACATGATAATCTCCCTAGATGCTGAAAAAGCTTTTGACAAAATCCAACATCCATTCATGTTTAAAGTATTGGAGAGATCAGGGATACAAGGCACATATCTAAACATAGTAAAGGCAATATACAGCAAGCCTATAGCCAACATCAAACTAAACGGAGAGAAACTTAATGCAATCCCACTAAAATCAGGGACAAGACAAGGCTGCCCACTCTCTCCGTATCTCTTCAACATAGTGCTGGAAGTCTTTGCTAGAGCAATAAGACAGTTGAAGGAGATCAAGGGGATACAGATTGGAAAAGAAGAAGTCAAATTATCACTATTTGCAGATGATATGATAGTATACGTGAGTGACCCCAAAAACTCCACCAGGGAACTCCTACAGCTGATAAACACCTTCAGCAAAGTGGCAGGATACAAAATTAACTCAAAAAAATCAGTAGCCCTCCTATATACAAAAGGTAAAAGGACTGAGAAAGAAATTAGGGAAACAACACCCTTCACAATAACCACAAATGACATAAGGTACCTCGGAGTAACCCTAACCAAGGAAGTAAAAAACTTGTATGAAAAAAATTTCAAGTCTCTGAAGAAAGAATTAGAGAAGATGGAGAGATCTCCCATGTTCATGGCTTGGCAGGATTAACATAGTAAAAATGGCCATCCTACCAAAGCCATCTACAAATTTAATGGAATTCCCATCAAATTGCCAACACAATTCTTTACAGACCTGGAAAGAAAAATTCTTAACTTCATATGGAATAACAAGAAACCCAGAATTGCTAAAACAATCCTCTACAATAAAAGATCTTCTGAAGGTATCTCCATCCCTGATCTTAAGCTGTACTATAGAGCAACAGTTATAAAACTGCATGGTACTGGCATAGAAACAGAATTGTGGATCAATGGAACCGAACAGAAGACCCAGAAATAAACCCACACACTTACGGACACCTGATTTTTTACAAAGATGCCAAAACCATACAGTGGAAAAGAGATAGCATCTTCAACAAATGGTGGTGGTCCAACTGGATGTCTACATGTAGAAAAATGAAAATAGATCCATATTTATCACTCTGCACAAAACTGAAGTCCAAGTGGATCAAAGACCTCAACATAAAACCAGACACATTAAATCGGCTAGAAAAAAAAGTGGGGAATACCCTAGAACTCATTGGTACAGGAGAAAACTTCCTTAACAGAACACCAACAGCACAGGCTCTAAGAGCAACAATCAATAAATGGGACCTCATGAAATTGAAAAGCTTCTGTTAAGCAAAGGACACTGTCATCAAAACAAAACAACTGCCTACAGATTGGGAAAGAATCTTCACCAACCCTTTCTCTTACAGAGGGCTAATATCCAGTATATACAAAGAACTAAAGAAGCTGAAAAGCAGCAAACCAAGTAATCCACTTAAAAAATGGGGAACAGAGCTAAACAGAGAATTCTCTGTAGAGGAATATAGAATGGCAGAGAAACACTTAAAGAAATGCTCAATATCATTAGCCATCAGGGAAATGCAAATCAAAACAACCCTGAGATTTCACCTTACACCCATCAGAATGGCCAAGATGAAAAACTCAAGTGACAACACATGCTGGAGAGGTTGTGGAGAAAAGGGAACCCTTCTCCACTGCTGGTGGGAATGTAAACTTGTACAACCACTCTGGAAAGCAATCTGGCGCTTTCTCAGACAACTAGGAATAGCGCTTCCTCAAGATCTAGCCATACCACTCCTAGGCATATATCCAAAAGAGGCTCAAGTACACAAAAAGGACATTTGCTCAACCATGTTTGTAGCAGCTTTATTTGTAATAGCCAGAAGCTGGAAACAACCCAGATGCCCCTCAACTGAAGAATGGATGCAGAAACTGTGGTACATCTATACAATGGAGTATTACTCAGCAATGAAAAATAAGGAAATCATGAAAATTTCAGGTAAATGGGGGGACCTGTAAAGGATCATCCTGAGTGAGTTGTCCCAGAAGCAAAAAGACACACACAGTATATACTCACTCATATAGACATACAACGTAGGACAAACACACTGAAATCTATGCATCTAAAGAAACCAAGCATGAGAGAGGACCCTAACTAAAATGTTCAATCCCCACCTGAAAGGTAAAGAGGATGGACATCAGAAGAAGAAGAAAACAGGAAACAACCTAGAAACCTGCTACAGAGGGCCTCTGAAAGCCAGAAGAAGAAAACAGGAAACAAACTAGGAACCTATCACAGAGCGCCTCTGAAAGCCTCTGCCCTGCAGACTATCAAAGCAGATGCTGAGCCTGATGGCCAACTGTCGGGCTTAGTGAATGGAATTTTATGTAAGAAGTGGGAAATAGTAAGAGCTGGAGAGGACAGGAACTCCACAAGCAGAGCAACAGAACAAGAAAATTTGAACACAGGGAACTTCCCAGAGACTCATACTCCAACCAAGGACTATTCATGGATATAACCTAGAACCCCTGCACAGATGTAGCCCATGGCAGGTCAGTGTCCAAGTGGGTTACCTAGTAATGGGAAGAGGGACTGCCTCTGACATAATCTGATTGGCCTGCTCTTTTTCACCTCCCCCTGATCGGGGAGCAACCCTACCAGGCCACAGAAGAGGACAATGCAGCCACTTTTGACGAGAACTGATAGACTAAGATCAGAAAGGAGAGGAGAACCTCCCCTAGCAGTGGACTTGTGGAGGGGCATGCATGTAGAAACGGGAGGGAGGGTGGGATGGGGAGGGGAGGAGGGAGGGGCTTATGGAGGGATAAAAAATGAATAAAGTGTAATTAATAAAAAAAATTAGAAAAAAGTTAAAAAAAAAAAAAGAGTGTCCTGAATGGGGTAAGATTAAATTGTAAGGTAATTTTAATTTGCATTTCCCAAATGACCACTGATGTGGAATATTTTAAAAATGTTTATCAGCAATTCATCTTTTATTATTTGAGAACTCTCTATATAGCTCCAATGGTTCATTTTTAATTAGGATGTTTTCACAATGTTTAGAATTTTTTTTTTTTTTAGTTCTTTGTATATTCTCAAATTTAATCTTTTCTTAGACGTGTAGCTAGGAGAAAATTCAAAAATTTCCCCATTTTTTAGGCTGTATCTTTACACAAATGATGACATCCTTTGCTGTACAGAAGCTTTTGAGTTTTATGGCCCCATTCTTCAGTTGTAATTAATTAATTAATTAATTAACTAATTAATTAATTAATTAATTAATTAATTCAGCTAGACCTCTTCAGCATGTCCTTTCTTGGACCTATAAGTTGAAGTAGGTATGTTCCATTTTCCCTCTGAAAGAATCATGTTATCAGATCTGTGTTGAGGTCTTTTATCGACTTAGAGTTTGATTTTGTATAAGGTGAGGGATAAGAATCTAGTTTCATTTTTCTCTATGCTGCTATCCAGTTTGGCAAGCACAATTTGTTGAAGATATAGTTTATTCTTCAGTGTATTTTGTGAACTGTTTGTCAGACATCAGGTGGATTTAGGGATATGGACTTATATTTCTACCCTAAGTTCTATTCTATTGATCTGTATGTCTTTTTATACTCAGCACTTGGCAGATTTTATTAGAATGGCTGTGTAATGTAACTTGAAAACAGGTACGCTGATACTTCCAATATTTTTTTTTAATTCAGAATTGTTTTGGCTACCTAGATATTTTATTTTTATATGAACATTAAATTACTTTTTCAAAATTTTTGAAGAATTGGCTTGAAGACTTGATAGGAATTTCATTGCATCTGTAGATTGCATTTGATTGGAGGATCATTTTGACAATACAAATCCTAGCCAATCCATGAACATTGGCAGTTTTTGCAGCTCATGGCATCTCCTTCAGTTTTTTCTTTGGTCCATTAACATTTTCATTGTAGAAACATTTTGCTTCCCTTGTTAAATTTATTCCAAGATATTTTAGTTTTTGAGGCTATTGTATTTGAGGCTAATTTGATGAGATTCAACTAAGCCTTTAACACTGTGGTATTAGTGATGACAGTTATAACTGTCTGGGTTAAAAAAATGTAAATAATATCTTAGTAAAAAGTTTATTTTTCTCCCCCTGAAATAAAGAACAGATCATCATGAACTGTAAATTTCAAAGACAAAGTGAAAGACTAAGATGAAAGGGTGGAGGGAGACTGAGCTATATCATCTCTAAGTTGGTTCAACACACAGTGCTTTCTTGCATGAATATTCTAATTGACTCCATATTCAGAGTGAGTTATATATCACAAATTATCTTTATTAAATCCATTAAAAATAAATCTGAACACTTGGAAAGTTTTATTGTGGTCAGTATCATCCACTGATGGCAAGAGAGTTTGAAAACATTTTATGGGAAAGTTGTCACCAGTTTTAATTAACACTTTAAAAGGTATAACATTTTCTATGCTATTAGGTTTTATTCAAAAAGGTGTTAAGTTTATTTTGTCTATTTGGGAAAGAGAAGAGTAGAAATATCTCGAGAGGTCGAGATATTGTGATCATGAGGCTGGAGTAGATATGTGGGCCATATCTACTGTAGTAATAGAGAAATTATAATGTATTCTACAAATGACGCTATTTATTAGAGCAAGAAGGAGCAGAAGAAATGTCTGTACGCTGTCTGGATAGAAATGAAGGAGCATGTTTTTTCTTTGATGGGAACAAGTGGTTTCATCCAGAAGCCTTTTCCTGGAGATTCGTCTTTGGGATGCTGAACCTTTCCTAGTGGAGAGGGGCATGTGCCCTGCTCTGCTGTTCTGCTATAAAGTTTTCAGTCTTGCTCATCTTTGGCTAAGCCTCACTGTTTGTGAATACCAGATGCATTCTGCAGGTGTGATGTGGAAACAGAAAACCCAACTGTTTGCCATATTCTTAAACACATTTCTTGTCTCCCTGAAGCAAAAGTAGAATGTACAAATACCTCAGCTATGAACTGTCCTAGTTAAATGCACATATAGGATTATTAATTAAAGATAACATTTATGAAAAAAAGCTAAAAGCTCTTTGACTAAAAGCTTTTTTTCAGTTATGCACATGATTATACTGCTGCATTTGTGCCTGATACCATTTGTGTTAGTTTTCTGTTGCTGTGATAATATACCATAATCGAAGCAATGTATAGAAGGAAGAATTTATTTGGCTTACAGTTCTATAGGGATAAGAGATATGATCTGTCCATCATAGCAAAGAAGCATAGCAAGAAGCAGCAGGCATTGTTGCAGAAACAAGAAGATGAGGGAGGCTCACATCTTTAATAGCAACATGAACAGATAGCAAACTGGAAGTAAAAAGAGGCTATATAATCTCAAAGTCCAAACCCATGACAATACTTCCTCCAGCAAAGTTGAACTACCTATGCCTCCCCAAACAGTAGCACAAACTTTGAAACAAGTGTTCAAATAGCCAATGCTACATATGGCATTCTCATTCAAAATACCACGTTCCACTCTCCTGCCCCTATAAGCCCATGGCTGCATCATAAAGCAAAACACAGTACAACTTCAAATGGCCTGTAGGCTTTTACAGTCACAATACCTGCTTAAAAGTCTAAAGGCTCTTCTCAGACTCAAGGCAGTTATTAAGTATAACCCCCTATAAGAAACAAAATGAGAAACTTTGAACAATAATGGCACAAAATATACATTACTATGCCCAAAAGAAGAATGGGGACACAGCGGGAAAATAACAGACCAAAGCAAGACTGGAAGTCAGAAGGAGTCTTGAAAGAGTATTAGATAACTACAAGGATCCCCATTTGCTGCTCATAACATGTGTCTTTCTCTTGGACTGGTTCAACTTGCTGACTGCAGAGCTCTTTGTCAGATAATGCATATTATTGCAATGGAGGCTTCATTTTCATAACTTTACAAACATGACCTTTCAGGGCCTCCTGCCCTTCAGGGTATCACTCAGCATGCCCCTGCCACACATTGCCTGGTCTCAGAACGTCTCTGAAACAATGGGAGAAGAATCCATGAGTCTTTAACTCTTAAAAAAAGGTCCTTTCATGCTTTAGTAATTATGAGATTCATGAACATTATTTTCCCTCTGAGACTGGATCTTCCATGAGAAAGTGTACAAAAAGACAAACAAGAGAATACAAGACTATGAAACAAAACCAGAGGAGAAAAGTTGGCAAAGGTTTGTAATCAATTCTGGGCTTAAGCATTTCTGCCCTAGAAAGGAGTGGAGTAACCAGATCATAAGGACATGCAGAATTTCAGGTGCTTAAGGGAAATTTAAGTATACCAAAGTCATTTTTTATCAGCACCAACATGCCTCCAAGGAGTCAGATCAGGTCAAGAGCCAAGTCCTAAAGAAATCTACCTCCATGTTCATTTTGAACAGACTCTAGCCGAAGAGCTTATTTTCTTCTGAGTCATTTTCCTCAAATGATTTAACCAAATGGTGAAGTTAATGCAAACTCACTTTAAAGATTACTAAACAAAATTCAAACCTCATTTCCCTCACTAGTAACCTTTTCTTTTCTTCTACAGATATTTATAGATTGTTGTTAGGGGTCATGCTAGTATGGAAAACTCGTGTTTGTAGTTTCTCCTCCAGTAGCCATGATTGCGCTGGCACTGAGCTAGGTTTGCACTTAGCAGACATGGCTGCCAGTGTCGTGTGAGCCTCGCGTGCACTGGTGGGCTGTTGGCTGGCAGTCAGGTATGTGTGCCACCACTGCACCTCAGGTTACCATGGACCCTGGCGCTTTCTAGGAGCAGAAGATACCTTGGCTCTCTTTAAGAAGCTGGGAGCCTCAATGGGTAGAGCCTTGCCTTAGAACACCCTTCCCTTTATTTCAATGCAATGTGGGCCTGTTCTTAATGACACAAAACTTTCTAATAATTACAGACTTCCTTCTAGCACTGGCCTTAGCTTTAACATAATCATGCCAGTGGCCTCTTTCCCTCCAACTGTACCTTTTATATTTCTTTCGACCCCAGTTGCTCTTCTTCACTGTAGAACTGCATAAGTGTTATCAGTAAAATACCGTTCCACAAGTTCAACATTACATTGTTTTAGAATTTTCCCCAACAAGGAAATTAGTCCATTACTTTTCAATTGATCCTCAGATAAATATTCAGGACATGAGCAGAAGTTGGCAAAATATCACAAGAATGGCCTCTAGCCCACTTACTATTAAAATTCTCGATTCCTCCTGAGATTCCTTGGTTCAGGCTTCTACAGTCTTCATAACTGTCAGCACTGCTGTTTTCCAAGTTTCTATTAGAAAGAGCCTTTTATCTCTGCTCATAGCATTAATCTGCTTTTCTCATTCAAAGTTCCAAAGTCTTCTACATTTCTCCAAACTCCAAAATGATTGGGTTCTTCACAGCAATAGCCCACTCGCCAGTAGCAACTTCTATCCTCGTTTGCCTTCTGCTGCTATGGTAAATAACATGGCGAGAAGCAGCTTTGGAGGCTTTACTTCAGCTTGCAGGGTACAGATTCATTATTCTCTTTAAATATTTTTACACACATTATTTATATATAAAACATGTATCTATCATACACATGTATTTATCTGTATATTCTATCTTATCTCTGTTTCAATATCATTAAAGATTATAAACTAGTTCTTTGCTTGAAAAGGTAATGTGCACATTTCAGTAAAATACGTCTTTTCTTTGGATAATTACATTATGTGAAGATGGTTAAATAAGTTTTATTTGCTATACATATATTAAAGATTGTCTATAAAACATCTATACTTCTGTTATAAATTAGGAAGTTACATATCTAAAAAGCTCTAGTTCTGTGGTGTATGTTTTGGCAGGTACAATAAGAATCCATAACTCTGTTCTTTTAGTTTTTCTCAAATGTTGTATGGTCACTACACACAGCCTCCATAACTACACATAGCCTCTTTGCAACTTACTCAGAATTTCTTATTATTATATAAACATACTCATAATAACCAGTATTTTAATGAGAAAACTGAAGTGGAACTTAAATATAAATGGACTTTAGAATGCTATATTTGGAAACTAAAGAATTTACCTACTAATAAATAATTACTTTGCCCATAATTTTATTTTCTAAATTGTTTAATAACTTGCCCCATATTTGACATGGAATAACAATCTATGACAGTACTAATTATGTATTTTGTAGAAAATAGATTATAGGAAATCTATTAAGTGCCACTTTATATTCTCAAATAATCTAAAGAGGTAAAAAGAATTATATCCTCTGAGTTTCTTGTGTTATAAGAAACATGCTCCTTTCATTGACTTTTATTTCTCTCCTTGAAAGGCATCATAAGCAATTCAATACAGTCAGCAAAACATAAATTCCCTTGATATGATTTTATATTTATTTTTGTTCTTTTTTTTGAATTTTCCTTTTTTCTTTTTTTTTTATGGTGGGCACAGATTTTAATGCACTTAGGCAAGTTCCGGATATTTGATTAAAATACATAAATTAAACATAAAGCCTTGATATGATCAGGCAGGAGAGTTTGTGTCCTGGTGTTTGTAGAGCATTATTGTTATCTTATCTTTTTTTTTTTTTTCTGGCCCTCTGACTTTTATTTAATAACCATGTCTCCTGAAGCATTATTGTTAAATCATGCAAAGTAATTTCCTTTGAATCCCCTGTGTTACAAGTTGTATTTTGAAACTAACTTCTTCTTCAAAGGCTTTTTGTATGTCCTTAGTTTTGGTTGTCACACCTACTCTCTCTCCTCTCGCCATGCCCATTTAATCCTTTTTATTATTATTATTATTATTATTATTATTATTATTATTATTCTTTTTCTTTTTAGTTACATTTTGTTAACTCTGTGTCCCAGCTGTATCCCGCTCCCTCATTCCCTCCCCAACCCCACACTCCCTCCCTGGTCTCCTCCCTGCCCCTTTCCAAGTCCACTGATAGGGGAGGACCTCCTCCCCTTTCATCTGACCCTGTTTTATCAGGTATCTTCAGGGCTGGCTGCAAAGTCCTCCTCTGTGGCCTAACAGACTGCTCCTCCCCGGGGAGGGGGGGGTCAAACAGCCTGCCCTTGAGATCCTGTTAGAAATAGTTCGTGTTCCCCTTACTTTGAAAAACTACTTGGTTACTGAGCTACCACGGGCCACATCCGAGCAGAAGTTCTAGGTTATATCCATAGATGGTCCTTGGTTGAGTGTCAGTCTCAGAAAAGACCCTGTGCCCAGATATGTTTGGTCCTTGTAGAGCTCCTATCCTTTCCATATCATACTAACTTCCCTTCTTTCATATGATTCCCTGCACTCTGCCGAGGGTTTGGTTATGAGTCTTAGTGTCTGCTTTGAAACACTGCTTGGTAGAGTCTTTCAGATGCCTTTTGTGGTAGACTCCTGTCATAAGTTCAATGCACATCCCATTTGTCTTTCTAAATGAGGATTAATCACCTTCGCCTGTGTCCACTTTCTTGATTATCTTCTTTAGGTGTGTAGATTTCATTATGTTTATCATATCTTGTAGGTCTATATAAGCGAGTATATACCAAGTTTGTCTTTCTCCTTCTGGGATATTTCACTCAGAATGATCTTTTCTAGATCCCACCACTTGCCTGCAAATTTCATGATTTCCTCCTTTTTGATTGCTGAGTAGTATTCCATTGTGTAAAAATACCACAATTTCTGTATCCATTCCTCCGTTGATGGACATCTGGGTTGTTTCCAAGTTCTGGCTATTACAAATAAAGCTGCTACGAACATGGTTGAACAAATGTCCTTGTTGTGTACTTGAGCAAATTTTGGGTATATACCTAGGAGTGGTATAGCTGGGTCTTGAGGTAGCACTACTCCTAGTTGTCTGAGAAAGCGCCAGATTGACTTCCAAAGTGGTTGAACCAGTTTACATTCCCACCAGCAATGGAGGAGGGTTCCCTTTTCTCCACAACCTCTCCAGCATGTGCTATCACTTGAGTTTTTCATCTTGGCCATTCTGATGGGTGTAAGGTGAAATCTCAGGGTCGTTTTGATTTGCATTTCCCTAATGGCTAATGAGGTTGAGCATTTCTTTAAGTGTTTCTCTGCCATTCGATGTTCCTCTTTCGAGAATTCTCTGTTTAGCTCTGTTCCCCATTGTTTAATTGGATTACTTGGTTTGTTGCTTTTCTGCTTCTTCAGTTCTTTATATATACTGGATATTAGCCCTCTGTCAGATAAAGGGTTGCTGAAGATTCTTTCCCAATCTGTAGGCTGTCTATTTGTTTTGATGACAGTGTCTTTTGCTTTACAGAAGCTTTTCAGTTTCATGAGGTCCCATTTATTGATTGTTGCTCTTAGAGCCTGTGCTGTTGGTGTTCTGTTCAGGAAGTTGTCTCCTGTGCCAATGAGTTCTAGGCTGTTTCCCACTTTTTTTTCCAACTGATTTAGAGTATCTGGTTTTATGTTGAGGTCCTTGATCCACTTGGACTTTAGTTTTGTGCAGGGTGATAAATATGGATCTATTTTCATTTTTCTGCATGTAGACATCCAGTTGGTCCAGCACCATTTGTTGAAGATGCTGTCTTTTTTCCATTGAATGGATTTGGCTTCTTTGTCAAATATTGAGTATTCATAGGTGTGTGGGTTTATTTCTGGGTCTTCTATGCGATTCCATTGATCCTCCTTTCTGTTTCTATGCCAATACCATGCAGTTTTTATTACTGTTGCCCTGTAGTACAGCTTGAGATCGGGAATGGAGATACCTCCAGATGATCTGTTGTTGTATAGGATCATTTTGGAGATTCTGGGTGTTTTGTTTCTCCATATGAAGCTGAGAATCTTTTTTTCAAGGTCTGTAAAGAATTGAGTTGGTATTTTGATGGGAATTGCATTGAATCTGTAGATTGCTTTTGGCAGGATGGCCATTTTCACAATGTTAATCCTACCAATCCATGAGCATGGGAGATCTTTCCATCTTCTGAGATCTTCTTCAATTTCTTTCTTCAAAGACTTGAAGTTTTTCTCAAACAGGTCTTTCACTTGCTTGGTTAGAGTCACACCAAGGTACTTTATGTTATTAGTGGCTATTGTGAAGGGTGTTGTTTCCCTAATTTCTTTCTCAGCCTTTTGTCTTTGGTATACAAGAGGGCTTCTGATTTTTTTGAGTTGATTTTGTATCCTGCCACTTTGCTGAAGGTGTTAATCAGCTGAAGAAGTTCTCTGGTTGAATCTTTGGGGTCGCTCATGTATACTATCATATCATCTGCAAATAGTGACACTTTGACCTCTTCCTTTCCGATTTGTATCCCCTTGATCTCCTTTAGTTGTCTTATTGCTCTGGCTAGGACTTCAAGTACAATGTTGAATAGATATGGAGAGAGTGGGCAGCCTTGTCTTGTCCCTGATTTCAGTGGGATTGATTTAAGTTTCTCTCCATTGAGTTTGATGTTGGCTATAGGCTTGCTGTATATTGCCTTTACTATCTTTAGGTATGTGCCTTGTATCCCTGATCTCTCCAAGACTTTAAACATAAATGGGTGTTGGACTTTGTCAAATGCTTTTTCAGCATCTAAGGAGATGATCATGTGGTTTTTCTCCTTCATTTTGTTTATGTGGTGGATTACATTGATGGATTTCCGTATGTTGAACCACCCTTGCATGCCTGGGATGAAGCCTACTTGGTCATGGTGGATGATATCTTTGATGTGTTCTTGGATTCGGTTTGCAAGTATTTTATTGAGTATTTTTGCATCAATGTTCATAAGAGAGATAGGTCTGAAGTTCTCTTTTTTTGTTGGATCTTTGTGTGGTTTAGGTATCAAAGTGACTATGGCTTCATAGAATGAGTTTGGTAGTGTTCCTTCTATTTCTATTTTGTGGAATAGTTTGAGGAGAATTGGTGTTAGTACTTCTTTGAAGGTCTTGTAGAATTCTGCGCTGAAGCCATCTGGTCCAGGGCTTTTTTTGGAGGGGAGACTGTTAATGACTGCTTCCTATATCTCCTTGGGAGATATAGGGCTATTCAGTCTTTCTACCTGATCTTGACTTAATTTTGGTAGATGGAATCTGTCAAGAAAGCTATCCATTTCATTTAGATTTTCAAATTTTGTGCCATATAGGCTTTTGTAGTATGACCTAATAATCGTTTGGATTTCCTCAGTGTCTGTAGTTGTCCCCATTTTCCTTTCTGAGGTTGCTGATTTGTATGGTTTCTCTCTGCTTTTTAGTTAGTTTGGCTAAGGGTTTGTCTATCTTGTTGATTTTCTCAAAGAACCAGCTTTTTGTTTCATTGATTCTTTGGATAATTTTATTTGTTTCTAATTGATTGATTTCTGCCCTTACTTTGATTATTTCCAGCCTTCTGCTCCTCTTGGGTGTATCTGCTTCTTTTTTTTCTAGGTTTTTCAGTTGGGCCATTAAGTTGTTTGTATGTGATGTTACGGATTTCTTCTTGTAGGCACTTAGTGCTATAAATTTTCCTCTGAGCACTGCTTTCAATGTGTCCCATAAATTTGGGTATGTTGTGCCTTCATTTTCATTGAATTCTAGAAAGTCTTTAATTTCTTTCTTTATTTCTTCCTTGACCCAGCTGTCATTGAATAGTAAGTTGTTCAGTTTCCATGTGCGTGTCGGCTTTTTGTTGTTTCTGTTGTTGTTGATGTCCAGCTTTAGTCCATGGTGGTCAGATAGTATACAAGGGATTATTTCAATCCTTTTGTATCTGTTGAGGCTTGCTTTGTGACCAACTATATGGTCTATTTTGGAGAAGGTTCCATGTGGTGCTGAAAAGAAGGTGTACTCTTTTGAGTTTGGGTGAAAAGATCTGTAGTCGTCTATTAGGTCCATTTGATTTAGGGATTCTGTGAGTGCTTTTATTTCCCTATTTGGTGTCTGTCTGGTTGATCTGTCCCTTGATGAGAGTGGGGTGTTGAAGTCTCCCACTATTAAGGTATTAGGATCAATGTATGATTTAAGCTTTAATATTGTTTCATTTACGAATGTAGGTGCTCTTGTATTTGGGGCATAGATATTCAAAATTGTGATGTCCTCTTGTTGGATTTTTCCTTTGATGAGAATATAGTGGCCCTCCTTATCTTTTTTGATTAATTTCGGGTGAAAGTCTATTTTATTAGATATTAGGATGGCTACTCCAGCTTGTTTTCTGGAACCATTTGCTTGAAAAACATTTTTCCAGCCCTTTACTCTGAGGTAGTGTTTATCTTTGTTGCATAGGTGTGTTTCTTGGATGCAACAGAATGTTGGGTCCTGTTTTCGTAACCATTCTGTTAGCCTGTGTCTTTTTATTGGTGAGTTGAGTCCATTAATATTGATAGATAATATTGACCAATGCATGTTAGTTCCTTTTGTACTGGAGTCGATGATCTTACCCTGTTTCATTGCTTGTTTTCTTTTCATTTTTGTTGGGATATTATCTGTATGCCCTGTTTTCTTGGTTGAATTCGTTTTCGTTGGATTGGAGTTTTCCTTCTAGTATCTTCTGTAGGGTTGGTTTGCTGTATAGATATTGCGTAAATTTAGTTTTGTCATGGAATATTTTGTTTTCTCCATCTATGTTGATTGAAAGCTTTGCAGGGTATAGTAGTCTGGGTTGACATTTGTGATCTCTTAGAGTCTCCATGATGCTTGCCCAGGCCCTTCTGGCTTTCATAGTTTCTGATGAGAAGTCTGGTGTGATTCTGATAGGTCTACCTTCATATGTTACTTGGCCTTTTTCCCTTTTTCCCTTGCTGCTTTTTATTTTTTTCTTATCAGTTACATTTTATTAAATCTGTATCCCAGCCATGTCCCGATCCCTCATTCCCTCCAAATCCCTCCCTCCCTCCCTCATCTAAGCCGTGCCCTTTTCCAAGTCCACTGATAAGGGGGGACCTCCTCCCCATTCATCTGATCCTGTTTTATCAGATATCTTCAGGACTGGCTGCAAAGCTCTCCTCTGTGGCCTAACAGGACTGCTCTTCCCTTTGGGGGGTGGGGAGGCCAAAGAGCCAGTCATTGAGTTCCTGTTAGAAATAGTCCTTGTTCCCCTCACTATGGGAAACCAATTGGTTACTGAGGTACCACAGGCTACATCTGAGCAGAGGTTCTAGGATACATTCATACATGGTCCTTGGTTGCATGTCAGTCTCAGAAAAGACCCTGTGCCCAGATATATTTGGTCCTTGTGGAGCTCCTATCCTTTCCTCATTAGACTAACTCCCCTTCTTATGATTCCCTGTACTCTGCCAAAGGTTTGGTCATGAGACTTTGCTTTGAAAACACTGCTAGTTAGAGTTTTTCAAATGCGCTCAGTAGACTCCTGTCAATGTTCAATGTGCATCCCCTCTGTCTTTCAAAACGAGGATTGATAATCTTACCCCATGTCTGCTCTCTTGTTTATCTTTTTTAGGTGTATAGATTTCATTATGTTTATCATATCTTACAGGTTATATAAGTGAGTATATACTGTGTTTGTCTTTCTCCTTCTGGGATATTTCACTCAGGATGATCTTTTCTAGATCCCACCATTTACCTGTAAATTTCATGATTTCCTCCTTTTTGATTGCTGAGTAGTATTGCATTGTGTAAAAATACCACAATTTCTGTACCCATTCCTCCGTTGATGGACATCTGGGTTGTTTTCAGGTTCTGGCTATTACAAATAAAGCTACTATAAACATGGTTGAAGAAATATCCCTTTTGTGTACTTGAGCAAACTTTGGGTATATACCTAGCAGTGGTATAGCTGGGTCTTGAGGAAGCACTATTCCTAATTGTCTTAGAAAGCGCCAGATAGATTTCCAGAGTGGTTGTACCAGTTTGCATTCCCACCAGCAGTGGAGGAGGGTTCTCCTTTCTCCACAACCTCTCTAGCATGTGTTGTCCCTTGAGTTTTTCATTTTAGCCATTCTGATGGGTGTAAGGTGATATCTCAGGATCGTTTTGATTTGCATTTCCCTGATGGCTAATGAGGATGAGCATTTCTTTAAGTGTTTCTCTGCCATTCGATATTACTCTGTCAAGAATTCTCTGTTTAGCTTTGTTCCCCATTTTTTAATTGGATTACTTGGTTTGCTGCTTTTCAGCTTCTTTAGTTCTTTGTATATACTCGATATTAGTCCTCTGTCAGATAAAGGGTTAGTGAAGATTCTTTCCCAATCTGTAGGCAGGCGTTTTGTTTTGATGACAGTGTCCTTTGCTTTACAGAAGCTTTTCAGTTTCATGAGGTCCCATTTATTGATTGTTGCTCTTAGAGCCTGTGCTGTTGGTGTTCTGTTCAGGAAGTTGTCTCCTGTGCCAATGAGTTCTAGGCTGTTCCCCACTTTTTCTTCTAACAGATTTAGAATATCTGGTTTTATGTTGAGGTCTTTGATCCACTTGGACTTTAGTTTTGTGCAGGGTGATAAATATAGATCTATTTTCATTTTTCTGCATGTGGACATCCAGTTGGACCAGCACCATTTGTTGAAGATGCTGTCTTTTTTCCATTGAATGGTTTTGGCTTCTTTGTCAAATATTGAGTATTCATAGGTGTGTGGGTTTATTTCTGGGTCTTCTATGCTGTTCCATTGATCCTCCTTTCTGTTTTTATGCCAATACTATGCAGTTTTTATTACTATTGCTCTGTAGTACAACTTGAGATCAGGGATGGAGATACCTCCAGATGATCTGTTGTTGTACAGGGTTGTTTTGGAGATTCTGGGTTTTTTGTTTCTCCATATGAAGCTGAGAATCTTTTTCTCAAGGTCTGTAAAGAATTGAGTTGGTATTTTGATGGGAATTGCATTGAATCTGTAGATTGCTTTTGGCAGGATGGCCATTTTCACAATGTTAATCCTACCAGTTCATGAGCACAGGAGATCTTTCCATCCTCTGAGATCTTCTTCAATTTCTTTCCTCAGAGACTTGAAGTTTTTCTCAAACAGGTCTTTCTCTTGCTTGGTTAGTGTCACCCCAAGGTACTTTATGTGGTTAGTGGCTATTGTGAACAGTGTTGTTACCCTAATTTCTTTCTCCGCCATTTTGTCTTTGGTATACAGGAGGGCTTCTGATTTTTTTGAGTTGATTTTGTATCCTGCCACTTTGCTGAAGGTGTTTATCAGCTGGAGGAGTTCTCTGGTTGAATTCTTGGGGTCGCTCATATATACTATCATATCATCTGCGAATAGTGACACTTTGACCTCTTCCTTTCTGATTTGTATCCCCTTGATCTCCTTTAGTTGTCTTATTTCTCTGGCTAGGACTTCAAGATATGAAGAGGTTGAAGAGATAGGGAGAGAGTGGGCAACCTTGTCTTTTCCCTGATTTCAGTGGGATTGTTTTAAGTTTCTCTCCATTGTGTTTGATGTTGGCTATAGGCTTGCTGTATATTGCCTTTACTATGTTTAGATATGTGCCTTGTATTCCTGATCTCTCCAAGACTTTAAACATGAATGGGTGTTGGACTTTGTCAAATGCTTTTTCAGCATCTAAGGAGATGATCATGTGGTTTTTCTCCTTCAGTTTGTTTATGTGGTGGAATACATTGATGGATTTCTGTATGTTGAACCACCCTTGCATGCCTGGGATGAAGCCTACTTGGTCATGGTGGATGATATCTTTGATGTGTTCTTGGATTCGGTTTGCAAGTATTTTATTGAGTATTTTTGCGTCAATGTTCATAAGAGAGATAGGTCTGAAGTTCTCTTTTTTTGTTGGTTCTTTGTGTGGTTTAGATATCAGGGTGACTGTTGCTTCATAGAATGAGTTTGGTAATGTACCTTCTGTTACTATTTTGTGGAATAGTTTGAGGAGAATTGGTGTGAGCACTTCTTTGAAGGTCTGGTAGAATTCCGTGCTGAAACCATCTGGCCCAGGGCTTTTTTTGGAGGGGAGACTGTGAATGACTGCTTCAATTTATTGGGGGATATAGGGATGTTCAGTCTTTCTACCTGATCTTGACTTAATGTTGGAAGATGGATTCTATCAAGAAAATTGTCCATTTCATTTAGATTTTCAAATTTTGTGGCATATAGGCTTTTGTAGTATGACCTAATGATTGTTTGAATTTCCTCTGTGTCTGTAGTTATGTCACCCTTTTCATCTCTGATTTTGTTGATTTGGATAGATTCTCTCTGCTTTTTAGTTAGTTTGGCTAAGGGTTTGTCTATCTTGTTGATTTTCTCAAAGAACCAGCTTTTTGTTTCATTGATTCTTTGAATAGTTTTATTTGTTTCTAATTGATTGATTTCAGCCCTGAGTTTGATTATTTCCAGCGTTCTGCTCCTCTTGGGTGTATCTGCTTCTTTTTTTTCTAGGTTTTCAGTTGGGCCATTAAGTTGTTTGTATGTGATGTTACGAATTTCTTCTTGCAGGCACTTAGTGCTATAAAATTTCCCCTGAGCACTGCTTTCAATGTGTCCCATAAATTTGGGTATGTTGTGCCTTCATTTTCATTGAATTCTAGGAAGTCTTTCTAGAAATTCTAGGAATTTCTTTCTTTATTTCTTCCTTAACCCAGCTGTCGTTGAGTAACATATTGTTCAGTTTCCATGTGTGTGTAGGCTGTTTGTTATTTCTGTTGTTGTTGAGGTCCAGCTTAAGTCCATGTTGGTCAGATAGAATACAAGGGATTATTTCAATCTTTTTGTATCTGTTAAGGCTTGCTTTATGACCAACTATATGGTATATTTTGCAGAAGGTTCCATGCGGTGCTGAAAAGAAGGTATACTCTTTTGAGTTTGGATGAAAAGATCTCTAGACGTCTATTAGGTCCATTTGATTTAGGGTCTCTGTAAGTGTTTTTAATTTCCTATTTGTTTTCTGTCTAGTTGATCTGTCCCTTGGTGAGAGTGGAGTGTTGAAGTCTCCCACTATTAGGGTTTTAGGATCAATGTGTGATTTAAGCTTTAATATTGTTTCATTTACGAATGTAGGTGATCTTGTATTTGGGGCATAGATATTCAAAATTGTGATGTCCTCTTGGTGGATTTTTCCTTTGATGAGAATATAGTGGCCCTCCTTATCTTTTTTGATTAACTTGAGTTGAAAGTCCATTTTATTAGATATTAGGATGGCTACTCCCACTTGTTTTCTGGAACCATTTGCTTGAAAGACATTTTTCCAGCTCTTTACTCTGAGGTAGTGTTTATTTTTGTTGCATAGGTGTGTTTCTTGGATGCAACAGAATGATCCTGTTCCTGCAACCATTCTGTTAGTCTGTGTCTTTTAATTGGGGAGTTGAGTCTGTTGATGTTGATAGAAACTAGTGACCAACAATTGTTACTTACTTTAGATGTGGTGTTGGTGGTGTCACTGAGTTTCATTGCTTGTCTTCTTTTGGTTTTTTTTTTTTTTGTTGTGTAGTTATCTATTTCCTCTGTTTCCTTCGATGTAGTTGTTTTCTTTGCTTTGGAGTTTACCTTCTAGTAACTTCTGTAGAGCTGGGTTACTATGTAGATATTGTTTAAATTTGGTTTTGTCTTGGAATATCTTAATTTCTCCGTCTACGTTGATTGAAAGTTTTGCTGGGTATAGTAGTCTGGGTTGGAATCTGTGGTCCCTTAAGGACTGTATGATTTCTGTCCAGGCCCTTCTGGCTTTCATAGTTTCTGTTGAGAAATCTGGTGTGATTCTGATAGGTCTACCTTCATATGTTACTTGGCCTTTTTCCCTTGCTGCTTTTAGAATTTTTTCTTTGTTTTGTAGGTTCAGTGTTTTGACTATGATGTGACGTGAAGAATTTCTTTTCTGGTCTAGTCTACTTGGTGTTCTGTAGGCCTCTTGTATGTTTATGGCCATCTCCTTCTTTAAGTTGGGAAAGTTTTCTTCTATAATTTTCTTGAAAATATTTTCCGGACCTTTCAGCTTGCTGTCTTCTTTTTTTTTCTACTCCTATTATTCTTAGGTTTTGTCTTTTCATGGTGTCCTTGATTTCTTGGATGTTTTGTGTTTGGAACTTTTCTGATTTTATTTTTTCTTTGAGAGACGTGTCAATTTCCGCAAGTGTATCTTTGGCTCCTGAGATTCTTTCTTCCATCTCTTGTATTCTGTTGGTGATGCTTACCTTTGTAGTGCCTGATCTTTTCTCTATGTTCTCCAGCTCCTGGTTTTTCTCTATTTGTGTTTTCTTTATTGATTCTAATTCTGTTTTCATGTCTTGCACCATTTCCTTCATCTGTTTGAATGTGGACTCCTGCTTTTCAATGATAGCTTCTATTTTTTTGTCCGTTTCCTCTCTATATATCACTAATTGTGCTTCTACTTCTTTGGGTATAATTGCCTGTATTTCTATGAGAGCTTTGTTTATTCCTTCTTTATTTGCCTTCATTTGTGTGGACATTTCTTTGAGAGCTTTGTGCATTTCTTCTCTGTTTGCCTCAATTTTCGTGGTCATTTCTCTGAGAGCACGATTTGTTTCCTCTTGGTTAGTCTCAATTTCTTTGGTTATTTCTCTGAGGGCTTTGTTCATTTCATCTCTATGGGCCTCTAATAGCTGGAGAAACATAGTTTTGAGGTCGTTTTCTTGTATATCTAGTGAATTGAAGTGTCCATTGTTTTGTGGGGTTGCTGGTGAGGTCATTATGTCCTGATTTTTGTTGGGAGTGTTCTTACGTCTGCCTCTAGCCATCTGGTTATTTATAATCCTCACTGGTTGTTCCTCGAGATTGTAGTTTGGGCTATGATCCTCTCTTTCTGTTTTCTGGACTGTTTTTTCAGGAAGATGAGAGAGGTTCACTGGTTTGGGAGTGTGCACTGTGTTTTTAGTTTTTCCTAAGTAAAGAATGTGACGCTGGTGCTATTCGCGTGCGCTTTTAGCGGGCGCAGTGTGCATGCGCGGATTCTCTGACTATTGCAGTGGCCTGCAAGCCACTATTACGCAGTTCTGACTGAGATCCAGGGATTGTTTGCCTGGATTACCCTGGAGGACCTGCAAGGCAGAGGCTTCAATGTTGGAGTTGCTATCCCAAGAATCCCTCTGATGCCCATACTAGGACTGTGGGTGGCAGGGATCTCGTCTGGTTGCTTCTGTGGAGAGGCCCTGGGTCTGGGGCAATCTCTCCCTAGAAGGCTCACTCACTCTCTTGCAGGACCAGTTGGAATGCACAGGGGTTCCCCATGCTCACTACTCTTTGTTTTGGACCTGCTGCGGAAGTGCACGGGTAGGCTAACAGTCAGCTCTGTGACACTGTGGCCGCAGGACTCGGTGTCCACCTTTCCTGTGTGCTGCCTCTTTGTCCTTTCCCTCTGCCAGGAGGGGTTATGTTGACTGGTCCCTGGGTGGCGCGGGAAAGAGTTATGTTGAGTGTTCTCAATCCCAGATCCCGGGCCCAGATCTCTCTGCCAGAAGCCGCCTAGCAGTAGAATCTATGTTTGCTGATCCCAAGAGAGTACCGGGTAGGGTTGAGTGTCCTCAGATCCAGAGCTTGGGTTTCTCTGCTAGGGGCCGCTGGAGAGAGGGTGCTGTGTCCTTGGCAGGCTGCCTCTCTGTCCTTCCCCTCTGACCTTCTCCTCTGCTAGGGCGAGCTTATGGAGGTGCTCTCAGGGGAGTGCCAGCAGGGGTTGGGGCTTCTCAGTCAGATCCTGAGCCCTGAGCCGGAGGCGTTTCTCTGCCGGGGGGGTGGGGGGGGGTGTGCCGGTGATAGAACTTGCTGCTAGACCTTATTGCGCTGGACCCAGGATAATCTCAGGACGTGTAGAATGACCATAGTCCCAGATCCCGAGCTGTAGTTTGTTTGCTAGGAGCGGCCGGCAGCACTGGAGTTCTGGCACTGTGAAGCCGCTGTGCGCCTCTTTATCCTTCTGCTCAGCTGTGGCAGGGTGATGGCGGCGTTTGGGGGAGTGCCCGAAAGGATTGGGGTTTTTCAGCCCCGATCTCGGGTTGGGGTACAGACAATGTGGTCTGTGGCAGATTCTGCTGGCCGCCTCCTGCCTCCTCCGAAGAGGGAGTAGGTATTTTGAGCTGGGCGCGCAGCTGCTCTCTGTGCGGCGGGAGCTCAGTTGTGATGGCGGCAGGTACCCGCTGTGGTCGGAGAGACCTTCCAGGGAAAGACTGGGTGACCCGTGAGCAGTCTGGCAACTTTCCTTCCCCGTGGGGTTTTTTTGCGACTGGGACTCCCTGCCTTGGGCCCCCTTGTGCCCACCAATCAGCCTGGGAAATTGATCGGGACAAGCAGGCTTGCGGCACCAGCCCGGAGACCCAAAGCCCGCGTTGCTGGGTTCTCTTCTGGGTTCTGGCTGGGCAGCCGAGAGTGGACCCGACTGCTTCTCATGCCGTGGGAGCCTCCCCTCACCTGGGAAACACGATTGATCGCTGTTGTTTTAGGGCCCAGAGTTCAGTCTCCTGGTCACTGCACGGAGTGTGTTGTCCCGCTTCTCAGACACGGTGTTCTCCCGGTGCCGCCATCTTGGCCCCCTATTTTTGTTCTTGTAAACATAAATATTACTGAAAAGAATATCTGTCTCATTAATCTGCTCACTTTTGCTCACCTGAGATATTAGACGTTGTGTTTTATTAACTTTCATCCCTGGTTAGAAATGTTTTATGTACTATATTAAGACAAAACTATTGATGGCAGTAACAGACATCTCAGGTATGTTATGAATGAAATACGAGATGGCACATGGTTTCAAATGAATCTCAAAACTATCACAATGAATAGAAGTGTTTTCTAGCTCACATCAAAGAGTTGTGTGCTCATGATACTAGAGAGATGATTTAGTGATTAAGAGATCAAACTGCTCTTGAAAAAACCTCAGTTCAGTTTCCAGAACCTTTATCAATAGGCTCAAACAGCCTGTATCTCCGGGAGTTCTCATACCTCTAAACCCCTTGGGCACTGCAGTCCTGTGTGCCTATAGATACAGAGACATATGCCCTAAATCAAACATTCAAAAATGTGCACTCATTTTAAGATTGCACCCAGTTGAATCATTGCAAGAACCTGTTCTCTATTGCTGACATCACACATGACAGATGAAACACTTGCCCTGTTTTACAGATGAGATTAGAGAGGTGAGGTGCTAGCTCACTGATTGCTGGTACACGCGTCAGTCTATCATCTGAGCGGAACTGGGGTACCTACTCTCAGAGTTCCATTCTGCTTACCAGAGCTCAGTGCATTTTTGGGGGTTCACCAATATGATCTTTTTTCTATTTCTGAAGTAAATGAATTTCTTATATTCTAAAATATTAAATGCATTTTCTGTTTGGTTTTACAGTCTTTGATCTTGAAGTTGTATACAGCTTCATGTTCATTGGACTACAAAAATGATTGTGATGTTTAGGAAGATAACCAACTGAATTATTCATATGCTGTGGTCACAATTTACTTTTGTTCTTCATTGGTGTTCATTACCTTCTGCTGCCTGTGAAATAACAAAAATAATATGAATTGCACTGAGGTCAAATTAAAGATTTTCTTCAGATACTACATTCCCTCTTCACTGATTAATATTTAGTTTTTAATCTGGAGTAACATTCTTGTTCTGTCTCAAGTTTATGACTCTTTATAAATGAAACATGATATCATTCTAAAGCATGTACTGGGCTTCTTTCCTGCACCTCCTTCATGGGATTGTAAGATACATATATATTTTACATGTACATATATCTTACAGATCTCAACAGCACATGTCTCAAGCAATTATAGAAGATGGGGAAGGGACAGACAGATACTAAGAAGCAGGCAGCCCAACAATAAGTATGTTATTTCTGTATTCACTTAAGCACAGTAAATCAATCATTTCCATCCTTTTAATCACTTCATCACAATCAGCTTCCTTCTTGACATGGCACTTCACTCTGCTTTCTTTGTAATAGTGCATGCTGACCGCAGGGCAAACCTCAAAAATTAATTTGTTTCACAGGAAATCAAAGAGAGTCCAGGTTAAGTATATATTAGCATAGAATGTTAATCTCCAGCATAGTTATCTGATGAAGCCCAGTTAAGTCAATGCAATTAGTATGGTTAAATATTGGATTTCATTCATGGAAAAGCAGCTGACACACCTGAGCAGCTGGAAACACATGGGAACAAATATCACCCACATTTCCCACTATGCCACTTTTCCTTATACTGCAGACTAGCTATTGACTTTAAGTTTTGAAGTTATTTTCAGAGAACGGCTTTGCTATCCTTAAGGGTACGGAACAGAAAGAAGAAGACAGTAGGAATGTCTGGTTCCTTTATTTCTTACAGAGGGATTCAGCTCCATTATAAATGCAGAGACAAGAATGCACAGGTGGCTTTTAACCAACATCTGCACAGTTAAACAACTGCTTACTAAGTTTACAGTGCTTTCTGGACAGAATCAAACAGAATGAAACATAATAATTATTACAATTATTATAATTCAAAACAGTGAAAATGATTTTGCAATTTTTCTTTAGTCTTCTCTGTCTTTTGTGTGTGTGTGTGTGTGTTTGTGTGTGTGTGTGTGAATGGAGAGAAGTGGTCTCCCAAAATTAAAGAACACTGATACAGATACTCCAAAGATACAGATACTTAAGTTCCTGATTGTCCATGGTCATACTGACATTTGAAGGCAATTTGCTGAATCTTACTTTTTTCCTTTCCACCCTTGATCTGGGAGACTGCACACAGAGGTTATAATGACAGGGGATTGCAGCTCCTGGAGAAGCCTGTCGGATTATCTCACTTCCAGCGCTCAAGTGTATGTGACCTGAGTCGAATGCACTCTTGGAACTGCAGTTTCCCTGTGTAGAAAAGTGACACAAAGCTAAATTTATCCCCTTGTGATGACTAAATGGCGCAGCGCCTCGGTCCTTTCCCTGACGTAAAGCACTGTGCACAGAGGTGGAGTTATGCTGCATTGTCCTGCCATCTCACTGATTCCCTTGCCGCTTAGCTCTTGAGCCCTAAAGTAGTTGTCATTTCATTTCTCCTTTAACTGAAAGTCCAGGGCTTAAGAGATCCCTGTGAACTTATCAATATGTCATATCAGGAAATATATTAAGTAGTTGTCACTGTAGTTGATTCCGCCAACTGAATTATATGGGCCACTGTGAAAATGCATTATTGGCAGTAATAAAAAATAGAAGAGAAATAATAAGCTACTGATTCATGCAGCAACATGATTGAACTAACGTGTTATTCCGACTGACATAAACAAACGCCATATACTTCATGAATATGCATAGACTAAAATAGAGCTATAAGCAATCTTCAAGATGCTAAAAATTTTTCCTTTTAGTGTTTTGAGATTTCACATAGGTCAGACAACTGGTCAGACCATGTGACTGGACATAAGGGAGCCCAGAGAGTGCTCATGGCAGAAACTACACCTCAACACTGCGTAGCTACACATACATCCTTAAGATGGGTACAAGGAAACTTCTGGGAGAGGAAATGGTCTCTCTTCAAAATGGTGTGAGTTATGCTATTTTGTGGATTTTTTTCAAAGCTTGGAGATACTTAAAATTTGAGCAGTTTACTCTATAACATTTATTTCAATGTAGAATATCATCTGATGCCATTGTTGATATTTTACCCACTCTCATATTGTGTCTTTGAATATGTGCTGGAATGTTTGTAGATGGAAAAATGTGTAAAACTTAAATCTCAGTAAGGAGAGGAACTGACAGTGACAGAGTAGCCACACTGATGACACAAAGTCATGGTTTGAAAAATTGTGGAGGCTGGTGATACTCATGTGGCTGCCATCTTCTCACAACTGTACGTATGTTTGAATATTTTACGTAATAAAATTTCAGAGGAGAGGCAACATCACAATTCACTTTTCCTTTTATAAATAAAGATATTGGTCAAGTACTGAGAACCAGAGAACCAGCTCCCAGGTTCAACTAAACCAGACCTGGCAAGAAATTATCCTAAAGAGACGTTTGTGTCCTTTCGTTTGGCTTCAAACTATTGAAAAATAGAACCCAAGAAATAGAAAGTCCCCCAGGAATTTTCTGGAGGAAGGAAAAGACTGAAGCCACATGGCAATTATAGGGAAAGCATGTCTCCTAGGGAGAAATTTTAGAGTTCAGACAGTTTGTCAAACCACCTTGCAGAAAGGACTGGAGTACTTGACCAGGACCCTTCGTTCTGCATACCTTCTGCTTCTGTTCAACCTAACCTCTAAGCAGGTCCCCGAGGATGAACCTGGGGAGCACTGGGCCTCTTTGTTTCTCTTCTCAGTGTGGCCACATTGAATAACTGTCCTTTCCTGTATTGCATATGTCTTATCTCGTTGGGGATGCCAGGGCTCAGGATCTGACCCTATCTCCTGCAGGAACACCACCCTCTTCCTCTAATTTCAAGCAAATATGGAATGTGCAACTACTGTGTAGCCCAGGCTGGCCTCGAACTCGTGATCCTCCTGCCTCTGCCTCCTTCAGCAAATCCTACCGGTGTGCGCCACCACAACCGGCTACTGCTGTGGTAAGGTTAATTTTTAGAAGAAACCCCAAGAATGCAAGGTGGTGCTTAAGCAATGAATTACTTTTGCCTAGCATTTGCAGTTCTACCTACTGTCTTTCTAAATAACATGTAAAACCAGTTGCTTGCCCAACGTTTCCAAATACTTTTTTAGACTTTAACTTTATTATTTATTATTCAGAATTCAGAAGCCAAATGAGTGTGAAGATCGGAGAAAGCATTTTTTCCTCCCACAACTTTTTTTTTTTTTTAATACAGTAAAAGCATGATTTTGCTTGATTGTGCCCAACACAAGTTCAGAATAGAAAAGAAAGGCTTTTCGCTGGGGGAGGAGCTTAGCTCTCAGATCTGTCAGCTCTAGGACAGAGGTATTCTGCCCACCCCAAAGAAATGGAGATGTGTTAAGCAGCATAGAAATTGTCTTGAAGCCTGTGCATCAGCGTGTGAGCTGGGGCTAGAAGGGTCTGTCCAGCTGGAGTTTCACAGACAGGAGTCGGAAAGGTGAGAGGTGTTCAAGTCTACCTGTCAGTGGGGGTGGAGGAAGAAACTGCCTGTGACGGTCCCAGGGGGTGAATCCCACAGGCGTTCCCTCCAAATCCTGTAACGCGCTTCTCTAGGTAAGCCACATTTCAAGAGCATAAAAGCCCCTAGGCAGCTGGTTTTCGACGGTTGGGGGATATTTATTCCTTGCTTCACAGATGGGGAAAAAAAAAAAAAATCAGCGTCTGGCAGCCGCTGATTGGTGGAAAAGAAAATGGTGATAGTGGAGTGGGAAAGAGGATTTGCTGAGCCGCCTTCTGCCTCCTCGACCTGTAACTCTTCCCTAGTCGGCTTCTCTTCACACCCAGAACCCTTTTAGACTCCTTCGGGGTTAATGCAAATGGAAATTTTAAGCCCCGTGAACAAAAAGCAGCCCAAAGGGTGTGTGCTCCGTCCCCAGGGTCTGGCTCTGCACATCTCAGGCAGTCCGGCCCTCGGTGCCCGCGTCCCGGCTTGTCCAGGAGGAGGGGTGCGGAGAGGAACTGAGAAGGAGGAGGCAGGGAAGGAGGAGGATGGCAGGGGAGATGGCAGCTCAAGTTCAGCCGCGATAAAGTCGGGGGGCACTGAACTCGAGGTGAAGCTCAGGCCATCCTCTCTCCTCTCCTCCCGGAGAGAGTGTTCCTGCTACCAGCAGCCTTCACGTTTCTCCATCCTGTTGCCTCCCAGGAAAGGGGCGAAGGCACGAGGCAGGCGAGGGGCGGGGAGAGGCGCTGACAAATCAGCTGCGGGGGCGAGGTGGGGGGAGCCAGGGAGCCAGAGCGCCCAGCAGCAGACTGCGGGAGACCAGCAGGTGCTCCTCCGCCGAAGCCTTCCTTCCCTCTCCCGTTGAAATTAGACCTGGGGGGCAAAAGGAGGAATCGGAGTTCTGCCTAAGCCGAGGGCGCCGGTAAGTACCTGTAGATCGCAGCGTCTCTGGGGCTCCCGGAGAGGCTTGGCTAAGAGGAGTCCCGACGCGCCTGGAGATCAGCTGTGGCTACCTGAGTGGTGGGGACCCGGCCAGCGTGTGGAAAGTACATCACTTGGCTTTCCTTCCGCTGGAGACGTGCCCTTCTACCCTCCCCAAATCCGAAGGAAAGCCCAGGCTGCTTGTGGTATCTGCTTTTTTGAGCGGAAACGCTAGGGTGTTTGTCTTCGGTGCTGGAAGCTGGGTGTTGGGCGCTGGGTGGAACGTGATCATCCAACTTTCATCCTCCAACCGGGGCGCATTCTAGCTTCTCCTGTAGAGTAAGGAGGGCACATTTGGCCAATGACAATTAAAAGTGCAGCGGACGCAAGGCAACAGGTGCTGAGGGGTTAATGAGCACTGGGTGCAGGGTCCTCTAGAGGATTCCAGCTGAGGACAGTACTCTTGGATTGGGTGGTGCGGAAGTGAAGGCAGCCCAGGTATCCACAGCGCCTGGTCCAGGCAGATAGCAGGCAGAGAGCCGTGGTGTGTGGAAGGTCTTGCTAGATTAGAAAGCCTGGGCTGTGGCAGTTGGCCTGAGGTTCCCTTCCTTTGGAGTGAGCAGTTCCCCTCCCTCCCCTCTCCAAAGACTGACTCCCCTCTGGGTCCTTTTTACCTCTCTCGCAGACTCCAGCTCTGTTCTCCCCACCCACTACATTCCTTGTTTTCCTGATAGGCTTTTTACTTTGAATATGTCCTCTTTGGGGCCTTAGGTACTTGATGGGGTAGAGGGCGTCCCTTTACCTACCCTTTTAACTCCACTTCTTAAATGCTCTAAGAACAGCCATGTGATCCCTCGGGATCCATCCCATCCTTAAGCGGCATGACTTTTTACTAGTTTTGAGTGAAATAGCTCACAAACAAGCACCATGGCCAGTCCAAAAACCAACCAAACAAAAACCAAAGGAAGCAAACAACAACAACAACAACAACAACAAAAAAAAAAAACAACAACAACAAAAAAAAAAACAAAACAAAAAACGAGGGCACGCTTACACAAGGAAGGATTGGGGAAGAGGGACCCCCTGATTTTTCAGTGATTTCTTTCTCAATTTTTTTCTCTTCCCACTCTAGGTGTTTTAATCTTGTTTTCTTTTTTCTAAATGTTCTAATTCGCAATATATTCTGTGTCCTCCAGCGTGGAACAAAATACATCATAAGCCATGGATGTGTTCATGAAAGGACTTTCAAAGGCCAAGGAGGGAGTTGTGGCTGCTGCTGAGAAAACCAGGCAGGGTGTGGCAGAAGCAGCAGGGAAGACAAAAGAGGGAGTCCTCTATGTAGGTAGGTAGTGACACTGTGACGGATGAGTTGGCATGGCTGCCGTGTGGCTTCTGATGAACGCACACCACTGCTTCCCAGGAGAGTGACAGGCATGTGGGGGTGAGAGGATGTGAACCTGGGAGAATGCTTTCTTTCCCTAGAATTTTAACTTTGTTATTTACTTAGGGTTTTATCTCAGTTTTCAACGTTACTGTGTGTGGTTACATTGAATTTTTAAAAATTGGCAATCTAGGGAAAATAGCCAAGAATATTCCTCTGAATCAAACCCATTTCTGGCAGCAAGCATGGCGGCACATGCCTGTAACCCCAGCTTTGGGGAAGTGGGTGACCAGAGATCAGGAGTTGGATGTCATCTCCAGCTACACAGTGCATTTGAGGTGTGTCTGGGCTACGTGAGACTCCACAACAAAACAAAAGAAAATAAAATGAGCCTCAAGTACTCATGGGACATTGACTTGTTTCATCATCACTATAGATAATACTTGTTAATTTTTAAAACAAGACTTTTGCATGATTTCAGTTAATATCTGGGAAAACACATGTACTTTGGCCTCCAAATAGAAAAAAAAAAAAAGCAAGTTTTCTTTAGTGGTTCTCCCTTTGAGGATTACTTGGTTAGTGTGTTCACAGGGGCTCAAGGAACATCAGAAGTGTTTGTGCAGACAGATACTTAGTTTCTTTTTGCGTAAGTGTATTCCTTGAGATAGAGGTCAACACCCCCTTTCCTGTGTTTTTCCCTGTGTTAAACTGGATGTAATGTTACGAATCCTTCCAATACTTTGATAGAAGGAATAGACACATATGTGCATACACCCATCCCCAGCAGAGACACAGGTGTGCATGGGAACAGAGAGACATAGCTCACCTGCCTCTCTGCTTCTGTGAGCATTTCCACCTACTTAGGAGGGCATCTACCTTGATAGAAGGCCCAGGATAAATGCTCAGATGGAAAAGGAGCAGAGCAGGTGGCAGAGGTGACAGAGTTGCTACACAGGGAAATATCAAGAGAGGGATCAGTGGAAAAAAATCTACACATGCTGATCAGTGGAAAAAATTTACACCTGCAAATATTTTCGTGACTGTTTCTTCTCATCAAGGTTTCTAGATCATCTTTGCTCATTCTTCCTAGATTATTTTTACATTTACTTAATTATCTCTTTTTCTACCTCAAAACATTCGTTCAGAAAGTCTTGATTATTGTAAGAGAAAGGTGTCAGTGAACTGTGAAGTATAATGTTTTAGATAGAATTCAGAATATAAATGAATTATTGGTAGATTTGGGGGCACCTCAATTCTTCCACATTCTGCAATTACAGGCTTGTAACTATTTTTTTAATTCAGTTGCTTAATAAATATATCTTTCTTATTTTTAGATCACTAATTTTAAGTAACTCTACAAGTTATTTAATATTAATTTAGTACATTAATCTTTCTGGATAATAAACAGATTTTATCAAGTAGAACACTTGGTTGTTTTTATTGTCAAATGTGAGTTTTCATAAATAAAATATTTTTGAACTATTAGTTTTGTTCTTTGCTGTGAGGCAATTATACAAAAAGTGTACTTTTAAATATGTCTAATGTTATTAAAATTATCAATGTCTGTTATATTTAACACATGTATAATTAATCAATTGCTGATTATGTTCTGGAGTGTAATTTAAAAGCTGAACACATGCATAGAATTTAGGATGAAAAGTAATATGTGAAGATAAGAATATAGTTAAGATTTTTGTCAGCTTCTGCTAATGTTCAAACATACTTTAATCAACTCTGTCGTTGAAGTGTGAAAGAAACCATAGGCAGTAGTAACCAGTATGACTCTGCTTCAGTCTTTATTTATCAACACAACAGGCTGGAACTGACTCAGAGGCTATAGAAAAGTGAAAGGAATGTGGGCTATCAACTTAATGTCATACAAATATAAATTTAATCCAAACCATGTCACTTTTACCTTTAGGATCTCCAAGAGGTTATTTAATGTCTCTGAGCCTCCTTCCCTTCTTAACATAGTTCATAAAAATGCAATTACTTTCCAAAGGTTTTGTGGAAAGTCAGTAACTGAGTGCACTTTCATATTTAGGAACCTTGATTATTGTCAGATAAGCTGTTCATCTCATCAGGTATTTTGCCACATGATTTCTTATTTTTTATTCCCTGTATGACACTATTATTAACCTGAAGGATTGGAAGTGATCTGGCACTGTAGCCGGCCCGATAGCTCATGACCCAGTTCTTGTCTGCACACCTGCAGCACTGGGTTCACTCTCTGTACCATAGAAACAAAAGATGAAAAGTAAAAGGTTGGAAACAGTCAAATAAGACTTCTACATTTCACTTATTGCTGAAGAGGCTTGTCAGAAGCCTCATCTCCTTCCTTTATATGCTTTGGATAACTGCCTTTTAAGTAATTGAAGAACTTCCAGAGGAATCAGTGTTTCAATTCACATATTTCAGTTCATAAAGAACTCAATGGCACTATATGTAATCTCCCAATGGCGTTGTATATAATCATAAACTTTGTTAAAGTAAAAAAAAAAAACGCTGTATATAATGTTAGTTTTCTAGTATTAAGTTGAAGAAAATCACCTTCAGCTTCATTTCATTGCTTGTGAGCAGCAGTGGACATACACTGGACTCTTATGTCTCGCACCTGAGACTTAATGGTCAACATATAAAACAGTGATGCATCTGGGGTTCCCACAGCTCCCTCTATTCTGTATCCTTGCAATATCCCCAAAAACAAGACATGGTGAGGGCAGGCACCTCAGCTCACAGAAGCTGCCATCTATGTTGCCCCAAGCTTCCATAGCTTGCTTCCTATGTGACACCCAGCACCTGCTTTTTAGCTGTATATTATCACTTAGAGATCACCTGTAACCTGAAGGTAAATTATCACTTCTAACTTAACTGATGATTATAATGACAAAGATCAGGAATTGGTTTGAGATACAGCGCCTTCATCAAGACTATCATTTGTTTTCCATTAAACAGCCATTCCATGAGTTTGCTAAATATCAAAAATCTCAGGTACTGCTAAGGGAGAGAAGACAGATCAGGCACCAGCCAATGAGCATTTCTTTCCATTACTCATGATCTTAAAAGTTGTAGGGAGGTGAAGAAGGTACAGAAGCGAAGCATTCTCTTAGGCAGGCTGCTCTACTGCTTGTGAGGTATATTTAAATTCCAGCTTAGACTTTAACAGTACCTGTCCCAAACAACATAATTTAAACATCTGTTACTGCAGTGCATAAATTAAGACTGATTATACAAGTTATAAACTTTACTGCTACGTCTTCACCCTCAAAATCATCACACAAATAACCAAGCCCATTATAATTGGTGACTAAATTAAATCACTTCTTTCAGAAATTTGTCAGTGAGTTGCCATTTTCCATCTGTCACATAATTCTCACAAATAGCAACACCTGTGGGTGTGTTGTATCTTGTCTCCTGGTGATGAATCCACATGATAGTTTATAGAAATGCATCCCAACAAGAAAAAAAAAAAAAAACAAAACTGACCAGCTGAGGTGAAGGCACTTCAAGGCAGTAAAATGACAAATTCCGGGAGTAATTGCCTTATAGAAGAAACAGTTGTCTATTCAGATTGTAGAAATGTACAACTGAATTTGAAATAATTTTGGAATTAGCAATTACCTCATATGCTGGTTAATGTCTGTCAACTTGACATAAGGTAGAGAGCAGATGTGGTCTCTCTCTACTGTAGTCCTAGAAAGTACACATTCAGCTAACGGTCTGGAGGTGAATATGTAAGCATACACTGAAGATGTGAAGTCATTGTCTCAGAGGAGGTCATATCATCTCAACACTGTGTTAAAGGAACTATCAGGGACAGATCATGACGTGCAGAATTGTGATCTGAGTGAGAACACCACTTAGCGGCTCAGCCGCTTGCTGTCAGTGGGCAGACCTGTTTAGGAAAAATTATGAGGTGTGGCCTTGTTGGAGGAAGTGTGTCACAGGGGCAGGCAGTGAAGCTCAAAAGCCACTTAACAGTCCAGTGTGCTCTTGGTCTCCTGCTTTTGGATCACAATGCAAGCTTTCAGTCATTCCTGATGTCCTCCTCTCTCTCTACCACTGTGGAGTCGAACTGACACAATTTTGTAGGACATGGAAAAGATGCATCCCTTAAGGCATATGCAGTGAGAAAATGGCAAGCATACATTCTCAATACATTGTTTTTGCAAAAAAAATAAAAATATATGCAAAATGTAAGATAATTATTAGTTTTATTATTTCCCAGTATAAATAGTATAAATGTATAAATAGTATAAATGACTAAGAATGTTTAATAATTTGAGTAATAGCCCTGAGCCTTCTCTCCTGGTTATACAGTTTCTCCATTCATTATTAGATGATATACACTGCACGCTCAGCTTCTCACAGCTCTAGAGTACCTTGCAAAATAAGCAGTGCCAGAGAAATACACGCAGACAGCACACATGAAAAAGACTAGAGCATGTCCATTTATGCTAACAAGTATGCCTTTCACTCTGTGGTGCTTCTTGTTTGTTGATCTTTCTTATGCAGCTTCAGCTTTTCCTTAATAATTAGTGTGTATGTCTGTGCATGTGTGTGTGTGTGTGTGTGTGTGTGTGTGTGTCTATCCACATGTGTGCATATGTATGTGTGTATGTGTAAGGACTAGAGCATCACCAAATCTGTATCACACATTAAACAGCTATGAGGGCTTTACTTGATTAGTTTCCTTTGATCCTTTTGCTAAGGTAATGATGTAGACTTGGTTATTCTTTAGTGAAGTGAAGATTTAAACCTGGACTCTGAGCGTGGGAGGAGTCCTTATTTTCAAAGTGAATGTTTCTACATATGCTTTTTTTTTAAAGTAGAGAGTTGAATCGATTCCTTTCTAAAGGATAACTTTATATATGACATATACAGATTTCACTTATATGTTTATATATGTTCAAAATATTTGCAAATGCTTTGACATACTCTGTACATCTACCTAGGTCATCTTACTGATCACATGGTTTAGACTATAGAAATGCACATCTCAATTTTAAACAATTTTGGAATTAGAAATTACCTCATGTGCTTGCTAGTGTTTCTTAACTTGACAGGAAGTACAGTTACCTGGGAAGAGGAGATATTACTTGAATAATTGCCTCCATCAGATTGACCTGTAGGAATGTCAGTGATGGTTTTTAATTGATTGCTAATTGATGGACTCAGCCCATTGTGGCTGGCACCACCCCTGGGCAGGTGGTTTGGGTGCTATAAGAAAGCAGGCTGAGCGAGCCATGGAGAGCAAGCCAGTGGGGAGTGTTCCCTTGTGGCTTCTGCATCAGCTCTGGCCTCCAGGCTCTGGCCATGCGTAAGTGTCTGCTTTGGCTTCCCTAGATGATGCCCTGCCATACTTCAAGCTGAAATAAACCCACATATTGCATTTGGTCATGCTGTTTCTCAGAAAACGGAAGAAATTGGTTCATGAATAAATTATGTACAGGGAATTATTGCATATGTTGATATCTGTGCTTTATATTTATTGAGCACTTGGTCCCTAGTAAACTATGTATATGATATGATATGACTTTTGTTCTATTTTTTCTACTTACTCTTTGTACATTTAGCAAGAGGTTTTTTTTTCATTTGTTTGTTCTAATAGTGCATTTAAAAAGTAAAGATTGTTAAGTTCTTTCCATACACAGATCTACGTCTTTTTCAGTTTGTATGTCCTCATTTTTTCTTTACACTTTACAATCTCCTGTGTCTAGATAGGACTATTTTAGTTAATGTTCCTCTCTCACTCTCTTTATTCCTTTCTTCTTTGTTTTCTTGGTAATAATGGGATCAAATCCAGGTCTTTGCACATATGAAACATTACTGTACTAATATCTATGTCTTTAGCCCTATAGAAAATAGCTTTCACTTAAAATTTGTATTATTTATATGTATATATATATATATATATACATATATATCGTATATGTGTGTGTAAATTGTGGATATTAATTGTACAAAGTGAGAGAATCATTATGATCCTTCCACATATGAATTTAATATACAAGAGTTATATCCACCCTTTTATTACTCAGTGTTGTATTGTTTGCAGAGATGATCGTTTTCATATTTCTTTGTTATTAGTGCTTTTTATCTTTATTGTGTACACTCACTGTTCATGGTACTATATTTTAGGAACATCTTTATGTAAGTATGTACAACATGGTCTTTCAAAGTGTATGTATGGGCTTTGATCATAATCTCAGCTTTATTATTCTATTTTCCCCTGCCAACCTCTCGACATCTTCAGCAGTGACCTGTTACTTTTGTGCCCCTTTGTTATCACTCTATATTGCATATATGGGTGAGAAAAATGATGCCCTGTTTATCTTTGTGAGCTGACTCATTTCACTTAACATGATGATTCATCCATTTTCCTACACAAATCATTATTTCATTCTTCTTAATTATCGAGTAAAGCTCAATTGTGAAATTCAGTGCATGAAGAATTCTCAAAAACTTATAAAAAGAATTTCTAGAGATATCACTTCTGCAAAAACACCAGATTCAGCATACAAAAATGATATGCTGCATACACATGTATATTTGACTACTCAACCATAGCCCATTTGGGTTAGGACCAGGTTCTCACTAACACAGGAGTGGAAGAGGAGTCTCTGGTATATATAAAAAACCCAGTTTTTCAGATGAACCTCAGCTCTCAATAAAACATTTAATTTGAAAGTTGTGAATTCTGCTGAAAAATTCAGAATTACAGAGATTATGATTAAAATGATTTACAAACTTACTTTTAATAATCTGTGCAAAAATTATTTATTTGTTTACTATTGGCCAAGGCATAGGTAAAATTAGTATCTTACGTACAAACCCAGTTTGAAAGTGTTATATTTAAGTATCAAGCAAGGGTTAGATGAAAAGTCATTATGTTTTGTAAAAAACTTTTTATTTCTTTTCTTAAGTTAATTTTACATTTTTCTGATACAGGAAGGCCTCAAACTTTTACCTATCAATGAGCCTCCTTGTGATGTTTCCATACATGTTTACATTGTGTGGTCAGATTCCGCACAAGTTCCTTGTAGCTTTTTGAGCTACAAGTGTCCAGTTGCTGCCTATGATCACCCCCTGGAACAGCATAGTCACTGCATACTGATGACCAAGGCAACTTGCTGCCTGCTAATTACTCACCTGATTCAACCTGGCAAGGCCTCTGTGAGCTTTCCTTCGCTCTCCATTCGCATGATTTCTGTGTGCCTTTGCTGTTGTTTTTCTGCTGAGGTTACCTTTGTTCATAAACTTCTGGATATCAAGAATTTTTAATTGGCTGCTGGAAATTCACGGACAGCTTGAGACTTATATATTCAATTTCTTTGGTTTATTTTTAGGTTCTAAAACGAAGGAGGGAGTGGTTCAGGGAGTGACAACAGGTAAGCTCTGTTGCCTTTTGTCTAGGGCGATATTCTAAAGGCCTTCCAGGCCAGCTGCACCTGAGGCTTATGGTTCAACGTGCAGCTCTGAAAACCACTGTCTATAGGGGAACACTGGTCAGTTTATTTTTATGAATCTATTTTTAAATTTTACTTTGGTTTCTCGAGACAGTCTTTCTGCACAGGCTGGAATGGCGTCTGGTCTGCTTCCGCATTCTAAATGCTGGGATTACAGACATGTGCCAATGTACCTTGCATACTGGCTTTATTTAAATCTTATTGTTTATGAAGTATTTTAAGATAGTCAAATATGGATTAAAGATTTATAGCCCAAATTGTCTAATGGCCAAGAATGATGGCTTTAAATTTGTCAACCATATTTAATCCTAATGGTTTGGTATGTGGGTATCTACATAAAAACAAACAAACACCTAAATACATGTAATGCAATGATTGTATTCTTTCTTCAAATATTTGATGTAAAATGTTTGTAGTATTTAGTATATGGTTTTTAGTATTTAGTATATGTAGTATTTAGTATATATAAATTATATGGTCTTGAACATTTCCTCTGTGATTAAGGGTCCTTTAAAATATCTTTAGGAATATGTTATTATTTTTATAAAAACTATATATGTATATATATATTATTTATGTCACTTGGAATAATTTTAAGAATTTCAATAAGCCAAAAATAAAACATATTAAAGAGCCAAAATGACAAAGATGATGTAGTGATGGTAGGAAGGAAAATGAATAGTAGAGTGATAAAACTAAGAAAATAAAAAAAGAAAAATAAATATAATCAATTTGCCATAGCTTGGCTGTAGCCAAACTTCCTACTGTGCTTTCACTCTGCATTGGGCTTCCTGCAGTGAAAAGAGACCTATCAGGAATGTAACTGACAAGATCAGGAAGCCTTTGCATTATAACAATATAGCAAGCGCCTATTAACAGTATGTGAAATAGAAACAGGGAAAATGTTGCTCTTAATTCAGTATGGGAAATCTGCAAATGCCAGAGTTGTGCCTTAATTCGGACTTTTGTTTATTTTTTAATGCTGTTTGATTTTCTGCTAGAGTCCTGTTCTAGAAGTATGCACAACGAGAGAGTAAACAGATTGTCTGGTTTCCAGAGGCTAAAACATAAGCATGACTGTAATAAGATACAGAGTCAGACAGGTAAAGAGTGTTAGGAAGAGTCCCACCCTCGAGTAATGGTGTTCCAGCTTTGATGGCTGAGAGAGAAGCCATGTTATTTGCAACACAGGTAGCAAGTGGTGAGATTCAGAGTCTGCTGTGCTGACTGGCTGCAGGGCTCTCTATTGACAAGTTTGGACATGTTTAGTGTCCTCCAGAACAACGGTATGTGAAACATGAATTTTAATGTTGTGTGTAAAAGAGAATGGGGCTGGAAGAGCAAGAGAAAGGGAGGAAAGGAAAGAGGGAGGAAGGCTGGGAGAAAGGGAGAAGGAAGGGAGGGAGAGAGAGAGAGAGAGAGAGAGAGAGAGAGAGAGAGAGAGAAAGTAGTTTATGCAACAGAGAGCATTTTAATATATTTTCTAAAGAATAATAGTCAGCAAGCTTATATTTCCATAGTTTTATAATGTTGAAAACATACTGTGTTTTCTTTTTGGTCTATTTAAAAAAATTGAAATGTTCCACAGTAAATAAACACACAAAATATACTATAGCCCAGAGCTCTTGAAACTTTCACTACTGAAATTTCCTTCCAATACTTACTATATCACATGAATGTGGTGTTTCACAAAATACTAAGAGTGACCCTGTTAGGCAGTAAAGACACAGTGGCGTGGGCGTGGCAGTATGTACTGCCTTTCTACCAGTGAAGAACGCTGGCAGTAGAATAAAATCAAATACACTGCCACAGTTAGTAAAAAAGAGGCCACACTAAGTACCATTCCTCCCCATTGAATATAAGTACATTTCTTAATTTATGGAGTGGTATTATTTAATATAATACCTAATTTCAATTATAGGCATAAATGCTTTGGTAATAACTTCAGTATGGAGAAAGAGGGAGAGTTGGTGGTTTATTGTGCAGGGTATAAAATGCATAGTACAGGAGCATCATACCTGCCCAGTAAATTTTTCCGTTACTGTTAGTAATGTTTACACAAGGAAGCAAGAGACTCTCCTACAGCTTATGTCATTATTCACAACTGTTGAAATTCCTCCAAGATTCCCCTCACTAGCTTCTTCAGCAGGGATAAAAACCAAGAAACCTTAATGATAACTTTTGTACTTACCAAATCTAAGGAAAAGAAAATCTCTTATTTATACTGACAATTCTTCAGTATAAATGTAGAAAGATCTTAAAATTTTGGCATTTTGACCTCATGATACCCTTTCAGTTGCCAATATATGTGTCATGTTGGAGGGATATAAGAATATAGATTTACTGAAAGACATCTCTGAAGTTGCTTCAAAGATAAGATAAGCTGAGGTTCTGTTGAGTATGCGTAGCATGTAGGAGCACTGGATGTGATTGCAGAGAACCTGTGTTCATGTCCCACTTGTCAGCTCACGACCATCTGTGACTCCAGCTCCAGGGGATCCAACACCCTCTCTGGCCTCCAGGGACAGTGCATGCATATAGAGCAGATGTAGAGGCAGACAAATACTCATACACATAAAAATACAAATAAATGGAAAAAAATGAAAATAAATGGTGAAAAAGCTTAGATAAATATTTGATATAACTATGGTGTCAGATTTTATGAATATTTTTATTTAACTTTTTACTTTATTACTTTATGATGATAACTTTATTATTGAATTTTAATTTTTAGCAACTAAAATAATATATGAATATAAGTCTTGAAATTAATTTGGACATTAAGTTAGGCATTAAGTTATTTTTACTAAATTAAAAAAACTGTTTTCAAATGTTTGCTATTGCATTATATGAGAAACAAGACAACTGTGCCCATGATTTTAAAGAACTTAAACATGTAGTTAGAGATCGGAAGACATATGTTAAATCATGGTAACATTCTCAGTGCTAGCTACTGAGATATAGCCAGCAAAGCATTGCCAAAAATGCATGGGGCCATGGAGGGAGGAGTTCTTTGGAAGTTTTAACAGGCTATGACAGTTACTTCAGAGGGATGGAGTCAGTGCGTAAACAGGTGGAAAAAGCTCTAATCAGACAGGAGTCCATATAACAAAAATAGGCAACACTGACACATTGGGATAAGCAAATCAATTTGAGTTCTTCTACATCTATTGACTGGGAGACAAATACTCATTTGATTCTGACTATAAGGTCATGCCATAAAAATGAATGCCAATTATGGAATGAAGATTGTCAACTTTTATCTTCTAAGGCAATGCCAATGATTAGAAAAACAAGGTTAAGACCTTAAAGGCAAAAACAAACAAACAAATTTAAAAAACGTCCTACAGATGTTTATATTTATATCCTTTTAAGTATATCTGTTATCATTATTGTACACTGACATTTTTTTCAATTTCAATTTTATTTTATGTGCTTTGGTGTAAGTGTGTCAGATCCTCTCCAGAGCTGCTATGTGGGTACTGGGAAGTGAACCCAGGTCCTCTGGAAGAGCAGCAAGTGAGAGAGAGCCATTTTCCCAACCCCTACACTGATATTTTGTGATGTTCTTTTTAATTATTATAATAAAATTGTGAAACGGGAATCACATATGCATTACACTTACTGCACAATTTTTGTGTTTTAAAAACAACAGATTAAGGTTTATATTTATATAAAGAAGTGTGCACATAAAGTTTATGTCTGGCAGAAAATATGAATATGTAAAAAGGCAAAACTATTTTTTCCTCATGTTGAGATGTTTTAGCAAGAAACTCTCAAGCAAAACTTTTTAACATATTCTTGGAAGATAACATAATAACCTGAAACACAGAATTCAGCATGATTCCAGTGATTTTTAAAACAGTATTTCTAGTATAGCTCTGCCCTGAACTTTACATGGGTACCCAGTGATCTTCAGGAAGCATACAGAATGTCACGGTGTTCATAAGCAGACTCACAGAGGTCCAACCTGAAAGGCAGCTACAGAGTCACTTACATAAATGCTGGCTGCAATCTGAATGACCTTCAGGCTTCCCCTAAGACCTGGTTTAATGGGTAAACCCCATGTCTTTACAAGTCAAGTTAACTTCAGTTACAGAAATTGTCCCTTCCAAAATTATTTTCTTTGCCCACATCATTGAGTTATTTGCCTTTGTGGCTGATGACATGAAATCTGCACACTACAAAAGCCATCTGAATAGCTGAGATGGTGTGATTCCTCTCCTCAGGGTCCTCAGACAGTCTTCTCAGGAGTGCATGAAGAAAAATAAGTATAAAAATACAGTGAGAATATGAACTCAAACATATTAACTCAAACTAACACTCTGAAATTTTGGGCAAAAGCAAAAAAAAAAAGAAAAAAAGATTGTAGAGTAAATGAAAGGCAAACTTAAAATTCATGTGGGTAAGGGCTGGGAGACATCAGACTTTCTGGATATAAGATATAGAGCTTCAAATACAGACAAGTATTTGTGTATTTTTTAACTTATAATTATTTTAAAATGCGGAATCTCTTGTCTTTTATGTCTTCCACAGTACAATGGCATTAATGGGAAAAATTCCTTTTATTTTGAATTTCTCTTATATATATACATGGGAGAAGCAAAGAAAGACTGGCTTAGCAATTAGGTATACTTCTAGTATGTCATGGGAAATTTTTTTATGTAAGTAAATTTATGTTTATGAATCTCATCTGAGCCATTTTTAGTGTCTTCTCTGAATTTTAGCTAGTTTAAAAAACATACTAAATAACCATATTATTTTTATGGAAATAAAATATAGGTATAATCAGCAAATTTCTCTATTTTCACACTTACTAAAATTCTAGATTCTCTGTTCCCATTAAAGTGTCTGAAATTTTGTTTTAACACTGTTGTTTGGCTGGAGAGATGCTCAGTGGTAAAGAGCACCTGCTGCTCTTCTAGAGGACCAGAATTAGGTTTTCAGGATCCAACTGGTGCTAAGAAATTGTTGAGAGGCTTTCATCTTCCTGTAACTAGAGCCTCAGGGGATCTGACACCACCTTCTGCCATCCTGTGTCTTTGCACACATGTGCACTTTCCTGACCCCTCCAGACACAATATACACAATTAAAAATGAATAAATAATATTTTAAGAGACCCATCCTCTTTCTCTACCATGCTCTCTTCTATTGCTTATCTCCACAATGTATGAAGAGCATATGCACACATTGGGCTTTCCTGTTGGAGCTGCCTAAGGAAGGACTTGTTTTAGCATTCTGCTCTTAGGTTTGGGAATGTGTGCCCATCTATCATGAGACATCTTGGCCATGGAACCAAATTCTAAATGTAAAATTTATATTTCAAGTACTGTATACATATTGTCAGAAAGCAATTTCACACTATATTTAGAATAATTCTGAGCATTAACATAGTTCATAGTGTGAAAATTTCTGCTAATATCACATTGGTGCTGCTCAAAAGTTAAGAATTTAGAAAAATTTTGAATTTTGACCTATCAAGGTAGTAATACTAAAGGTGTGATTCTAGAAGGGATAATGGAAGTGAACTTGGGAAGTGATATCACAGAGTCGACATTGAAACTGCAATATTGCTGAGGTACCTATACTGACAACTTGGCCCTGTCCCTGGCTGTGATGTTTTCTGTCCATTTGCTTCAATGCAAACCAAATCCAATTCACTTCTTGCTCTGTGTTACAATTAAACTGTCAATATTTTTTAATCTATGCATAATTATAACTCAGATTGAGTGTTTGGCTGAAGCATGTCACTTCTACCTTGGTGTCTTGATTCTTCACACTCCTCTTGCCCATTGTCTGCTTATCTATGGAAGTTGACAGCTACTGACAGCAGAGTTATTGAAAATCTCTGTCATACCATGTGTTTTAATCTGTTGTTGCTCTTAATATTCCTAAGTGGCTGAGAAGACCAAAGAGCAAGTGACAAATGTTGGCGGGGCTGTGGTGACTGGTGTGACAGCAGTCGCTCAGAAGACCGTGGAGGGAGCTGGGAATATTGCTGCTGCCACTGGTTTTGTCAAGAAGGACCAGATGGGCAAGGTATGACTGCCTTTTTTTTCTTGCAGTGCACAGCATGATTGCTTACATACATCAGAAAGCATGTACACGATATGAACTGCGGGAAATGCCTGCACTTTTACAGAGCTCTTATTTTGATGCACTGCTTTCCCTGGGAAATGTCATGTACACTATACAATATCCTCGATTGTTTTAATTTCTGGAAGAAAGCTATGAAAGTAGACAATGTAATAAAAGCTAAGGGATCAGTGACATTTCAGAAAGAATGGCTGCTTTCATGTGAATGGTGGGGTTGGAATTCCTTCTGTTAGCAATAGCAAACATTTTCATGCCTGATTCCTAAATTTCCTGAATGGAGATCTTTCATTTGATTTCTTTGTAATGATGTCATTTCTTATTAAATGGCATATTTGCATTATCAGATAACAACTCATTACCAAATATATTATTTTGCAAACTGAGAGTCTTAAAGTGCATACCAAACACAGATCATGGTTTCATATGGTGATTCTTACATTTTTAGAATTTTAAATTTGCTTCTGGATACATATGAAGCTTTAGTGACATAGTCTAGGTACAACTTTCCTATTAAATGTCAAAGAAATAGATTATAAAGCCTCCTGAAAGATGAAGTTTCACAAACCTCATGATCATAGAGCAGGATAAGTTTTGTAATTTTTTTGTGTTCTTTTTTGCCAATTTTTTAATATATTAATACACATATATTTATTTATTTTTGAGATACTCTGCCTTGCCCTGGCCCTGCCTGGAGAGCTCCTCTGTAAGAGCTTGCACTTGGCTCTCAGTTCCTCCTCTCCTGGGTCTTTGTTAAATGACACCTTCCTGGCAATGTCTGCCTTCACTACTTAAAGTTGGAACCATTCTCACCTATGAAGGCCCTAACCTGACTACTCTAATTTCTTCCTGTTTGCCTAAGCATCATTGCTCTTCAAATAAATTAAATAATTTACTTATTTTAAATATGTTGTTTATTTCTCCCTTTCTAGGTAGTTGCTATCAGAATGGGAAATATTTATGATTTTTCATTGATACTTCATGTGTATAGGCAAGTTCCTAACCACAAAGTCAGCAAAATAATGGGCCCTTACTAAAGATAGGAAGAATGTAGAAACAGCAGTTTTGAATATTAATAATCATGTACATGGTATAAAACCTTTGCTTGATCCAAAAGTTGTAATCAAAAGGGTTCTGATATTCAATGCACTTTGTCATCTGGGAAATGCAAATCAAAATGACCCTGAGATTCCACCTTACCCTGGTCAGAATGACTAAGATCAAAAACTCAAGTGGCAATACATGCTGGAGAGGTTGTAGAGAAAGGTGAACCCTCCTCCGTTGCTGGTGGAAATGTAAACTTGCACAACCACTTTGTAAATTATTCTGGCACTTTCTCAGAAAATTAGGAATAGTACTGCCTCAAGATCCAGCTTTGCCACTCCTGGAAATATATCCAAAAGATTCTCAACTATGCAATAAGGACATTTGCTCAACCATGTTCATAGCAGCTTTATTCATAGTAACCAGAATCTAGAAACAACCTAGATGTCCCTCAACAGAGGAATGAATATAGAAATTGTGGCACATTTACACAATGGAATATGACTCAGCAATTAAAACCAAGGAAATCATGAAATTTGCAGGCAAATGGATGGAACTAGAAGATACCATCTTGAGTGAGATAACCCAGAAGCAGAAAGACACACATGGCATATACTCACTTATAAGTGGATATTAGCCATATAATATAAGATAAACACATTAAATCTATAGTCCTAAAGAAGCTAAACAACAAGGAGGACCCTAGGGAGGATGCTTAATCCTTATTCAGAAGGCAAACAGGGTAGACAATGAATGTAGGAGAAGACGGAAAACAGACAGGAGCCTTCCACAGAGGGCCTCTAAAAGACTACCCAGAAAGGTAGGTAAAGAAAGGTATGAAAGCAGATGCTGAGACTCATAGCCAAACTTTGGGCAGAATGCCAGAATTCTTATGGAAGAAGAGGGAGATAAAAAGACCTGGAGGGGACAGGAACTCCACAAGGAAACTAACAGAGCCAAAAAATCTGGTCCCAGGGGTCCTACAGAGGCTGATGAATTAACCATGCATGGAGAACACCTAGACTCCTTGCTAAGATGTAGCACATGGGCAACTCAGTCTCCATGGAGGTTCCCTAGTAAGAGGAACAGGAACAGTCACTGGCATGAACTTGGTTGCCTGCTCTTTGATTACCTCCCCAGGGTGAAGTGGCCTTACTAGGCCACAGAGAAAGAGGATCCAGGCACTCCTGATGGGACCTGATGGGCTAGCATGAGATAGTAGGGGAGGAGAACATCTCCTATCAGTGGACTAAGGGAGGGACATAGTGGGGGAAAGGGAGAGAGGAAGGGTGGGACCAGGAGTATATGAGGAAGGGTCTACAGCTGGGGATACAAAGAGAATAAATTGTAATAAATAATAATAATAATGAAAAAAATTAAAATGGTTCTGAAATAGACATCCTGAAACCCAAAAGAAAGACACTTTCATCTATGGACAGACTAGTCTGGGTTTTCTCTATCTCAGTCATCCTAGGTGGCAGAACAAACTTCATAGCTAAAGCACTGAGGATTGGAAACCCCATGGCATACTTAGACTTCCCTTAGCCAGCTCCATTTTTAGAGCAATTAAACATAACCAAGGCAATCTAGAGAGCAGCCCGCTGATGTGAACAAAGGACCAATCAAGCAAGCTCTCCTCTGTGAGGAATATCCTTTTGTAGTAGTCTTTTTATGGCAATAATTATATCAATGCCTATTTTCCATTTGGAATTGTAATTATATGTGTATCTTTACCACATACTCGGAAACTTAGGAGACACCAGATCACTGTGGAGGCATCTAGCATTGCAGGTTACAGACAATCCAAAGAAAAGGGGAACCTTTGTCAGAAAAATGTATGCTCACACACACACGCATAGAAGGACTGAAGGAAGGCCACCAACAGACCCGCAATTTAAAACTTATTCCTGATTGTACAATGAGGAATGTGAACTTGTAGAGGAGAGGTGAGTATCAAGTTCTTAGAGCCTAACCTGTTGGAGTTATCTGATGCCTCTAGCACACACCTATCTGAAGTATCACTTTTTTAGCCACACCATCAATACATAGCTTTCTTTGTCAACTAGACAAGACTAGAGTTAGTGCAAGAACTCATTGCTTCAGAATGTAGAAAGGCCAGAAAGCATGTCCTTCTTTGTCTGCATTAAAAAAAATGCAATAGAAATCACAGATGGTTCATTAAAAACACTTCACATTGTATCAACTTGGGCTTGTTTTCTACCTTTAAAAATACCAATCCTTGTTTTTAATGTTCTAAAGCAGAAATCTTCTGATGTTACAAAATGAAACACTTGCAGATATTTCTCCTAAGAGTATTATAGGTTCTCAAAATTTTCTATTATAAAAATGAAGCTGAAAACATTGAAATTGTAGCATGAAATTGGAATAAAACCCAGTGGGTTTGGGGTTAATGTGGTTGATCTTCATATTACACTGGTCATTTGCTAGCTGTGAAAGCTCATGCTAAGTGCTCAAGACCTGTTCTTATATAATGAGTGAGTTCTGCTACTTTGCCAGAAAGCTGATAAAGCAATGAAGTTTTGAATATATATAATAACTCAAGGAATACTCAAATAAATGCCAGTAGTTGTGGCCATATTTTCTGATGCTAAACATATTCACAGCTTAAAGAAAATCATTGAATTTATTCCTAATGAAATTTAAAGTATTTTATTTCATCTTTTAGATTCTAATCAAAATTATCTTGGTAAAGACAAACAAGCATTTTTTTATTTACTTATTTTTAACTGATTGTCAGTGACCTCATTTGGCCCTTTGTAAGAAATAATGAAGAGGCATTTGACCAGTGGGGCTTGTAGACAGCTGGGTATTAGAGGTGGACGAACCTCACTGCCCATCTCTTGGTAGCCAGGGTATCTAGGCCCAGCAACACTGGGGAAAGAGAGTGACCATGGATTTACCCAGCATACTCTCTGAGGGTATTTGTTTCATTGCTTCCTGGGTGATAAAGGAACAGGCACACTTTCTTCCTCCTGTTTTTATTTATTGTTGTGTTTTCTAGTCTAGAATTAAGCTATAGTAGTTCATTTCTTTACCCTGTTGCTTCCGAAACTTATCTCTTTGGGACATTCTTGCTCTTGTGCACTCTATCTATTTTTAATATCAGTGGACAGTATGGTTTCAGATACCTAAGATGAGGTTCGCCCCAGCTTTAATAAGGTGAAACTAACTAAAGAAAATTGTATTTATGGAATACAGCACAATGTTTTAGTAAGTATACACAACCCAAAATGATTGCAGCAATCAAGATAATTAGTGTAGTCAACATCTTAATCGACGTTTTCTATTATTGTGGTGACAGTTCAGTTATACAGCACAACACTATAAACTGTAACACCTGTGTCACATATTAGGTTTCTAGGGCATTCCCTTCCTGAAATTCTCCCAGTTCCTCTCTTCCCCTCGCATTCACATCCACATTCTTTCTCTCTCTTCTTAGAAAACAATCAGGTATCTAAGGATTAATGATAACATTAGATAAAACAAACAGAAGAAAAAGAATCACAGGAAAAGCATAAGAAACACATATAGAGGTAGAGTCAAGTTTGCACATACAGGAGTCCCATAAAAACTCAAAACTGGAAGCTATAATATATATGCAAAGACCTGTAAGGTTAAAAGCAAAACGACCCCACACAATGTTAGGAGACAAAGACCCCCTCCCCAAAGATGCCATTTAGCTCGTTCTCTGCTGGCCATCTACTGCTATGCACACATCCTTCAGCACGGTTTGTTTCCCTGGTGAAACTTGCAGGGATAAAACTAATTTTTCACTTGCAAGTGGTTACCAATTGGAGATAGCTTCCGGATTAGGGATGGGAACACGTGTCCACTTCGCCTCTCAGGTCTAGGACCCCATCGAGTGCAGCTGCCCAGGCCCTGCGCTTGCTGCCTCAGACTGTGTAAGTTCATATGTGCACTGGTCCTGCTGTGTTTAGATGACCACGGTGTCCCCCATCCCGTCTGGCTGTTACACGTTTTTGTCCATTTTAAAGCCAACTTACTTTCCTCCTTTCTATTGATTAATTCAAGTTCACTTTTTAAAAATATTAACACCTAACAAATGCAGGATTTGCATGATTTTCTATTTCACAGGTCACTTCTGTATCCTGACGGTTGTCTCATTTGCTGTGGAAAAGCTGTCAGTCTGATGCAGTTTGTTTGTTTATTTGTACTCTGTAGTCTGCAGTTTGGGGGTCTTCTCAAAAAAAATTATTGCTTAGAACAATGTCAAGAAATTTTCCTTTACATTTTCTTATAGCAGTTTTCAGGTTTTGAATGCTGTGTTTGGGCTTAAGCCCATTTTCCCTTCTGCATCTGACTATTCGGTTTTCCCAGTGAGGCTTATTGAAGGTTTCTAGCGCTACTTTTTCCACTGTGGGCTTTTGATACTTTTGTCAAAGCTTGACTGATGTCTACTCTGTGTGTTTACAGGTTCTTTGTTTCGTTGTATGCACATGTCACTGTTTTTATGTCAGTATAATGCTGTTTTGATTACTCTAGCTTTGTAACAGAATTTTAGATCTGGCAGTCTAACGCCTCCAGGTATGAATCTGAAATTTTGGTGTTATTACTTTCTGCTCAAGGTGCCTTTAGATACTTAAGGTCCTCTGATCTATCTCTTCTGGGTTTAGGGTTTTTGTCTGTGTCTGTAAAATGTGTCATTTTAGTTTGAACAGAAGGCATGTCCCAGCTCTGAGCCATTTTGGCTACAGTGGGCCTCTGACATTGTATGTTCTTCAGATCCATGAATACAGGTTTTCTTTCCATTTAACTCCATAGTCTCAAATTTTTAATCAATATGTTATTGTTTTCCACTAGTAAAGACTTTAAAACCTGCATTAAGTTTATTTTTAAGTACTGAATTTTGTTATTGTTTTCATGCTATTAACACTACTTAAATAGAATCATTGATTTATTTCTTAGGTAGCTAGATATCTGTGTAAAATTGCTTCTTAATTTTGCATTTTGAGTTCATATCCTGAAATGAGCATATTTGTTCATTTTTATTCTGTTTATTTAGTTCTATTTTGTGCAATATTTAGAATTTATTTACATTCATGTATCAGTATGCACATCTAAAACATATACATGTAGTATGACTGTACTATACACAAACAGGAATAAACACTGACGTGATACCAAATGTAGAAAATTTCATCAATGACTCAATAATATATAGACCTGATCTACAGTTAATTGCCTGTATGTAGAAGCTTGCTCCAAACTCATTTTTTGATTGTTATAGCAGAAAATGAATACTACACACAGTCAGAAATGCAGACTAGTACTGGTTTTATGTACAGCAAATAAAACTATTTCCGATTTTGACTGAGAGGAAGATCTACTTGTACCAATAATGTCAACCGAAGGGAGTTATTGGACGCCATGCTGTAATGGCACAATGTTTACAATGCAGAGCTCGTCACTGAGCATTTGGCTGGGACTTCTGGCCTGTCTTCTACAGATGCTTAATGGTGTTCTGTTTGGGGCTGCTGTTCAAATTGACCATTGCTAGAAAAATGCACACCTCTTTAACTCAAATTAGAGTTCTATGAAAAGTTGTAGGCAGAGTTATAAAAACGTTTTTAACATGTATGAAAGTACTGAGTCAATTGTGGCGTGACTGCCTTGCATATATGATGCTGCTTTGCCTCCCATCCTGTCCCCTGTAGATACCGGCCTATCCACATAGTAACTCACAGTTTTTATACAAGAAAGCTTGAAACACCAAGGATCAGGAGTGTTAGTTATTTTTTCTTCAGAGTTAGAAGAAAGTTGCTAATTTTGAAACATTTCATCAATAGAATATAAATAATTTTTGAAAAACCTGGATTTCAAGACAGGGATAAAACATATGCAGTCTATAATCATTTCTTAATTCTTAAGAAGGTAGCTGACCCAGTGTGCACTGAGTGAAGAAGACAAAGGCAGAAAGAACAGTGTCAGATTTTGCATTGTCTTAATGTTTGTCACAGCTTTCTCCCTGCTTCCTGTTAGCATGATTGGCGTGTGCAGTGTTGTGCATACTAATTCTTTTTTTTGTATATGAAAAATACTATATTTAAAACAAAAGAATAATATGGAATAATTTCCTTAAAAACACCAAACTAAATAAAAACAAACTGATTTAATTAAGCACAAAATCTAGAAACTTTTGTTATGGGTAGGACCAATAAAATAAAGAAAATGCAAGAGAAAGGCAGCAGCATGTAGAAACAAATTTATACATCAGAGAGAAGACTGGATAAACTGAAAATACAGTTTTTTCCCTATTGAGGCAACCAAAGAGGTGATGCACCATTGCCTGTGGGAATCAAAAATGTCCAAACATTTTTAGGGTGTGTGTGTGTGTGTGTGTGTCATTGAGAACTTACGTGGCTGGATGACATCAGGTTCTGATAATTTTGCATATTTTATGTTTTCATCGAATGATTCTGTGACTGCATAGGGTCTTGATTTGGCTTGCCTTCTCTACTGGTTAAGGAATTAAATGGCAGGAAAATCTCAAGAGTAACAGGAAGCAGTGGGGAAATTCTCAAACAAAGCAGAGAGAATCCACTGGTAAAGAAAGGCTTTTATTAGAGGTGAGGAAATGTACACTCACACACACGCACAGAAGAGCAAAAACAGACAAACCGTCTCAGTTAAGCAGAGGCTAGACACAGGATCCTGAAACACCTAGGCTGTCCTTGAATGCTGAAGTTTTTACAGTCTGTATGGATTGGTCAAGCTGAACAAAGGCAGAACAGCTGGTTGGTCCACAAGTGTTGTGAAAACATGTCCTGATCTGGCCTTGAGCTACCAAGAGCTGGTCCATCAGCAGGGGCTTAGTCCTACTGTTGGAAGACAAAATATCAGCTAGATCTTTGTTTTAAGCTACCAAGCTTTTGTCTAGGGTCAGGAGGGCAAGAGAGAAGGCAAACATCTCAGAAACTGGCCTTCTTTATTACCTAGTCATAGCCCTTCTTCCTGTGTGTCTGCCTATCAGGCATGTGTCTAACTCTTCTTCCTTCAGTTCCCATGCTATTGAAGTTATTCAAAGCTGCAGAATCTCCATGACACAAGCAACAACAGGATATGTAAGAGGAGTCCCAGTGAGGATCCAGTATGGTATCTGAAGTGGAGCAGACGCCAGAGGCCTCAAACCACACCAATGACTCATTGAAATGAGCATTTTCCAGTAAAGCTGTTTGGGCAAAAGGGTATCCTGTGACACACTGCAGCTTCCACTGAGAGATGTTTTCTTGTTTATTTTATTTCATTTATTTTATTTTTATACTTTGCTTTCTTTGGAGAGATTGCAAGGGCAGAGGGTGGGTATGGAAGGATGGAGGAATTATGGGAATGGGATGCATGATGCAAGATTCACAAAGAAATATCAAGTTTTTTTCATCATTCCTAGGCACAGAAAAACTAGAAATATCCCATTAATGTCACCCAAACCTGAAAAGTACAGAACAATAAAGCATATTAATTCCTAAACACTGAAGTGGAGCTTGTTCAGATGATATGTGCTGCCTCTCTATGGGTGAGCTATTTTATCCCCAGCTCACAAAGAAGACACAGGCCACAGGCAACCCTCTGGGTTTCTGTAAACAAATTCATTGATCACAGGTGGAATCAAATGAAACACTTTCCTGCACAGTAGATTTTCCTCCTTCAGTGTTTACTAGTGGTTAATGCAATGCGTTATCTGAAAGCATTAGAATTCTGCATCCTATGTTTTCAGTTGGAGACAGTCAACACAATTGTTAGGAATAGTCAAACCTACATGAAAGACTTGTGACAGAGTGAGTGACCTGCTCTGTTTGTGCGGGAGTGGAGCTCATGAACAGCACTGGAATCTTAAAGTATAATAATATGCCAAAAAAGGAAAACCACAATGACTTCACGGATTTGTTTCATAAGACACCATCAGTAACATTTTTGCAGTGTGATCCATAAACATAAAATAATGTTTCTACGTAAAGAAGTATCTGCTAACTGTCCCTATTTATAAACACAGCTGTTAGGTGGTTATATTGTACCTGACACCATTTCATTGAACTTATATGGATGGAGATGAATTGTGAATGTTAGCAACAATCATTGAGCGGCTACCACTATATGTAAGGTGGTTTCAAAAATACATGATTTTATGAAATTTATTTTATATATTAATGGGATAAAACATGATACATTCATCTACACACACATACAAACACACACACGCTCACACAAATTCCTACAATCAAACAATATGTCTGCCATCTCAGAGTTACTTTTCTATATTTTTTAGTAATAGAAGCTAAAAATTACTCCCTTGGAAATTTACTCGATATTAGCTGTTCTCTTCAAATTAACTGGACACACTCAATATTAGCTATTGTCTTTACGTGCCTTAGCAACATAGGTTGCTTGTTTTCTTTTAAATCTCTTTTCCAATGTAGTCTGTACTTTTCACTTTGTAACAAAAATGGCAAACTTAGATAACACCTACATATAGAGTCAGAAAGCAATTAAGATGTGTTTATATATCATGGCAGTCACTAGTCTCACCCCAATTCCAAAAGGCAAGAAATAGTTTGATTTGTTGCTTTTTTGTTATAGACTTTGACTCTAATCCCATAGAAACATTGTTTGTCAATAAACTGTTGTTTGTCAAAATAAAATGACAGAAGATGTCTTATGGTTCTCCAAATATTCGAAATACACAACAATTAAGGACATAATACATTTACTTGATATTTTTCTTGGTATTTTCTTTGTGTGTGTGTCTTATAATTGCCTAAGCTGTCTTTATTTTATTTTATTATTTATTACAATTTATTCACTGTATCCCAGCTGTAACCCCCTCCCTCATTTCCTCCCAGTCCTACCCTCCCTCCCTCTTCTTCTCCTATGTACCTCCCCTAGTCCACTGATAGGGGAGGACCTCCTCCCCATCTATCTGACCCTAGCCTATCAGGTCTCATCAGGACTAGCTGCATCATCTTCCTCTGTGGCCTGGCAAAGCTGCATCCTCCAGGGGAAGCTGATCAAAGAGCTGGCCACTTTATCTCAGAGACAACCCCTGCCCCCCTTATTAGGAAACTGAGCAGCCAAGGGCTACATCTGTGCAGGGTTTCTAGGCTATCACCATGCATGGTCCATTGTTGGTATATCACTCTCAGAAAAGACCCTTATGCCCAGAATTTTTGATTGTATTGGTCTCCTTGTGGAGTTCCTGTCCCTTCCAGGTCTTTCTATCTCCCCATTCTTTTATAAGATTCCCTGCCCAAAGTTTGGCTATGAGCCTTAGCATCTACTTTGATACCCTGCTAGGAAGAGTCTTTCAGAGGCCCTCTATGATATTTTCAAAAATAGATAAAGTAAATGAGACCAATTTTGTCTTGCATGGGAATAAATAATTATGAGAGCTGGAATTAGATGATATATATCATGAATCTGATCATTCTATTATGAGAAAATGAATTCTCAATTCCAATATGAAGTAATTATTTCGTAAAAAGTTTTATCATACTTTCTATCAATACTTTAATTTTGGGGCAGATGTTAAAGATCCACTCCATCTCCTGGTGTAGTGTAATTATTAAACATATTTATAAAAGTTTCATGGTAGTATTTAATTTCCATAAAAGCAATAGTACATATTAAAACAAACAGTGAATAGATATTGATGGAAAAACTGGGAAGAAGTCGTGTGTTCTTCAGCTTCCTTTTTTCCTTATCTTTCATTTGGCGTTTACTAATTAAAACAATATGCTGATTTATTTTAAACTCAGTTCATACTAATGAGTACAGTTACAATGAGTACAGTTACAAGTCTCTGAATGCAAGGAATCAAATGAACTTTAGATTTTTAGCTACAATTTTGAGGGCATGAATTTGAAAATTTGCAATAGCAAACCATCAGCAAGCCCTCCCTTCTCTCTCTCTCTCTCTCTCTCTCTCTCTCTCTCTTTCTCTCTTTCACGCACACATAAACACACAGATATACATACATACATACACACACACACACTTCTTTCTATTTGATTATTGGGCATCCATACACAAAAAAATGGGAAATTATCTTTTTAATATATTGTATGAAACCCTGTCACACGGCTCTAGGGAATGCATGCTCAGCTTAGCCTTGTCACTCTGTTTTCTGACTGTATCATGTGTTATCTGCTAACTCTCTGGGAGAAGGCATGTGCTTCCTACTATGTCACCAAGCTTGGGGTCAATGTATTTGTCACACAAAGTGTAAAATTACTGTCATATGTCATGTTTAATCTAATTTTACAACATGTGTGAACCAGATGCCTTTCAAACCATCTCTACTAATCCTAACAGAATTTCCTATAGTAGCAATCATTTGTCTCTGAAGGACAGCTACCGTAAGTTTGTAACAAAGGTAGTTCATATGTGGTCTGATTAGAGCTACTTCATATCTGCTCCTTGATGCAGTTTGCCAGCCATCTGGCCCTGATCTTTATGCCCAGTTCCTGGTTTGCATGCACTATTGACTTTGCTCAGGCACATAGAAAGTGGCTGTGAGAGGGCAACTCTGTAGGACATGGAGCTTGGCATTGCTCTCACCATTTTCACCATGCTGGATTAGGTCACCACACTGCTTTGAGCATAGACATTTTTATTCATGAAACAGAACTGTTGAATGAAATGAGCTCAAAATGTTTTGTATCTCGATTCAATGGCTTGAGTTTAAGGCCAGTCGTTTTTCAATCATGCATTGCCAGACTGCTGGCAACTCATTTAACCTTTCTAAAATAGTACTCTTCCTCTGTAATTGGTTGGCCAATTGCATAGAGTTGGAATAAGACGGAAATTAGGCAGCAAAGACAAACATTCAACTGGATTGAATACATAGGTGTTGTATTTTCTGAAAAAAGTCTGATGTTTCTCTTTACATCTCTGCTTTGGAACCATGATTTCAGAGACCCTTTCCACATTCATGTAGTTTGGCTTTATTAAGCAGCTTAACACAGAAAGGAATAGACTTTACTGAGGATGCTACTTTATTGGGCTAAATAAAACAATTCATATTCCTTATATTAGTTTCTTTCATGTTGCTGTAATTAAAATCCTCTGACATGAGCAACTTAAAGTAGAAAGGTTTTCTTTGACTTAGAAATCATCATGGTAGGGAAACTGAGGCAGCAGAAACTTGAAACAGCAAGTAACACCCCAAAACCCCAGTCAGGAGCAGAGAGTTATGAATACTAGAATTTTGCTCATTTTCTCTTCTTCTACAATTCAAGATCCTAGCCCAGGGCATAGTGCCACCCACAGTGGACTAGTTTTCCCACTTCAGTTATCTAATCAAGATAACTTCTCCCAGGCATTCCCAGAGGTTCATCTCCTTGATGACTCTAGATCCTATCAAGTTTACAATTGAGATTAGCAGTCCCACCACTGTTACTTTTCCTTAGATTTCTCAAAACCACTAGGTTTTATTGAATATTATCTTCATCTTGTAATTAGAAAAGGTTCTGCTCAAATACTTTTGGGAAACACTGGTATAAACCAAGTTATAAACTTTTCATTTAAATAGAAGAAAACCTGAGTTCCTAGCATTATATGGCAGGTGTATACTTATCTTTCTTAGTGGCTTTTGTTGCCAGGTGTTTGCAGAATAATTGTAAGTGTTCAATGGAACACAGACAGGAGATGGCCTGGGTTAATGACCCTCCTCACTCTGTTTTTTTTTGTTTGTTTGTTTTTCTTCTTAATAATGGTTAGTTTTAGATCAAAGATACATTCAGAGCAAGCGACTGAGCTCTCAGCATTTCGTATCACACTCTATTCTTTTGTAGACACTTTCTTTAACATTCCTGAGGGAAGGACAAGGAAATGAGCCCTATGTTCCTGTGAGGTTTTGCCCAAAATCCTAGAAAGGATCCTTATTGCCTTGATGGTGAGACCAGCTATGAAATTGGCATCACCATCACCTCATTCCCTTTCCTCCCCAACATTAGTGGGAAACACAGAAAATGTCTCCTCGTGCTAATTTGTCATGCTAGAAATTCCTGAAATGGGAGCTGACCCAGAAAACAACTCCACACAGAAATTAAGAGTTCCTTCTTCCCCAAGTTCTTTCAAAAGTAGGACTGCACCTCTCCTGAGAGAAGAGGAAAAAGAAAGACACAGAATGCTCTTGCTCTTGCAAATAGAAGTCATCCCAGACTTCTAGACAGCTCTGCCTGTGACCACTTTTCCATGTGGTTGAATTGTGCCTCACTGGTACATTCCCAATCGATGGATGGGCTTTGGAAGAAGAACATTCTTCCTGGTCTCTTCTCTCCTCTGTGATGAATCAGCCTACACTTCTTTCTAAGACCTAATTTGACCCCAGAGAACCAAGGAATCTGGCCTTTCAGTGTTGGCTCTCAGGAACTGAGGCTGGTGTGGGAGGACGCAGTGCTTTCTGCTGATGCTCAGCACCCCTATGTCACAGGTTAAGCATGGTTGACAGCAGCATCCCTAAGGACACAGGGGACACTGGTAGAAACTCACTGCAAGTATGCTTTGCCTCTCAGTGTATTTTGTGTTCAAGAGTGTAGCAGTTCTAAATTTAAATATAAGGTTGTTTATCAAAGCATTTAGTTATAATATATTTCTTAAATGCTAGAAACTTGACAATAACCATGATGGCCTATCCCATGTGATTATTACTTGAAAAGAAAGGTGCAGAAGAATAATGGGTGTCATAATAAGTGAAAAGATTATAAAGCAGTATTAAACATTGTAAACACTTTTCTTCTTAAAAATATATATCTGTGGTGCATATGTGTGTGATGCATGTGTATGTATGTTTCTAAACACTATCCTCTTTTAATTACAATTAGGAATTAAAGATGCAAATTTCCCTTTTGGTTTCCAAATTCTAACTTAAATTGATTTATAAAGTCATTTTAACTTTGTAGAACTTGAAATTATTAATATGGCTATGACCTTTGCTGTTCTTTCATTTATCCATGCCATTTATGAGTTCATCTAGTTCATTCATACTATGTGTTCAAAACTGTATCAAGCATTATAACTGTATTGATGTATAAGATTGATTTTGGGGACCCAATACACTGCCATAAATCATCTGTCTCCTCCTAGTATGCAATCAGATTTTTTTGTAAAGTCCTGTAGCTTCTGATCATTAACAATTTCCAGCTGGAGCAGTTCTTTTATATATTTTTTTATCTTAATTATCAAATCAATATGAAATACCATTCTGGCAATTCTCTTTCTTATTAGCTTATGATAATTGCATGCCATATCCGAATACCGGAACACACTTAAATAAAAAATTCCTAAGAGCTATGGATTATACTTCCCGAGTGGTTAATTTATTGCCTCATGCATATTTGACAAGTATTTCTGATAATTAACTGGCTTTGACGATTTTTATCACAAATCTTTTGGACTCTGAGAGAGCTGTCCTCATAGTCAATATATGCTATGGTTAAAAAAAATACATGAGGTTGGGGGATTTATGAACATCAGGTATCTACTTATCACATCACAGAGGCTGAGAATTCAAAATTCAAGTGTTTAGTGTCCTGGAGGGTCTCCTCTTTGCTCCAAGATGGTATCTTGTTTCTGTATCTTGGACAGGAGGTTTTCTGTCCTCACAAAGTGGAAAGAACTGACGAAGTGAACTTGTTCCCTCACATCCCCTCACTGGGTCACAGGTCCATTATGATGTAATTACCTCTAAAAAGCCTCACACCACGAAAGTGTAACATTAGTGATTACGTTTCAAGGAACAGGTTTTGAGGACATTCAGGCCATAATAGCAATTATACTTATTTTCATGTACCATTAGAGTGTTATCTTCCTCTTTTTGTTAATTTCATTCACAGCATTATAAAATCCCTGTCTTACATATCATTCTCAAAGTGTTTGTTATACTGTTCACTAAGGTCCAGAAAGTCACAAAAGCACATTTGGAATTTTTTTTTTTATTGTAGTCATTTTATTCCTAGTAGTTAGACACATCCATAGTGTATGAGTTTATTTCATAGCTGTACAGGGTTCTCATGTATGACTTGGGAGTCTTTGAACTATATGTTTCTTTTCGAAAGTAAAATTTGACTGTGAGTTATCCTTTGGAAATAATGCCCTCCAAAACAACATACCCAAGCCCAAATCCAAAAATACCTAATGCTTACCAGTAATAATTGGAATATAAACAGTAAATTAAAACACTAAGGTAGGCCTAAAAATGATCCCATGTTCCTCCTGTCTTTTACTGCAGGCTTCCAGTTAAAATATGCAAATTCTTTGGAAGGGAATACTACTCAAGTGACAAAGAACTGAGAGGGAAAGAGAGAGTGCACATACACACATCTCTCTCTCTCTCTCTCTCTCTCTCTCTCTCTCTCTCTCATACATTCACACACACACATTTAGTAGGTTTGGGAAGGAGGATGAATGAGGCTCTGGGGAGGGATGGGAGAACATTTGTGATTCTGAGTATTCAACTCTGAAATTAATCAAGATTCCAAAGGAAAACTATGACTTACTTTATCTATAAACTATACTAGTTACCTAAAATTTTCTCATTTGTGAGCATATCTTCAAGTTTGACAAATCTTATATTTAAAAAGTACAGTACATATACATGCATAGAATAACAAGTAAAAAGAAAGATGGCATGAATTTGACAGAAAGCAGTCATAGATACATGGGAGGCTGTGGAAAGAGGAAAGAAATATTGTGATTATAATCTCACAAATAAAATAAAAGTACTACTGAATTGTAAAAATTAAAGAAAGCGTGAATGTTAAAGCATGTAGTAAAATTTTAAATTGAAAAAAAGTATATTCAAAATTCTCAAGAAATAATGCCTACTGTGGTATTTATTATGGTTAAATCTCTGTAGGTTAGTGCCTTAGTCAGTGTTTTATTACTGTGAAAAGACACTGGCCATGACAACTCTTATAAAGGAAAGCCTTTAACTGGGGCTTGCATACAGTTTCAGAGGCTTAGTCCATTGGCATCATGGCAGGGAGTATGACAACAAGCCATAGTTCTGGAGAAAGAGCTGAGAGTTCTACATCTCAGTCCAGAGGCAGCAGAAACACAGATAGCCACTGGGCCTAGCTTGGGTTTCTGAAACCTCAAAGCCCTCCCCCAGTATCACATTTCCTCCAACAAAGCCACACTTCCTAATTCTTTAAAGTAGTGTCACTCCCTGATAACTAAACATTCAAACAATAAGTCTATGGAGGACACTGTAACCCAAAGACAGCAGCTCCTTTTCAGTGGGAGGGAATCAACTGTTGCTCTACAGCACAATTGTTTCCAAGGTTTGTCACTTTCACACCCAAGCCTGCACCTATTCCTAGATACAAAACCCGTCTGTGACACCTGAAGGTCAGTGAGAAATATGTGAAGCTGCTTGAGAAACACCAGTCTTTTGTATCTGTGGCTTGCTTGACCGTCTTCTAGATGGTAATGTTAGAGGAGCCCAGAGCTGGCCCTGCAGCTCTCAGCCATTGCCTCATGAATGCAGGAGTTATCGCAGCTACAGGTTAGCCACACCTTCTCCTCTCATACTAGGATGTTTACTTGAAAGTAATACTTTGTGCCACATGGAAAATGCTGGAGAAACGGGCATGGGAATCATCACCTTAGATTTTGCTGGATTTATTCACAGTATTTTATATGGAATTATTTCTGCCACCCCTCCCCCACTTACTTGCTCTTTACCAAGCATTTTAACTAACCGAAGCCATGTAGGAAGGACTTTTGCTGCCATCAAACCAACTTTTCTTTTTAAATTAATTTTAAAAATACAGTAAAATGTGTACATAATTTTTGTTTGGTGTTTTACAAGAACTGCCTTCATTTTCCATCGATTAAAAATCTATAGTATTTTTATAAAATTCCATTTTCTATGTACTTTTTATGTTCGTTCCTGTAAGTTTCCTATCAGTTTGGAGTTTGCTTTTTCTTTCCTATGGATTTCCTTTAGGATAATTGAAAGAAGACTTACAATTATTTTTTTTTTTTGAGATAGGGTTTCTTTGTGTAGCCTTGGCTCTCCTGGACTCACTTTGTAGACCCGGCTGGTCTTGAACTCACAGAGATCAGCCTGCCTCTGCTTCCCTGAGTGGTAAGATTACAGGACTGTGCCATCACACCCGGCAGACTTAAAACTTCTTAAATCTTATATTTGATACAATTGAAATGTTTTAAAATATTGTCACAGCTACTACAATGGAGTTTTCCTATAAATCATATCTACGGTTTTATGCATTTCATTGCAGCCGGCTTATGTTCAGTGTCCTAAGATGCAGTAAAATACCATTGTGCCATTTTATCCCATATTAAACTCAGAAATTAATATAAGGCAACAGTTTCCTCAATCAGTCTTAGCTCTAGACAGGAAGCCCAAGGCATTTTTTTCTCCTGATAACACCAGATCATTCCAAACCTCTTCTCTGTTGATCACCCATGGAGACGATGAGCTAAGATACTAAATCTTCCACAAATTTATCTTGATGTTCTGTCCAGGATAGCTTTTCCTAAAGGTGGCAAACAGAATTGAGGTTTTTAAGAGTCTGTTGTCTTTGTTTATTTAATAGAAAAAAAAGTAAAACAGCATTATTGCTACAGAACCACGGTAAAAACCAAGGCTCAAGAAAGTACAAATCCTGCCTGCAGGAGCATCTGGTAAAGAGACCCAAGATTTTGACACTTTCCATATGCTATGTGATAATGTATGCAGATCATTTAGCTTCAAGAAATTATAATTCTGTAGATAGTCTGTGTAGTTAAATGTAGGTAATGCAGTTTTCTCCAGTGTCCTGTGGAAAGCGGGAATGACCTCATTAGCTACCTGGTCAGGAGCACATTGCTTCATTATCCAGTTACTTAAACTGTATGAATTGAAAGTAACAAAATTCATGTTTAGAGGTGTGGTGATAAATGTTGTAGCGCCTGCCATAAAGGAGCTTAGAGTTTATGGCCTGTCTATTACTTAGAGGTCTAGAAATTCTAATGCTTCATCTTGACAGTTATCAAATTGTACTGTGGTTGATGAGTGTCACATTACCCTGACAAATTATAAACATGTGAAGAAAGGATTATACCAATGAGACAATCACTTTTTATAGCATTTTATAAATTTTAGATTTTTACATAATTTAAAATGCATAACATATATTAATTTCTACTTATTGTCAAACACTAATGCTAAATCAGAAAAAAAGCAATATAATTCCATTTTACAAATACATTTTAAAGCTTATAAAAAATCAGATGAACCCCAAATCTCATAAATGGTAAGTGACCCTGAATAAAAACAAACTGGGGTCTTGTGACCTGAAAGTCCATGTCTGTCTGACTCATGAGGAGTACTGTGCCTCTTGGGAATTTAATCCCGAGTCATAGGATTCTCATGAGTATAGTCATACATATCACAACATGTGGCCGTTTATTCAAAATTGCTAACAGTTAACAAATATCCCATGACATATTTAAACAGTGGGAAATGGATAGAGAAAGATTTATATGTTGTGTATATAAAAGTCACATTTTAAAAGTCACCCATTAAAAATCTAACCACTCTGAGATTCCACTTAACATGTTGCCTCTCAGTTGGATCAGTGCTTTGCTGGAACAGCAGAGCCCCTGATTTTGTTTGCGGCTACTTGAAAGTCTATATGACAGCCAGCCCCCTGAAAAGCTCACTATGTGCCTGCTCTGTTACTGGATCCATAGACAATGGGTGAGGAGTGGTTAGAAAGAGAAACGCAGCTACTGCAGCTGGATGTGCTAAGCATGTTTTGTCATTCTGGAATATGGTTTGGAAGTTCGGTGGGTTTTTTGTTTGTTTGTTTGTTTGTTTGTTTTTTACAAAGCTAACCCTGAACTTAGTACATGATCCAAGAGTCACAGTCCTTGGTATTTACTCGCTTGAGTTGAAATCTTATGTTCACATGATTTGTTATTAGCTATATCAGAATTTCCCCAAACTTGGAGGTAGCTCAGAATGTCTTTAATAGGTGAATAGATAAGCAAATCATGATGCATCCACTCAATGGAATTCTATTCTGTGATGATTAAAAGTGAGCTACCATAGCATAAAAACACATGAAGGAAATTAAAATATATACTTCAAATGAAATAAGGCAATCCTAAAAGGCTACAAATTATAGGATGTGATGATATATAAAAATGTGATGTCTTTAGAAATGACAAAATTCTGAGAACAGTAAGATAGCAATATAATTGTTGCTGGGGCCTCTGCACTGAGTGGTGAAGCTAGGAGGGGCAAAACAGGACAGGGAAGTTATTGTGATTATACGCTTGTCCATGCAGGGCATCTGTTGACTCAGAAAAAATGGGAATCCCAAAGTTGAACTGTGACGTTTAGTGATATTTTCTCAGTTCTCGCTAACGTCAATAATTAGACCCAATAAACAAGATGATAAGGTGGGAATGGGGGAAGGGAGAAAATGGAATACCCGGAAATCCTCTTTTTTGTTGTGTGATTATTCTTCACAAAGCTTCTCTGAAAACAGTGTATCAGAATGAACAAAACACTAGATTATATGTATTTCCATAGTACTAGGAACTTCATTTTACATTCTTTCACCTGTCCTGTGTTACCTAGTTCAATTCAAATTGGTAAAAGTAGAAATGCAAATATATAGGTTTAAAATGTAGGGGAAATAATTTGTATCTCAAAAACACTATTATTACAGTGTTAAAGAGGAATAGAGCATGTCTAGTGAGTCCTTTAACCATGGAAGATTGGTAGGCTTTAGCTATGTCTGCAATGTAGCTAGAACTGGGGGAAAATGTTGACTCTGATAGCTCCTTACAGCACTGAAGCATTGGGTAGATTTTGTCTTCTCTGTATAAATCTGGATACATGCAAAAAGTACTCGTGGGATTTTTGAGCAGTCTTTCTATAGGCGCTGTGAAGATATTTTAGTTGCACTAGTGGTTTAACACTCAAATTTAACATCCAGTCCATGTATATTCTTAATTGCTTGTCATGCTTTGGTGATTATATGTATTCCTCAGGCTATCGCATCTTACTTGCATATGCAACATCTACAGTGTTGATCTCAAAAAATGATCCCATGACTAAAGGACTTATCAATCATATATTTTACTTCTGTGTTAGTTTATAGCGTGTGACAAGAGACTGCAACTGAAGGTATATGTTGCTCATGGCCTCAGGGCCCACCACCTCAGCTACAGCACTGTTTGCAATGGTCCTGACGAGCCACTCTTTATTATAAATATGTATCATTTCACAAAAAATGTTATTCTAAATAATCTTTCTAATTAAGTAAGTCAAGGTACGGAAGAAACTGGAGTGTTATCTTGTGATTCCTACAAAACTATATGCACAAACAAACCAGTGACTAAGGACAATGCAAAGAGAACTCAGTAACTATTGAGAATTTTATTTTTCTCTAAATATTTTGTTATATGCTTACTCTGTATTTATTATAATTCCCGTAAGAACAGATGGTATGGATGGCTTAGTATGGTATGCACAATTTGAAAAAGCCTTGTTAAATAACAAATGATGGATGTAGGAATAAAAACACCTTCAGCAACCATTTAAACAATTAGGAGAGTTCAACATAAAGAGAAGAAGAGGGATAGATTTGGGAAAGGGAGGACAAGAGAGAGGAGGTGAGAACAGGGGGAACAAGCAGCAAGCACTGTTGAAATGGCCCTCTGACTGGTCTTGCCTTCTGTGGACTGGCAACTGCCAGCTTACCCTGGCCTGGCCTGGAAGGAGTGATGGTGGCTGTCTGGGAATATACCACATGACATCCCCTCATGTCCCTCTTTCTGGTCCTTCTGTTGACCAATGCCCCAGAATTATATAGAGCTGAAGCAGCAGCACTTGGACATGGAGTACGACTGCTTTCTCCAAAGGGGCTTTTCAAGTCACCTCAATCTGTGGGAGAAAAGCGCTTCCCAGAATTCATAGAGACTGTCTAGCCTCCAGTACTCAGGCTACATCCTGTGATGAAGTCAGCTGTTTAAATGTCAGTAGTGTAAGACTCAACAAACCCTAGTACAATCCATATGGCTCCTCTACTCAGGGAACGGCAGGACTAGGGTGGTGCCAGGGCCTGAAGGAAAGTACCGAAACAGAAAACAGGTGAAAAAGACCTGGGTTGAGGCAGCCACAAAAAGAGTAAGTCTCAGAGAGGCATCTGGTAGTGTTCATGAGATTTACTAAAATTCAGCAAGGAGTGCATAATATTTAGCAAATGAAATTTGTCTTTAGTAAAATCCTTGTGGGATTTATACAAGGATCTGTTAATAAAGGGCACATCCAACACTCATAATATAGTCAGACATGTTATGTAAAACACGGACAAGGAAGTAATAGGATAACATAGTGTTTGCACAAGGGATTTTGTGATATTACACATGCTTGTTCTGCCTTCACTGTGCACTTTTCAAGGCTGTGATTTGCACAGCAATGCAGCCACATGAGACAGTAACCTTGACATTTTTACAGCTGTACGTATTTGTACACACCAAGAGCCATAGTCTTTCTCTATAGTTACGATTTGATTCTTTTATTCATCTCCTTATTACCCAAAGCATTGTCCACAAAAACTGTTTCTCATGTTTTCACAATTTCATCCTTTAAGGCACTCTGTAGATTCCAGACATATTATCCAAGTTTGCCTTTTCCACTTGAAAAGCCAAATATTCTCAAAACTAATAGTCATTTTATTTACAATTCTAGCTAGATTCTTTACTTAATATTTCTTTGCATACACCATACATATTTACCTAGATAGATACTCCATTTCAGCTTCAACAGGTCAAAAATTTCAATGTAATTTTTCTCACACCCAAATGCACTGGCATGTGCACACACATACATTAATAAATAAATTAGAAACAAACCCTCATTCCTGATCCATCGAAGTAGAAATTGAAGACCCACTTCTCAGGTCTGATGTAAGGTAATTGTCAAAAATGCAATGTTTATATGTATGAGGTACTAAAAAGTTTTTCTTTCTTAAAGAAACTAACAAAAATATGTAACTGTGATCATCCCCACTAAACGGACTGTGCCGGGGAGGTAGATCTGTGGCAATACCCGAAGGAGAAAATACCATGACCAGCTTTATATCAGTTATGCCAGTACCTTCCCCAATACCACCACTGGCCTGCACAGAGATCTTAGTCAGTGTGGTCATAAAAAAAGAAATTTAAAAATAAAGTGGAAATAGAAGAAAATAGTTAAAATTTTGATGCAGCAGTAAACTGTTGAGACAATTCTAAGCACTTAGTTAAACAAAATCTGTTCAACTCTGAGATCTAAACAGTAAGAGCAACATACAAACACTGGCTGAGGTTTTCTCTCTTAGCAACAAGTGGGATGAAAACTTAAAATGTCACTTCAACAGCATGCAGTAAAGGGATAACTTAAGGCCCGAAGTGTAGTAAGTGACTAATTAAAAGCCCAGCTGAGTCTTGTCAAGACTGACAAGATAAACGTAAAGCCACTAAGGATATTTAAAGGAATGTTATTGGAGTGTCACGCCAAGTCCTGCATGTCAGACAATCGGGCTTCATTTGGGAAAAGGAAGTCTGGGGTTCTTCTTCTATAGAGTTAACTAATGAAGTCTCTGCTTCGTCCGTTGGAATGTTGGGTTGTTCACGAACTTCCATTCCACGTATACAAGATTTGCCCTGACCACAGCAAAGTAGTGACTGCATTAGAATGGTTGTTCATTTACTTCTCCATCTAATGCAAAGACAGCCCTAGGTGTTTCTAACACTCCAACAGAAGTAGGAGCCTATACCCATTACATATCTAGGTGATGTTCCCAGGTATACTGCATTGTTTTATAAATATTTGTGTGTGTGTGTGTATGTGTGTGTCTTCCACAGCATGTATGCACCATGTGTGGCTGTGAGCACATCTTTCTTTGGTTGACTCACTTCTACATCACGTTGTAGGATCTTGTACAGGCCTGCACACTGACACCTCTACCCACTGAGATATCTCACCAGCTCATATTTGAAATAATTTTAATAGCCTTCATTCAGTGGTGATTGAAAATGATGTCTAGGGTGCAGATTTGGGCATCTTTAAACAAACCTTTAAATCTGTTTTTCATGAGTTAAGAAATCTTCAAAGCTGGGGGATGATGGCACATACCTTTAACCCCAGAACTCACAAAGCAGAGACAGGCAGAGCTCTGTAAGTTCCAGGCCAGTCTGGTCTACAGAGAGTTTCAGGACAGCCAAGGCTACACAGAGAAACCCTGTCTCTGAAAAAAGAAAGAAAGAAAGAAATCTTCAAACAATAACCATGCTCTGGGCTATAATGATATATAAATCGATGAAAAGAAAATTAAAGTTATCTTTAAGTATTAATTAATATAATCCTTCTATAGTCAGTACTAACAATGCTTTATCACAACTACACAATATATAAAATGTTGATTGCAGAGAGTAGCAATGTTGAAGTTAAAGATGGCTTTTTATCTTTCACTCTTTACAATACCAGGCCAATTCATTTCTTTTTTTTAAATTATTTTTATTTTTATTTTACTTTATTTTAATCACAGGTCATTCACTTGTATCCCAGCCATAGCCCCCTCTCTCTTTCCCTCCCAATCCTACCCTCCCTCCCTTATCTCCTCCCTGCCCTCTTCCAAGTCCACTGATAGGGGAAGTCCTCTTCCCCTTCCATCAGACCCTAGCCTATCAGGTATCTTCAGGACTGGCTGCAATGTCCTTATCTGTGGCCTAGCAAGGCTGCTACTCCCTCAGGGGGGAGGGGGAGATCACTGACTTCATGGCAGAAATAATCCTTGTCCCCCATACTAGGGAACCCACTTGGATACTGAGCTACCATGGGCTACATCAGAACAGTGGTTTTAGGTTATATCCATGCATGGTCCTTTGTTGAAGAAACAGTATCATAGAAGACCCCTGTGCCCTGATATATTTGATCCTTGTGGCACTCCTATCCCCTCTAGGTCATACTGACTCCCCCTTCTTTCGTATGATTCACTACACTCTGCTGAAGGTTTGGTTATGAGTCTCAGCATCTGCTTTGATACACTTCTAGGTAGAGTCTTTCAGAGGCCTTCTGCAGTAGGCTCCTGTCCTGTTACTCATTTCTGTTCACACAAGATTTCTCTAACTTAGGCACAACAAAAGTCAATTCCAGTCTTCAAAAATACCTTGCCTTGGAATTTAATAATACTCAATAGCTGCTTTTGCCGCTGGCTCTGCTACACGGACACGCTGTGCCGTGCACATCACATAGTGTTACCTCGAAGAAAGAGTCTACCAGGAAGGCTTTAATCTATAAGGGATTTATTTCTTCTTTATTTTTGATTGTTCTATATCCCACGTTTGGGTGTCCGTGTAAGGTTTCACGTATGAGGAGATGTGCATTGTCAGGTAGACTCTTCATGACTTTAATTAGAGTCTAACAAGTTGGAAGAACACAGGAAGCAGTGTGGCACAGGCATACCAAAGGATATAACAAGCATGTGACCAAATGAGCAATCGCTTAGGCTTTTTTCCTACAGGCAGCTTATAGTAATTCAACAAATGCTTCTTTAGTCTCTACCTTGTGCCAGGCATAATCGTGCTGTCAACAAAGAGACAACAAAGAATTTAATTGTATTAAAAAAGTGATTTATTAAATAAGTAGTTCTCATTCCTGTGTTGCATAAAAAGTGGACAAGATCAGCCATGGGAGCCTTTTAAGAGGAAAAGTAAGAGGAAGGATAGTTGATACTCTGGCAAATGCACGTAAGAATAAGACAATGGTAGACTATGAAGACCTACATTGATGTTTCACATTTTAGAGATAGACTCATGGTTAGGAAAACAGCTGTAAGACGAAATGAACTACATCAAATGTACTCCAGGAGGAGTGTACACAGATTTGTTCACAACCCAGACACTGGCTGTTCCTAGGAACTGCCTTGCTGGGTTCATGTCAAGGACAAAAGAACATGGTGCTCCTAAGAATTCCATTACCATCCTGAATGCAAGGTGTCAGGGTCTCTGAAGAGCCTTGACCACTGTGAAACTGTAACTCCCCACCGTCTCCAAAGTCGAAAGCTACAACCTCCAACTATGCTACATGTACAGAGTATCACAAGTGCCAGTTATAAAGTGGAACATAAATAGCGTACCCAAGATGCATCTAAGTAAAGTTACATCCGGAACATCTTTGTTCCTCATCAGAAACATTTCCAGTGGAAACCATCACAGATGAAAAATTGTCTGTTGTAAATGGAACTTAGCAAGATTTTCTTTCTTAAATTTGGAAGGTAGGGGTCACTCTGTGTGTGCAAAGGCAACTAGAGCAAAATTACTTGTCCAAGGGATATCTTTGTCAGTAGATAGCATTGCCATATAGCATAGAAGAAAATTCAGTGATGGGGACTTTTATAAAGACTAGGGTGAAGGCAATTCTGAGAAGACAGTGTGTGGCACCTTTTAAGGTGTTTGAGACTAAGAACATTTCACTGGTTTGAGTGAAGGAGATAGATGAGCATGGTTGCACGGTTTGCCTTGTGAACGGCAAAACATAATTCATCTCTGTCACGTGGTGGTGTCCGTTATCAATTCCTTTGTGAGGAAAGAGTAAAGCTACCAATGAACATCAACTTGCCCTCTTCACATGCAGAGGATGGTGTGAGGCCCTACCAATCAGAGACTGCTGTTAGAGAAATCAGCTCCACCAAATGGCCACCCTACTTAACCTCTACCTTGGTTTCATGAGACTTTTCTTTAAAACAAAATGAAACAGGAATGGAAAAGCTACAACATTAGAAGGCAGGCAAACGTTGAATAGAGCTATGTGCTTAAGCATTATATAGTTCTCACACTCCTATCAGAAGGGTATTCTAGAAAATACTGGATTCAGGCAGGCTACAGAATTGCATAGCAACTATTTTTTGAATCAGCTTGCATTTCGCTAGTGAATTATTAATTTTTTGAGACCAGGATTTTGTCACTTTGATAAGCTATCTGTGAACGTTTTCTTTTAATCTGGTCCTTCCGCTGAAATCACTTCTCCCCCATCAGCAAGCTGTGAACTCTGATTTCCCTTCCTTGCTCATCGCTGCTCAGTCAGGGTACAGAGAAGTGCACGGTGTACATACACACTTTACATATATACTAACCCGCTTTGGAAAAGCCAGCGCCTTTAGCCCAGTGCAGGGTGCACACCTGTAATCCCAGCACTCAAGGAGAGGGAGCTCAGTGAGCTCCGCCAGTCTCTGCCTTCAGGAAGTCCTTTGCCCATACGGGGCTTTAGGGCTGCTTGTAATATGAACTAGGGAGAATTACTGCTAGCAAGAATATCAAGTTCAGCTAGAGAAACAAGGGCCTTGACAATTGACTTTTGAAATCTGTGGGTAAAGACATTAAGTTTTATGATATGATAAATTTAAAAGGATGATTTTGATTTTTCTTAGGAACTAACCGCATCTTTAATAACATTTCTGAAGTGGAAAGGCATTCTTTTTTTTTTTTCTTCCAGAAAAACATTTGGTAAATACATATTAGGGAGAAGCCACATTTATAATTTAGAAGACATGCTTTCTTCCTGTCACAGGAGCAATCATGTTTGTCTTGTGTGTCCTCATATCTGTGGATTCAGCTGAAACTGATAGCATTGTTGAAGGGAGCAAAGAAAATTTGTATGTTGCTGTTAACCTATCGAACTATTCAATAAAATTTGAGGCATAGTATGTTAGTCAAGGGATTTTTATAATTACTTCTCACAATGAATATATACCAAAATTATTTAAAATTCAAATTATTATTGTGTGAAGCGTGTTCCTGATCATCAGGCCTGTTGAATGCATTTGTGAGAATGTTTGACAAGCTGCTATGAATGTTCATGGAAGGGAACATATTTTTGGCAGGACTGCTCTACCTCCTACATGGAGAGAAAGTATTTACTGTGGGACAAATATCTCTCAATGTGTACTATCCTCTCCTTTAGCCTAAACCTTTTTTCTTCTGGAACTTAGAGTTTAGAGAATAGATTTGCTTTAACCAAAAGTTGTGTTGACTTACACATATTTTATAAGTAAGCAGTGCTGTGGCTTATAATAAAAGATATAAAAATGCTAAATGTCAGGCATACAAAAATAAGTCTTTGTTGGCCATCTGAATGTTGCAACTGGATGGTTTCAATGAACTTTTGTTGTTCTCAAGTTGTCCTTAAGCCATCCCAGATCTAACAAGATCTTGAGTGAAATGTGAATGTTCACATTGGGTGTCCTGTATGGATTTATTTTAGCACTGATTTCCAAAATCACTCCAGCATTACTCTCCAAGTAGCCCTGTTTACTACTTTTTCCTTGCTCTTTCACCTGCCCTTTGATATTTCTACCCCTCCCCAACCCCTTTATTAGTCTGTGGGTGTAAATCACCAGTGTCCAGTATCTGACCAGGCCTAGTGATGAGGAAAAATAATATCAAGCCACGATCAGGGTCAGTGTCCAGAAGCCAAAGAAGTGGGGAAGGAAAGAAAAAGGTGTCTAGAGACTGTTTGAAAGAAGGTATGGCTTCAGATTGCCTGTCATACCAAAAAATTATTGAACAAATAATAAGTAGAATAATTATAACACTGTTTGACTTGGATAGTGGTGTATTGGTATTGGCTTTCTGATATGAGTTTTATGTTGTTTGTATAGACTCATCTTTCCCTTTCCAGGGGATACATGCTGAGTACTGAGGTTTATGTCCCAGCAACCATCACAGCACACAGCATATACACACGCACACACATGCACATACACACGCACACACACATATACGCATATACACATGCACAAACACACACACAAAGTGGGAGGAGAGAGAGAGAAGGAGAAGGAGGGAAAGAGGAAGGTAGGGTAGGAAGGAGGGTGGAAAGGATGAAGGAAGAGGGAGGGGCCGAGGAGGGAGTCAATGAATAGGATGACAAATGAGGAAAAATGTTGATGATCAGAGATTCTGGGCAATGTGGTTATATAGGGCTCCTTGAACTATTATTGAAACTTTTCTGTGGGCTTGAATTTTGGGTTAAGTAAAACTTAAACTACAAAATAAGCATGATTCATTGAATTTCCTATAAAAATGCTCAAATATAATAAATACATGGTGGGTGTTTTGGCAAGTGAGAGTTTCCTGAACAGAGAAATTGAGGCAGCCAATCCCTTCCCTGCTGCTGCCCCACTACCTTCTCCAAGAGCATCCATCACTCCTTCTCTTGTTTGGAGTAGCACAGAGCATTTGTTTTTCCATGCCATGGGCTTTGAGTCACAATCTAGGGAGGCTGGGAAAAGTGTCCTGTAGAGCACATGTGTGACAGAGAAGGGAGAACAGGTTTTTGGCGAATCATTAGAAAGCCACAATAGGCACCCTAGTAGGCACAATATGTGGTCCAATGCTAGAAGCTTCTCTCAAGAGGAGAGAGAATGTCTTCCTTTTGCTTGAAACTAGGCTACGGGTTTAACAAAAAGATATAGTCTGTCAGTGAGCTCACAAAAGATGAATATGTGAAAATAATAATACCTACACAAATTTTATACCATTTCAGTAAAATGAAGCATTCTCAAGTGTAATTTAGCAATAAATTGCGGTAGGCAGGCTAGAACTCATTATTAAATCAATCCTGTCAACAAAAGATGAGTTAGATGATAGTAATTGCTAAAATAATTTTTTAGTTTCTTTTGTTTGTTTAAAGATATACTTCTCGGCATTCAGAGAGTAAAGATCATAGTTTTATAAGCACAGGAAGGGAACATGTTATCAATGAAAATGCTGCCGTTTTCACAGGCAGTCACTCTGTACAGAATTGGTCAGTTGGCTTGGCCGTGTGTGTAGCCATGACCAGAATGTGAAGATGTCCATTTGTGCCACAGATTTCCACCCACTCATATCCAAACACTCCACATAGTTTTATTAGTGACATATTTGGAGGTCAGGCACCCTCTTGGCTAGATCATTACCTTTTAAACAAATCTATATTCTATTTTAACTGAAGCATCTTTAAGCATTGCCCTACTGGGAATTGATTCAAGTAATTAATGCCAGCTTGTGGGCCAGCTTGAACTTGGCTCCTGTGTATGAGTCATCCCTAGAAGCATCCAATGCCAACACCACACTGGCAGCCACTGTGAATGTGAGCTCGGAGCTGTTTTTATTATCACCTCTGCGTTATCTTATTTGAAAATGATTTTGGATTTACAAATGAACTCAAAAGTATTATATGGGTAATTAAAGCAGAAAACCCAGGTAGGTGTTTCTATTGGCTTATCCCTTACTTTTCAATAAGCTATCTAGATTTCATTTCACACAAGCCTTTAGCTGCCAGGTGAGTGAGGTGTGCATAGACAAGTATCTAATAGAATATCAGGAACTGCTTCGACATCAGATGGAAGTAACGACCTTGGGCGTGGGACCCCGTAGTGCATGCCTGCCCCAGCACAGGAGGTGGAGGCAAGAGGACTTGGGTTCTAGGTAGACTGGGACACTTAGTGAGGTTTAGGCCAACTTAGATTATGTGGTGAGACCAAAAACATTAAAGAAAGAAATTTAACGATGGCATCTAACATTTGGCACGGTAACGGCATAATAGTGTGGCTCTACTTCAGCCAACTGCCTACCTGCTCTTCAGGTTTTCATTAGAAAAGTTAGGGATCATAGTCACAAGTACACATAGACAAAACCCACATATGCAGTTGCACAAACCACCAGCCCTCAGGGAGAATGTGGCCAGGTGTCCTGGCAGGGTGAGTCTTTGCCCAGGCAGCTAACAACGGCTTAAACCCAAATCTGTTTTTGCCTCCTGCAATGTAGTCAGGAAATCAGGCTAACTCTCTGGCTTCTGTTTATTTTTGAATAAAACCTCATCCACCCCAATTTTGAATCTGAATCTATTTGACTAGATTAAGAAACATTTTAGATATTATAAAATTTGTTTTTGTTGGACATTCCTCATTATATCTTAACTGGTCCTTGGGAAATTTTGTAGTAAATACGAGAAGTACAAAACTACCATTCAAAATATTGTAAGTTAATAATGGATAAATAAATGCATCATATTTAGTAAATATTTCTCATTTTAATATTAATCACTTTTTGTTTTCATACAATCATTTCCAAAATTTATTTCATAAGTCATTATGACAGGTCACAAATTCATTTATATAATAAATTCCAAAACTTATTTCACAAGTCACCTGAGAGGTCACATATTATGAGGTTACAAGATTATTAAGTAGAGTTAAGACACTGTCTCTCACTGAATCTGGAAACACTGTTTCCCCTAGACTTCAGCTCCTCTAATTCCTCCTGCCATGGATTTATAGACACAGCTATGCCCAGCTTTGGTAGGTATCCTGCATACCTGGGTGGCTTTCCTCATTATTTTCAGCAAACACTTTACCCACTCTGCCATATTTCCCATTCTTTAGCCCAGGTTTAAAATTTTTTTTCTTAAGGTGCACACCATGGAAAAGGCCCAGAGTAATAAATATGTTTCTCCAAAACTCTCATTTAAAAATATAGTTGTTAGCCTGGAAAGATGGCTCATCAGTTAAGAGACTGACTGCTCTTACAGAGGATGTGGGTTCAATTCCCAGCACCCACATGGCAGCTCACAGCTGTCTGTAACTCTAAGACCTGACACCCTAACACAGATATAGATGCAGACAAAACACCAATGCACACACAAAATTAATTATTTTTAAAAATCTTAAAAAAGTATATGGTTGTGTAATTATGCATTCAACTGATAGACTTCTGAAATTAAGAGGCAATATAATATTATGTTTCACTAAGGTAAATATTTATAGATCTTATTAAAGGCAGTTAATGAAACTAAAATTAATAAAAGTCTTAGATTTTTTTTTTATCTTTGGTGAACAAAATATGATGAAAATGTTATTTTTCTTCCATAACACTGCCTTAACTATGTCCATCTGGACTGAAAGAAATAGAAATACTTCTGTGTCTGCAGATGAGGGCTAGATGTGGATTTCAAAGGATCAAATACATCATTGCAGATCATAACAACTCCATCACTCTCTGATCATCATAATACATGCACAAAGACCAAGAAGAAATGTGTTTTGTTTCAGGCCTCTGTAATTAAAAGTAAATACAAGATTAGAAACTTCTAGTATTTACTACAAAATTTCCCAAGGACCAGTGAGGAATGTCCAACAAAAACATATTTTAGAATATCTAAAATATTTCTTAATCTAGTCAAATAGATTCAGATTCAAAATTGGGGTGGATGAGGTTTTATTCAAAAATAAACAGAAGCCAGAGAGTTAGCCTACTATGTCTTCCCCATTTCCTAGTGAATTTGTCAATAAAGGAATCAAAACTCACATTCTCATTTCTAAGAAATTTTTTCTTAGCTCTATGCTGATGACTGGAACAAAGGTCTCACTTTTGTTCTTACCTCAGTCTTTTTTAAAAATATTTTTTATTTTAATTTTTATTAATTATACTTTATTCACTTTGTATTCCCCCCCATAAACTCCTCCCTCCTCCGGTCCCAATACCACCTTCCCTCCCCTTAAACCTTGAAGCATTAAAATGGTAAGTGTCCAGTTAGCTTTGGGTCAAAAGACAAGCCAATTATTGAGGAACTAGGCTCAGAACTCTACATACTAAAATAACTACAGCGAATGATTGTATCTAAGATCTGCAGTAGTATGGCAGCTTTTTTTTTGTCTGCCATGCAGAAACAAGCAATTCCATACAGACACTTGAGGTCACAAAGAAGCAGCACCTAAGGCCACACTGCTACTGTAGCAGGCACAGGCACAGGCACATGGAACATTTTAAAGGTCAGTGTGTGCTGGCTCTGTGAAGGCAGGGAATTTCAGCTGATGGATGATTAAAACACTTAAAGCAAGTTCAGCCTGACAGCCTTTCATCTGGGGTATGTTCTTTGCTGTTACAATGATCAGCCATCTGCTCTCAGATCTGAAGAGTGTTTCTTTCTTAGCTCTTACCCATTCACCCAGCAATAAAATCATTACACCACACTTAACTATGTGGGGTCTAGAAATGCTATCTCCACGGTGGCACACTTGTGGACACCTATGCTGTCCACTGTGCACAGCATAGGTCCTGGGTTCAAACCCAAGCACCACCAAAACACAGAAGATAAGAAAAGATGTATGAAGCATATGTTTTTTAGTTTTTACATATTACTAACAATAAAATGCTGCGCTCTGTGACAGTGAAAGGAAGTGGATATTTGCATGCTTTTCTACAAGTTTTTACAATACTGGTGAGTAGTTTCAGGTTATGTTCATAAAAGACACATGCAAACGAAAAGTAGCAAAATTTAGGTGTTTGGCTGTATCCACTTAGAGGACTGTGCTTATGAAACACAAGTTACCAAGTTATTTCCCTTTATCCAAAGTGAAGGGATTTTTTTTTATTTTGTTTTTTTGTTTGTTTGTTTGTTTTTTAATTTTATTTTTCTTTTTAGTTACATTTTGTTAACTCTGTGTCCCAGCTGTATCCCGCTCCCTCATTCCCTCCCCAACCCCGCACTCCCTCCGTGGTCTCCTCCCTGCCCCTTTCCAAGTCTACTGATAGGGGAGGACCTCCTCCCCTTTCATTTGACCCTGTTTTATCAGGTACCTTCAGGGCTGGCTGCAAAGTCCTCCTCTGTAGCCTAACAGACTGCTCCTCCCCTGGGGTGGGGGGTGTCAAACAGCCTGCCCTTGAGATCCTGTTAGAAATAGTCTGTGTTCCCCTTACTTTGGAAAACTACTTGGTTACTGAGCTACCACAGGCTACATCCGAGCCGAAGTTCTAGGTTATATCCATAGATGGTCCTTGGTTGAGTGTCAGTCTCAGAAAAGACCCTGTGCCCGGATATATTTGGTCCTTGTAGAGCTCCTATCCTTTCCATATCATACTAACTTCCCTTCTTTCATATGATTCCCTGCATTCTGCTGAGGGTTTGGTTATGAGTCTTCGTGTCTGCTTTGAAACACTGCTAGGTAGAGTCTTTCAGATGCCTTTTGTGGTAGACTCCTGTCATACGTTCAATGCACATCACATTTGTCTTTCTCAATGAGGATTAATCACCTTCGCCTGTGTCCACTTTCTTGATTATCTTCTTTAGGTGTGTAGATTTCATTATGTTTATCATATCTTGTAGGTCTATATAAGCGAGTATATACCAAGTTTGTTTTTCTCCTTCTGGGATACTTCACTCAGAATGATCTTTTCTAGATCCCACCACTTGCCTGCAAATTTCATGATTTCCTCCTTTTTGATTGCTGGGTAGTATTCCATTGTGTAAAAATACCACAATTTCTGTATCCATTCCTCCGTTGATGGACATCTGGGTTGTTTCCAAGTTCTGGCTATTACAAATAAAGCTGCTATGAACATGGTTGAACAAATGTCCTTGTTGTGTACTTGAGCAAATTTTGGGTATATACCTAGGAGTGGTATAGCTGGGTCTTGAGGTAGCACTACTCCTAGTTGTCTGAGAAAGCGCCAGATTGACTTCCAAAGTGGTTGAACCAGTTTACATTCCCACCAGCAATGGAGGAGGGTTCCCTTTTCTCCACAACCTCTCCAGCATGTGCTATCACTTGAGTTTTTCATCTTGGCCATTCTGATGGGTGTAAGGTGAAATCTCAGGGTTGTTTTGATTTGCATTTCCCTAATGGCTAATGAGGTTGAGCATTTCTTTAAGTGTTTCTCTGCCATTCGATGTTCCTCTTTCGAGAATTCTCTGTTTAGCTCTGTTCCCCATTTTTTAATTGGATTACTTGGTTTGTTGCTTTTCTGCTTCTTTAGTTCTTTATATATACTGGATATTAGCCCTCTGTCAGATAAAGGTTTGGGGAAGATTCTTTCCCAATCTGTAGGCTGTCTATTTGTTTTGATGACAGTGTCTTTTGCTTTACAGAAGCTTTTCAGTTTCATGAGGTCCCATTTATTGATTGTTGCTCTTAGAGCCTGTGCTGTTGGTGTTCTGTTCAGAAAGTTGTCTCCTGTGCCAATGAGTTCTAGGCTGTTTCCCACTTTTTTTCCAACTGATTTAGAGTATCTGGTTTTATGTTGAGGTCCTTGATCCACTTGGACTTTAGTTTTGTGCAGGGTGATAAATATGGATCTATTTTCATTTTTCTGCATGTAGACATCCAGTTGGTCCAGCACCATTTGTTGAAGATGCTCTCTTTTTTCCATTGAATGGATTTGGCTTCTTTGTCAAATATTGAGTATTCATAGGTGTGTGGGTTTATTTCTGGGTCTTGTATGCAGTTCCATTGATCCCCCTTTCTGTTTCTATGCCAATACCATGCAGTTTTTATTACTGTTGCCTTGTACTACAGCTTGAGATCGGGAATGGAGATACCTCCAGATGATCTGTTGTTGTACAGGATCATTTTGGAGATTCTGGGTTTTTTGTTTCTCCATATGAAGCTGAGAATCTTTTTTTCAAGGTCTGTAAAGAATTGAGTTGGTATTTTGATGGGAATTGCATTGAATCTGTAGATTGCTTTTGGCAGGATGGCCATTTTCACAATGTTAATCCTACCAATCCATGAGCATAGGAGATTTTTCCATCTTCTGAGATCTTCTTCAATTTATTTCTTCAAAGACTTGAAGTTTTTCTCAAACAGGTCTTTCACTTGCTTGGTTAGAGTCACACCAAGGTACTTTATGTTATTAGTGGCTATTGTGAAGGGTGTTGTTTCCCTAATTTCTTTCTCAGCCTTTTTGTCTTTGGTATACAAGAGGGCTTCTGATTTTTTTGAGTTGATTTTGTATCCTGCCACTTTGCTGAAGGTGTTTATCAGCTGAAGAAGTTCTCTGGTTGAATTTTTGGGGTCGCTCATGTATACTATCATATCATCTGCAAATAGTGACACTTTGACCTCTTCCTTTCCGATTTGTATCCCCTTGATCTCCTTTAGTTGTCTTATTGCTCTGGCTAGGACTTCAAGTACAATGTTGAATAGATATGGAGAGAGTGGGCAGCCTTGTCTTGTCCCTGATTTCAGTGGGATTGATTTAAGTTTCTCTCCATTGAGTTTGATGTTGGCTATAGGCTTGCTGTATATTGCCTTTACTATCTTTAGGTATGTGCCTTGTATCTCTGATCTCTCCAAGACTTTAAACATAAATGGGTGTTGGACTTTGTCAAATGCTTTTTCAGCATCTAAGGAGATGGTTTTTCTCCTTCATTTTGTTTATGGGGTGGATTACATTAATGGATTTCCGTATGATGAACCACCCTTGCATTCCTGGGATGAAGCCTACTTGGTCATGGTGGATGATATCTTTGATGTGTTCTTGGATTCGGTTTGCAAGTATTTTATTGAGTATTTTTGCATCAATGTTCATAAGAGAGATAGGTCTGAAGCTCTCTTTTTTTGTTGGATCTTTGTGTGGTTTAGGTATCAAAGTGACTATGGCTTCATAGAATGAGTTTGGTAGTGTTCCTTCTATTTCTATTTTGTGGAATAGTTTGAGGAGAATTGGTGTTAGTACTTCTTTGAAGGTCTTGTAGAATTCTGCACTGAAGCCATCTGGTCCAGGGCTTTTTTTGGAGGGGAGACTGTTAATGACTGCTTCCTATATCTCCTTGGGAGATATAGGGCTATTCAGTCTTTCTACCTGATCTTGACTTAATTTTGGTAGATGGAATCTGTCAAGAAAGTTATCCATTTCATTTAGATTTTCAAATTTTGTGCCATATAGGCTTTTGTAGTATGACCTAATAATCGTTTGGATTTCCTCAGTGTCTGTAGTTATGTCCCCATTTTCCTTTCTGATTTTGCTGATTTGTATGGTTTCTCTCTGCTTTTTAGTTAGTTTGGCTAAGGGTTTGTCTATCTTGTTGATTTTCTCAAAAAACCAGCTTTTTGTTTCATTGATTCTTTGAATAGTTTTATTTGTTTCTAATTGATTGATTTCTGTCCTTAGTTTGATTATTTCCAGCCGTCTGCTCCTCTTGGGTGTATCTGCTTCTTTTTTTTTTCTAGGTTTTTCAGTTGGGCCATTAAGTTGTTTGTATGTGATGTTAAGGATTTCTTCTTGTAGGCACTTAGTGCTATAAATTTTCCTCTGAGCACTGCTTTCAATGTGTCCCATAAATTTGGGTATGTTGTGCCTTCATTTTCATTGAATTCCAGAAAGTCTTTAATTTCTTTCTTTATTTCTTCCTTGACCCAGCTGTCATTGAGTAGTAAGTTGTTCAGTTTCCATGTGCGTGTCGGCTTTTTGTTGTTTCTGTTGTTGTTGATGTCCAGCTTTAGTCCATGGTGGTCAGATAGTATACAAGGGATTATTTCAATCCTTTTGTATCTGTTGAGGCTTGCTTTGTGACCAACTATATGGTCTATTTTGGAGAAGGTTCCATGTGGTGCTGAAAAGAAGGTGTACTCTTTTGAGTTTGGGTGAAAAGATCTGTAGACGTCTATTAGGTCCATTTGATTTAGGGATTCTGTGAGTGCTTTTATTTCCCTATTTGGTGTCTGTCTGGTTGATCTGTCCCTTGATGAGAGTGGGGTGTTGAAGTCTCCCACTATTAAGGTATTAGGATCAATGTATGATTTAAGCTTTAATATTGTTTCATTTACAAATGTAGGTGCTCTTGTATTTGGGGCATAGATATTCAAAATTGTGATGTCCTCTTGTTGGATTTTTCCTTTGATGAGAATATAGTGGCCTTCCTTATCTTTTTTGATTAATTTCGGATGAAAGTCTATTTTATTAGATATTAGGATGGCTACTCCAGCTTGTTTTCTGGAACCATTTGCTTGAAAAACATTTTTCCAGCCCTTTACTCTGAGGTAGTGTTTATCTTTGTTGCATAGGTGTGTTTCTTGGATGCAACAGAATGTTGGGTCCTGTTTTCGTAACCATTCTGTTAGCCTGTGTCTTTTTATTGGTGAGTTGAGTCCATTAATATTGATAGATAATATTGACCAATGCATGTTAGTTCCTTTTGTAATGGAGTTGATGATCTTACCCTGTTTCATTGCTTGTTTTCTTTTCATTTTTGTTGGGATATTATCTGTATGCCCTGTGTTCTTGGGTGAATTCGTTTTCGTTGGATTGGAGTTTTCCTTCTAGTATCTTCTGTAGGGTTGGTTTGCTGTATAGATATTGCGTAAATTTAGTTTTGTCATGGAATATTTTGTTTTCTCCATCTATGTTGATTGAAAGCTTTGCAGGGTATAGTAGTCTGGGTTGACATTTGTGATCTCTTAGAGTCTCCATGATGCTTGCCCAGGCCCTTCTGGCTTTCATAGTTTCTGATGAGAAGTCTGGTGTGATTCTGATAGGTCTACCTTCATATGTTACTTGGCCTTTTTCCCTTGCTGCTTTTAATATCTTTTCTTTGTTCTGTAGATTTAGTGTTTTGACTATGATGTGACGTGATGTGTTTCTTTTCTGGTCTAGTCTATTTGGTGTTCTGTAGGCCTCTTGTATATTTATGGACATCTCTTTCTTTAAGTTGGGAAAATTTTCTTCTATGATTTTCTTGAAAATATTTTCTGGACCTTGGAGCCTGGAGTCTTCTTTTTCATCAATTCCTATTATTCTTAGATTTTGTCTTTTCATAGCATCCTTGATTTCTTGGATATTTTGTGATTGGAACTTTTCTGATTTTACTTTTTCATTGGGAGAAGTATCAATTTCTGCAAGTGTGTCTTCAGCTCCAGAGATTCTCTCTTCCATCTCTTGTATTCTGTTGGTGATGCTTACTTTTGTGATTCCTGATCCTTTCTCCAAGTTCTCCAGCTCAAGAATTTTCTCATTTTGTGTTTTCTTTATTGATTCTAATTCTGTTTTCATGCCTTGCACCATTTCTTTCATGTGTTTGAATTTGGATTCCTGCCTCTCTATGATGGACTCTATTTCTTTGTTCATTTCCTTTTTATATGCCACTAATTTTTTCTCTACTTGTGCCTCTATTTGTTTGGCTATGTTTGCCTGTGTTTCTTTAAGGGTTTTGTCTATTTCTTCTTTCTTTACCTCCAATTGACTGGCCAACTCTTTGAAAGATTTGTTCATTTCCTCCTTATGAGCCTCAAATAATTGAACAAGCATGGCTTTAAGGTCATTTTCCTGTGCTTCTGATGAATTGGAGTATTCATCGATTTTGGGGTTTGCTGGTGAAGTCATGATGTCCTGATTTATGTTGGAAGCGTTCTTTCATCTACCCCTGGCCATTGCCTTATCTGAGACCTTCCCTGTTTGTTTTTGGATTCTGCCGATCAGACTGGTACTGTCTCTCTCTCGAGTCTGGAGAATTCTTCAGGAAGTTGAGAGAGGTCCCGTGTCCTTAGCATGTGCTGAGGACTAGCTGTACCTGTGGGAGGAAAGTACGCAGGTGCAAACAGAGGCAAATACAAGCGTGCGTGCGTGTGTGTGTGTGTGTGTGTGTAAGTGGGCGTGGGCGTGTGTCTCGAGGGACAGAGTGATGGCTAATGTTGAACCCTTGAGTGTGTGGGAGGGGCTCTGCAATGTATATGTCGCAGGAGCTAGTGATGATCGCAGCGCAATTTCTGGCATTAACTGCCTTAACTCCTCAATTAGACCCACAAAGCAGGAATTTCGATGTTCCAAGTGCCCCTCTGTTTCCCAAAATGGGTATATGGGTGGGAGGGGGTTCGATGCCTGGCTTCTGTTTTAGAAGGACCCAGGATCAGGGGAGCTGCAGATTCTCAAGGGTGCAGTCACTTACAGGCAGGTCACTTGGCAGAAATTGGGGTATCTGGGCTCTCTGCTCTCTGGTTTGGCCCTGCTTCTTTGATGTGCTCCGCCAGCTCCATGCTGCTGTCACTGCCAGGTTATGAGGTCTTGCTGCAGCTGGAGATTTCAGGGTGGTCACGTCAGTAGGAATCGGGGTAATCAGGCTTTCTGTTCTCTGGTTTGGCCCTGGTTAGTCTTAAACTGGAGGGCTGATGTGCCCCGCCAGCTCAGTGCTGCTCCGCCGCCAGGTTAGAAAGTCCCGCTGTAACTGGAGACTGGGTTGCTAGTCCAGATGCTTTCTGGGAAGTCCTGGGGTCTCTTTACTGCGCTCTCCAAGCTTCGGAGGCCCAGCGCCTGGTTGTCTAGCTTGTATGGCGTTTCTGTCTGGTTTTGGTGAGTATATAGCGTATTCTCTGTCACTGTGGGATTGGGCGGGCCGTACCGTCAGTGATGGTGCTCCTGAGGAGCTAGTATGGCGTCTAGCAGACTTGGGCCCTGGGAGGATGGTGTAGCCGCCGCACGAATCTGGGGCTCCAAGACACAGTACTGCTGGCCTTTGCCGATAAAGGGCTTGGGGCTCCGCCTCAGTGGCTGCAGGCCCCAGGCAGTTAGGTCTGCACTGAGAAAGGCGAGTCCGCTGGGCCGAGGAGGAGGGAGGTCTGGGGGAGGGGAATGCCAAGAGATCAAAGGATCATTTCTCACCTTCCCCAAACAAGTCCCTGGGTGACCCGAGACCAAGGTTTTCACCTCCTGCGATGTTCCCTGTTGTTTAGAAAGTCTCTCTGTTGTTTCCCTGGCTTCAGAAGTTCTTCCACTCATCAACTCAGAACTTTATCTCTTCCACAGCTCGGAAACTGTGTGTGCTAGTCGCCATCTTGGCTCTGCCCCTCGTGAAGGGCTTTAAAACTGTCTAAGACAGTGGTTCTCAACCTGTGGGTTGCAACCCCTTCCGGTCAGAGAGCAGATATCTTGAATATCAGATATTTACATTATGATCCATAACAGTAGCTACATTACAGTTACGAAATAGCAACAAAATAATTTCATGGTTGGGTTTCAGCACAACATGAGGAACTAATTCAAGGGTTGCAGCATTGGGAAGATTGGGAACCACTGTTTTAAGGTCAGGGCACTGTCCCAATCTGAAGCAGCCTGGATGCCAGCACCCCGGGGTAGACGTCTGTGTTGTGGTAGTACCGTAGTTACCAGACTGTGAGTAAAGGGCCTCTGTTGCAGACTGAATCTAAATAGCAGTCAAGATTGTGCACAGCCTTGGAGTCACAGTTCTCCCATGCACTGGTACCGCAAAGCCCCCCTCCCGTGTCCGGTGGCCAGGGCCTGTGCTAAGCTGCTGTCACTCAGGCCTAGCTCTCCTGTCACTGTTTATGAAAAGTGATCATATCCCTGGGGTATGAAGGATCTAACTTTGTGAATTAAGTTTAATCTAGGGAGCCATAGGACTTCCGACCTCATTTTCAAATATCGGTGAACTTCCCTGTGCGATATTGTTTATTCAAGCCTTTGTGAAACCTAACCAATTCATTGACCAGTTAACTGATTTGTAATTGACTCTCGTACTTTACAAGATTCTGTATGCTAAGGAAAATAATTAAATTCGGCAGCCACTCACAGAACTTCTACTCGGTTGAGCAGAGACTTCATGATGTCATTGATAAAGAGATATTAGGAAACTTCCTTCCAAGCCGAATACCTGAGTTTGATTCCCTAAGACCCACATAACGGAAGGAAGGAACACCACCCACAAGCTGTCCTTTGACCTGCCCATGCACACCGTGCACCCCACACTAAATAAAGAAAAAAATTTTTAAAGGCATTAAGTATTAATCAACAAATTTAATAACAGATGACTTGCTAGATCATTCAAGCATATAGTTAAAGAAGGGAGTTCATTGTGGATTAATAGGTAAAATATTTGCTGAGTGTTAAAGAAAATATGCTGGAGGAAGTGCTGAAGGGAGTGGATGTCTGTTTCCACAAAATATATCACAGACTCAAGCTAAGCCAGTATTTGTTAAGGAAAATACTCAGGCTGGCCTCAAACTCATGACTCTCCTGTCTCAGCCTCCTGAACACTGGGATTCTAAGTACACAGCATGATGCTTGGTGAGAGGAAAGAGTAAAATGAGTTCCTAATTGGACAACTTGAAATATATGGGTCAGAGTAAAAGGTTTCCAGGAATCCAGGTTTAAAGCCAGCCATTTCATATCGGGACATCAGTACCATACAGGGCTTTATGTGTGTGATGTTGGGTAATGGCAGAAAGGAGGTGGTTTTTAAAGGCCACTGATCCAGAAAGGTGTCAACATTGAGTGAGACTTGAATATGTTTAGGTTTCTAGTTATCAGTTCTTAGGCATTAAGGAGTTTCATCTGGTGCCTTGAAATGAGTGAAGGAAACATTAACAGCGAGGCAGAGACAGATACTTTCCAGTGCTACCTAGCAGGCACTTGCCACTGCTTAAGTGTTTTGAGCCTATTTCAAGTAGGTCTAAAATGCAAAAGGAGGTCAAGCCTGAAGGGAAATCAATCAGTGCAGTGCTTCTGGCATATCTGTGAAGTGCTTGGAGGTGGTTTGTCATTTGATCAGAGCTGTTCAGATAATAGTTTAGGATCCCCAGCATTAAATTGTTGGGAAATGTGATGGTGTTTATTTTGCTTTTTCTTTTCTCTGATTAAATTATACTTTTGATGCTTCAGTGCAGTTACCAAGGGGATTTTACACGCAAATGGTTTCTATGCCAAGCTTCCATGTCACCTTAACTAGTTAATGTCCTGCAACCAGAACATCTGTGTAGTAGCTCATGGCTATGCTCCAGAGGTGAGTGATGCACAGATGAAGAGAGACTCGAATTTAAAGTGACTTGAGGAAGTAGAGAGTACAAATGAACGCCTCAGTGGAGTGTGCAGATCCGAGGATCAGCTGTGTCTTCCAGACTTTCTTGGCTCATGGTCCTGCTGCCTGCTCTGCTACCCTTGTCTTACATACTCCTAAGCATTGCATCCTCCTTTAACCCTCTTTCCCTCCAATTCTGACTGTTTATCTGTCCTTTCTTTTTTGTTCCATGTCACATATGTTCATTTCTATTTTTGCAGTAGCTAAACTGTCTTATAATGGTCTGCAGGCTTGGTGCCTGAGTTCTGCCACGAGCGCATTGACAATGACTGCCATCTTGCCCCCTCTGCACTATAGCAGCAGACGAAGGCGCTCAGTGCTGGTTGTAATCCTGTATCTGGTGGACAATGTGCCCACATCCACAGTTCTTTAAAGCATAACTAATACTCACTTAGAGGTTTTAAAGCATGTCCTGTGGAGAATTAATACATTCAGACAGATAATGTCCAATTAAAACTTTAAGTACAAATAAGATATCACTGAAGGCCTAAAGCAGACAGTGAAGTGAGAATGGAGAAAAGTTTCCAAATTATGTGATAGGACTGAGGGCTCCATTTGAAGGATGACCAAGTGTGGCTCTTAAGGAGTGAGCAGAGAAGTGGGAAGTATTTGAACCAACTGGGGCCAATATTTACTTTTGAGCAAAGGAAGATGCTTATGACTTAAAAGTTTGCCCATGCAATGAAAAACTAAAAATTGCAAACTTTAGTTGTATAATCTCTTTAATATCCCATTTTTGTCAAAGGAGTCCATCCTTATTGCTACTAAATGCCACTGCAATCCTCCACCAGCAAAAGTAAAAAAAAAAAAAATTCAAGCAATCCATATGGCCTTAAGTAAACAGCATGTTTACTAACATGGTTTTCTATCCATAGCTTAAAGAAGTGCTTCTCTGAACACTTTTTATGGAAACCTCACTGTGTGTCCATATAAGGCGCTGCACAATAATTTAACATGTGCTTGTGATGTGTGATGACGAGCTCAGGCATCCTAGCCATGTACCTCGAGAACACAAGGACCTGACTTTCTCCACAGAACTCGTATTTAAAAAAGCTGGGCATGGTAACACAACTGGGTGATGTCAGCTCTAAAAAGATGGAGACAGGAAGATCTCGGGGTACCTTGACCAACCAGCTCAACCTATTTGGAATGACCCAAGCCTGTTAGAGATATAGTCTGAAAGAAAAATGTGGACAGAATCTGGGGAACAATACCAGAAGCTGTCCACTGTCCTATGCACAAACACACACACACACACATACACACACACACACACACACACACACACGTACCCCTCCACTCACATGCAACCCCCACCACATACACCCACACCATACTCTTACACACATGTACACATGTACCTACAGATAAACACTTTCCCCTACACATGAACACACGCACACACACACACAACATTCATTTTTAAAGACACAGGATATAATTTCCATTGTTTTAGCCATTACTCATTTTTTTTTTGTGAAGAAACTGCCAATGCCATTCCCCTGGAGTTAATAAAGTATTTATATATACTGTAGTCACATTATGTGTGGTGGAACACCAGAGAACCCTCCTTTCCATCTTTGTTCTGTGTGTTTACTCAGCCTCCTCCAGTTTCCTCAACCCCTACATGTCCTTTCTAGCCTCTTGTCACAGCCATTCTCCTCTCCATGCCCATGAAATCAAGAATTTATCTACACTTTAATAATATTAATACAATCACTAGTTATAACAACATTTTCAAAAGATGTTTCCTTAGACTAAAGACGTTTTAAATAGATAAATGTGTCTTTCCACAAAAATAATCAGATGCTAAAATAAACACCTTTAGAATTAACTGACTTTTAAGCCAAAAATACCCCATTCACCTAAAAAGTAACACAGGTACAGGACTATATGCATACTGCCTATTGCTTCATATGCTGGTGTTTGCAGAATTCTCTATTTTCACTCTAAGCTTTTCCCTAAGAGCCATTGAAGGGTCTTGTAGTCACCTCACTAGAATCTACATAACTAAAATACAAGAGGGAAAATGTAGGATTCTTGTAATTGCATGAATAAAAAGAAAATGATTCATTATATTACAATGTGGAAGTCTAGGATGAAAGAAAACACAAAACTTTACAAAAAATGTTAAAATAAACCAGACAGCAATGTTATGAGAAAGTAGCAACAGGCATTTGACTCATTTTCTCGTATCTTTTAGAAATAAAATTTAAAATTTATTATGTTGCGTAGACTTTGTGTAAAGCATGAGAGTCAGCCTAAGGAAAACCTGTAAGTTTTGGCTTTAAGTAAGCAACAGTCTAGAAGTTCAATATTTCTGAGTGAAATGTTTGTGTTCCATTTCCACTAAGTGAAGCTTCAAAACCAAACAATGATAGTGGCCAGGAAAAAAAAAAGAACTGTTGGCAACTCAGATTTAAGGTGAAATATACTATGAACAATTCATTTATCTCAGAAGTGCCAGTATTTCGCTCTTCTCCATGTCTTGGCAGCAACTGTGATAGTCTCAGTAGCACAGTCATACACTGGATTCCGGGACATGGTTAAAAGATGATTTGGCTGCATGCCTGTTGTCGAGGGAAAAAACTGCCAACACAGAGAGTATTTCTAAGACCAAATGGCAAAATGTTTGTGTTTAGCATGGCATGATCAGGCTTGCCCTGCAAAATGATTCCATTCCAAAGGCCAGAAATACTGTACCCCTGGTTCCAAAATCTATCCAGAAATCAGGAAATAGAGGCAGCTTCAAAACAGTATGTATTTCTTCTTCTTTTCAGAATGAGGACTTTGGCTTCCTCTGTCCTTAGGAAACCATTCTGATCTCCATTGACTCGAGGTATCTCTTTCATCTGTGTATTTTCTAAATGCTAGAAAGGTTCTGAATGCAGCCCAAGCCTCACAATGTAAAATGTGTATGAGGAAGAGACACTTAACACTATCTTTCCTTATACTGTCCTATGTTGGAGTTTTCCTTTCTGAAAATATTCTGCAATTCGGTTTAGAGGTAATAGCTTATACCAAGTCAACTAACTCCTCACAGATAAAGATTAGTTTGTGTGCCTCTGAGCAAATGTTTCACATGTATGAAGAATAGAGCTATATAGGGTTAATCCTACTTGGGATTTGATCTATATAAATAGTTTTGTGGAGATATATTTCCAGTTGTGTTTTCTTTATAACCATAACCAATTACTCCCTCATTTAAATATTATGTGTATTCTCAAGAGAGTGAGAGACAATAGCTAGTAGTGTTTGTCTGCCTTCCTATTTTCTTACTCTCACTACCTAACATTTTCTATCTAAAGCTGTCAGCAGCTGCCATGTGCCTCTGTGGAAACACTCATGACAACAAAAACCGTTTGCATGCTCAGATGTGGGGCGTGCCAGCAGTGCACAGAGGGAAACAAGTCACTATCTTTTGTGTTTTAAACTTTTCCTAAGTTAATGACAAACACCTAGAATCTAATAACACAATGTGCTTACTTCCATAACATAGCAGTTGACAACTGAAACTTAGACATCAACACTGGATTAACTGAAGTCTATAATAACCCTCTCAAAAAAGCCCCTCAGTTATTTTCTCACAGTTTGTTAAAGGAATATCTCACAAGAACTTTGGTTGTGTAAACCCAGCAAACATCAGGCTTCTCACCTCCATGGTGGCAGTAATTAATGTAGGAAGTGCTCATTTTGACCCTGCTGTCATCAAAAGAGAACACACTTGGTGTCTTAGTTAGCGTTTTATTGCTGTGGAGACACCATGGCCATGGTAATTCTTACAAAAGAAAACATTTAATTGAGTCTGGCTTACAGTTTCAGAGTTTCAGTCCCTTCCCACCTTAGAGGGAAGCATGGCAGCTTACAGGCAGACATGATGCTGGAGGAATCCTGAGTTCTAGATCTTGAACTGCAGGCAACAGAAAGGGACAGTAATTCCACACTGAGCAGAACTTAAGCCTGGGAGGCCTCAAAGCCCACTGCCAAAGAGACACACTTCATTCAACAAGGCCACACTTACTCAAAAGGCCTCACCTCCTAATAGCGCCATTCCCTAAGAATTCAAACATATGAGTCTATGGAAGCCACATATGGCTTGTCAAGTACAGCCTAGGCCAGGCCATTTATTTCCCTGACATGGGATAGGTGCAGATTAGCATGGCCATCCTTCTTTGTATTTGTAGTTCATAGAGAATCCAGGAAGCTACACATTCATGAGTGGAAGCTCTACCAATTTTCACATAAGAAATGTACTGTTTCGTGTTAATTCTGGGCAAAACTGAGTTGTGCAGTTTTCAAAATCGCAGAATTCATTTGGCAGGTCCTTTATAGTCAAGCATAAAATGAGAAGTATTGAAATGACCACCCAGTATCGCATCCATCCCTTATAGGCCTGTCTCTTTCTGCAGTCACAGCTGCAAGAATGTCTTCATGTTTGCTTTATGCTAGCAGGTGAGGGACAGGACAGTACACTTTGTGAACATCTCATACCACTCAGGATCATCATACAAGACATTTGTTATTGTTAAGAATTAAATAAGAACATGGCCAAGGAACAGAATTAGCATTGTGGAGAAAATGTGACACGATAAGATAAAGAACAGTTCAGAGCTGTCAATAATGTTTCCTACTCACTGGCTTCATTGTCTCTCTATCTCAGTCATTGAATCAAACATATCCTGTTCTCCATGTTCCTGGCTATTAAAAGAACAACAAAATACTAATTTAATAGCTTTTGAAAAAGACTGGGAAGACAGGCAGTGAAAAGAACATATCCATTGATTTAAAATATGTATCATAATACCAGAAATTTTAAGAAAGAAAGAAACACAGTCCTACAAACTCTTAAGTTTGACAGCATATCGGTGCTGAATAGTGGTCACTTGGTGTGTGCTGGGACACCATAAGTTGGCCTACTTTTCCAAATTAGTCAGAGGGGCATGAGTTTTCTTTCCTCTGTCTTTTATTAATGTGCTTATTCCAATATATACATGTTTGGTTTTGTTTTGTTTTTTTTTCCTGTCTCTTCCCTATTCTCCTGTTCTGGGCAGCTGTTGAGATTTACAGTTTGCCTGCCACGGGTTTTTTCCTTTTGATCTGTGGTGAAATCACCCTCTTTTAATAAACATAGATAGGCTTTGCTTGACTTTAAAAAATGCTTTGGGTGTGTCTTTCCAGAAAAGTTCTCATGTGTATGCCTAGACCCCCATGCCCACATGCACTTATTTCCCACTTTTTATATGAAAGATACTTGTATTTTTATAGTAAAGATACTCGGTTACAGCCATATTTGTTTGGAACATTCATTACATGTTACTCCTGACTTGCTTTTTTGCTCTCACCTGATTGAGCAGAGTTTATGGGACTCCAGAGTCTTCTTTGGATAACCTTTCTTGCAAGAAACAAGGCTTGTGGGGTTTTCTAAGATGCTCTAAGGAAAAGTCAATTTAAAATGAGCCTATTTTTTTTCCATGTAAGAACTACATTGTAAACACACCCCTTAGATTACATCTAACTTTATGGTATTTAGCTATATGTCCCCATAAGCATGATGCGGCTCTCCTCTGGATACAGAAGCATCATCATGATCTTTATCATTTATTTTTGATAAACATCTGCATATTCAAGCACTACTTATGGTGAAGACTTTTACTAGGAAATATAACAAACCAAACAAACCCTATTTTTGATCATTTTATGAAGTATGAATGTTTCAATATATAAATTAAAAACAGATTATATTATTTAAAGTAAGCCTGTTAATGATTAATATATATATCTGCATAGAGACCAAAACCTGTCTTTTCATTTAGTCACAGCCTAGCAGACTTAGGCTTCCTCATTTTTCCCTTTTCTCCAGTTGATAATTCTGAGATTGGAGTTTTATTGCTGAAGGAAGCTGCACTTGGTAGGCTCTGTCCATCCCAACAGTAGAAAACAAGAGCAAGGCCCTCTTCCAGCTCTACAGTGACAGTCAAAATGTGTGCCATCTTGCCCCCCACAGTTATTGTCAAGCATGATTTACCAACAGTTCCACATCATACATCTTCCCCAAGCTTGCCAGCATTACCATAATTCAGCTTCCTTTCATCCTTACCTGGTATGCAGTTAGAACTCTCCACAGCTATCACCCTTTAGAGTTCTCTCTCTCTCTCTCTGTCTCCAGACAAGGTTTCTCTGTGTATATTTGGCTGTCCTGGACTCAATTTGTAGACAAGGCTCACAGTGATCCATCTGTCTCTACCTCCCTGAGTGCTGGGATTAAAGGTGTTTACCACAACATCTGGCTAATATTTCCTCAAACCATACAAAACAATGTAAAGCATATTATTAACTCTCTCGGGTTCTCTGTGATCTACTTTCATTTTTTTTCTCCTGCTACTTTTTCAGCACTTGGTTTCCAGTGCAAGTAAAATTCTACTACCTCCAGCACACAAGAGGCAGACATGAAGCCCGCAGAGCCTGGATATGCAGGTTGTGCATTGAATGGTTCACGGCCATTGCACCAGATGTCTGATTGCATTGGTTGGCAACTGTCTTCCCACCAGACAGACTGTCTGCCTGCTGTGAGACCTTGGACAATACTCTCTTAATTCTTGTGTTCCTTAGCTTCTTCACATGTGAGATGACAATAAAAATGATTCCCATTTCATCAGATTTAAATAAAGTGTTTCACATAGTGCCTACCCTATCACAACTCAATTAAATGGTAGTATCATGAAGAGAAATTATAATTTCTCAAAAAAATAGAGTTCTGAGATCTAAATATGTGTAGATGTAAAATATGGACTAGAAGATGACCTGGAAATAACAGACTGCAGAATTTATGATTGCAAATAAAGAGAAGAATGAAACAATTGGTCTTTGGAAACTGACAGAAAAAAATAGTTCAAAGGTCTTTCAGTTGTGAATTCTGTGATGTCTCTGTAGCAGCAGCAGCAAAATAAAGTTTTTGATGAGTGATGAGAGCTTTATTTACCTGTGGGTATCAGAATAACTGGAATGTAGCTAGGAATCATGTTTCTTGGAAAATTGACAGTAGCACTTCTCCTCTTGGTCCATTGCTTCACCAGCCATGGGTAGCTGGCTGAGCTTACAGTAGCAAGTATGAGTCTCCTTGTATTCAGCAGGCCTTATGTCCAATTAGGAGGCCAGTATAAAACTCCATAACTGTCTGAAATGCAGAGAATAATCGCCCTTTGTTAGTACATTTAGAAATAACATGTACTCCCAAGGCTCAAGAAACACTGTTGAAGAGGGGCTGAAAAGACAGTGAGAACCAGAGGACCAGGTTGCTTGTTAGAATATGGGGGTCTTACCAAAAAGACAGACATTGCAAGGGGTAAGGAAAAGAAGAACTGGAGAGGAGTGTGGGTGAATATGACCAAATACATTGTATGAAATTCTCAATTTAGTTCCTAACTGCATTCTAAAGTTATTCTTTTTTTTAATAATTACTTTATTTTAGCCTTCTTAGAGAAGCTGGTTTTACTAAGCCTTTATTTTTTTATGTTAAGTATGCTTTTTTCCTTTTAATTTTATTTTTTAAATATTAGTTACAGTTTATTAACTTTGTATCCCAGCTGTAGCCCACTCCCTCATTCCCTCCCAATCTCACCCTCCCTCCCTCATCTCCTCTCTGACCCTTTCCAAGTCCACTGATGGGGAGGTCTCCTTCCCTTCCATCTGACCCTAGCTTATCAGATTTCTTCAGGACTGGCTGCAATGTCCACCTCTGTGGCCTAACAAGGCTGTGGCCCCTAACAAGGTTAGGGGAGGGGAAGTCAAAGAGCCAGCCATTGAGTTCATGTCAGAGAAGGTCCTTGTTCCCCTTACTGGGTACCCACTTGGATACTGAGCTACCATGGGCTACATCTGGGCAGGGGTTTTAGGTTATATCCATACATGGTCCTTGGTTGGAGATACAATCTCATAAAAGACCCCTGTGCCCAGATATATTAGGTCCTTGTGGAGCTCCTGTCCTCTCCAGGTCATACTAACTCCCCCTTCTTTTATATGATTCCATGCACTCTGCCAAAGGTTTGGTTATGAGTCTCAGCATCTGCTTTGATACACTGCTAGACAGAGTCTTTCAGAGGTAGGCTCCTGTCCTGTTACTTGTTTTCTCCTATTTCCAATGTCCATCCCATTAGTCTTTTTAAGTGAGGATTGATCATCTTACCCTGGGTCCTTTTTCTTGTTTATCTTCTTTAGGTGTACAGATTTTAGTATGTTTATCCTATCTTATAGGTCTAGTTCCCACTTAAGTGAGTATATACAGTGCTGTCCTTGAACTCAGAAAGGTCTTCCTACCTCTGGCCCCTGAATGGTGAGATTAAAGGTGTGCATTACCATTCCCAGCTACTTATTTTCAAAATCCACTTTCTATTTTTTGGGTCTGTTTTGTAAAACTGCAAGTGAGAAGATTTCACATCTAGTTTCTATAAGATTCTGATCCTAAAAGAAAATAGTGTTCCATTTAAATTATCTTTTAATTATCAAAATCATAATTTAAGTTTCAAGTGTGGATACACTGTTTACCATTTAAAAATAATGTTTTAAGGTTGTGACAGCTGACCCGAGACAAAGCCTACTGATGATGAGCTCCACCTCTGTACAAGGAAGGGCCAGGCTATCAGTCTCTGACAAAGCTTCCACTTAGTACATGCAAGCCCACAGCTTCAGAAAGGTCCTTAATAATATCTACTAAATATGTCATTACTGGGTTCCATGGGGCCTAAAATGCTGACTGTGTTTTATTGTCTGTGAAACTAAACAATAAGGAATGTACATATTTTATGTGAATTTATAGGCCTTGAGTATCAGTGAAGTAATTCTGTTCAGGTCAGAGAGAAATGAAACATTTTATCTTTCTATTTTCTTTTTCTCCTCCCTAAGAGGCTGGTATTGAAGACCAGTTTGCACAGGAATGTTTATAGAAGCACTCATCTGCTGAGATTAAAAGGCCCAGGTTGGATCTGTTACAACCATTACAATAATTGGTCTATAGCTAGCCAATACTGTCACTGTAGTGGTGGTTGTTTTGTCACTTTCAATTTGATTTTACATAGTGAGGTTTTAGAAGTTGAATGTCTTTGGTACCTACAAGTTTTACTGAAAGACATATCCATCTATCCAGGTCTACTGGTATTTATAGGCATAACTGCACTTGCATAGATTTCTTAGAGGAACAATACACACAATTTATATTACAATAAATTTTGTTTTGACTTTATATAAGTAAGCCTTTGCTTATAGAAACGATAACTAGAAAGCTCAATAGCTTTCAATTCCCTAGAATTTATATTTGTGAAGTTAACTTAAGAAAGTCCAGGCTATAAGACTATAGGTAATTCATAGGTCAAGTCTGTAACTCTTCAATACTACCTTTCTTCATTGAGCTGTAGGGAATTTTTAAAAGCACAGCAGTGAGCTAACCCTACTAACTCAGTGACTGTATGTCAACTGCAAATGCAGTTTAAATTCATAACTATTATGTAAGTTATATAAATATATTAGATAATTATTATATAAATTACAATACTATTTTTATGTAAAGTATTATTTAAATATATATTATATAAGTGCAATTTCTTATAAGTCATGGCTTACTCACTCCTTGAGCAAATGTTGAGCATTTTGGAGACTTGGTACTTATCCTAGGCAGGTAAATTGTTATGTATGCTCCTCCTGTAAATACAGAATACATGGAGAAGTCTTGGGAAAGATTGAGTTAATCCATTCAACAGTAATACTTGAGGGTGATTACTGTTTGTCAAGGGACACAGTTGTCTTTTCTGGAGAGTAACAGTTTTGGCATTGGGATGGGAAATTCCCATCTCCATGCGTCTTGCTGACTGGCTGTGAGCAGTGCTGCCCAGCAGCTCTCAAAGTGCTTAATTCCCTCCATTCTTGTTAGTTATCGCCTGAGCTCTGCGATCCCCCACAGGTCCTCACATATATAGCCTGTGTATCTAAATGGAAAAAAAAAACAAGGATGCTGTAATGAATGCACAGAAATATGAATGGCATTCTCAGGGAAAAGGTGTAATAGAAATTAAACTATGTAGGTGACAACTGAAAGAAGGGCAGCATATTTAGCACTATCATCTCTTTTGGGTTATGAGTGAGTGCTATCAAATATAACAGACCTCTAATTATAAGTTTTGATGGCCCTGTTCCTAAATAGAAGGTGCTGTCTTAGAACTGCTTCTAAACCCGACTTTGTCCTACAAGAGCTCTGTGAGACTATGTTCTGTCTATTGTCCACAGCCCACACACCAGTCTCCTATTGAAATGACTCATTTGGCTGCACCACAGAGAGGAAGTAGCTTCACCTATGTGGCAGCACCACAGCAGCTCTGTGAGCAGGGCTAGAGGGAGAATAGCCTGCCAAACAGCCGTCAAGTCGGTTCATCCCATCCTGTCTCTAATAGCAATTACAGGACTGCAGCCGGCACAGGTCACTGTTGATAATAAAAGCTTGTGCATCATGGCAGCTCATCATCTTCTCTGGTCTGAAAGAATTTGATGTCTCTTAAATCTTTCACACTTAATGATGGTAAAATATTTATACACTCATGTTCCATTAACAACAAAAATATAATCAGACTAAACCTGAGCAATATAATGCTATACTTATAGGAAATGTATAGAACAATGAATGATGTAGATATCCATAATATACAGGTGCTAAGCTATCCTCTAAGAAAAGAAAACAGTATCATAAAAGAAATTAATTATATATCTATATTTTATAATTTATTCACTTTGTATCCCAATTGTAGCACCCTTCCCCCTTTCCTCCAAGTTCAGCCTCCCTGCTCTCCTCCCAGTCCCACCCTCCCTCCTTCTTCCTCCATCCTCCTCCCCTAGACCTCCTCCCCTACTATCCTACCATAGCCTATCAACTCTCATGAGGACTGAGAGCTGGCGACATAGTCCATGTCAGCTCCCCTTACTAGAGAACTGGGTTGTTTATCAGGTATATCTGAGCAGAGGGTCTATGTCCTCTCCATGCATGATTCTTGGTTGGTATATCAGTCTCTGCAGGGCCCCCTGTGATCTGATTCTTTAGCGTTGTTGGTCTCCTTGTGGAGCTCCTGTCCCCTCCAGGTCCTTCTATCTACCCATTTTTCCATAAGATTCCCTGTGCTCTGCCCAAAGTTTGGCTGCGAGTCTCAGCATCTGCTTCAATCCCCTGTTGGGTGGAGACTTTCTGAGGACTTCTATGGTAGTTTTCCATCCTGTTCCCTCTCTTCTGCTGCTTCTGGTGTCTATACTGTTTGCAATTCTGGATGAGATTTAAGCATCCTCCTTTGGGTCCTTCTTGTTGTTTAGCTTCTTTAGGTCTGTAGATTTTAGTATGATTATCCTATATTATATGGCTAATATCCGCTTATAAGTGTGCCTTTCTGGTTCTGGGTTACCTCACTCAGGATACTTTCTAGTTCCATCTTTTTGCCTGCAAATTTCATAATTTTCTTGTTTTTAAAATCTGAGTGGAGTAGTAATCCATTGTGTAAATGTGCCATAATTTCTGTATCCATTCTTCCATTGAGGGATATCTAGTTTGTTTCCAGATTCTGGCTCTTAAAAATAAAGCTGCTATGAACATGGTTGAACAAATTGTCCTTGTTAAATGGTGAGCATCTTTCAGGTATATGCCCAGGAGTAGAATAGCTGGATCTTGAGGTAGCACTCTTCCCAATTTTCTGAGAAAGTGCCAGATTGATTTCCAAAGTGGTTGTATAAGTTTATACTCCCACCAGCAATGGCAGAGGGTTCTTCTTTCTCCATATCCTCTCCAGCATGTGTCATCACTTGAGTTTTTTATCTTAGCCATTCTGATCTGTGTAAGAATCACAGAGTGGTTTTCATTTGCATTTTCCTGATGACTAAGAAAGTTGAGCATTTCTTTAAGTGCTTCTCTGCCATTCAATATTCTTCTGTTGAAAAATTTCTGTTTAGTGCTGTACCTCATTTTCTAAATTGAGTTATTTGCTTTGTGATGACTAATTTCTTTTTTAAAATTTTTTTATTAATTACACTTTATTCATTTTGTATCCCCCCATAAGTCCCTCCCTCCTCCCCTCCCGATCCCACCCTCCCTCCCCTTTCTGCATGCATGCCACTCCCCAAGTCCACTGATAGGGGAGGTTCTCCTCTTCTTTCTGATCTTAGTCTATCAGTTCTCATCAAAAGTGGCTGCATTGTCCTCTACTCTGGCCTGGTAAGGCTGCTCCCCCCTCAGGGGGAAGTGATCAATGAGCAGGCCAATCAGATTATGTCAGAGGCAGTCCCTCTTCCCATTACTATGTAACCCACTTGGACACTGAACTGCCATGGGCTACACCTGTGCAGGGGTTCCAGGTCATCTCCACGAATAGTCCTTGGTTGGAGTATGAGTCTCTGGGAAGTTCCCTGTGTTCAAATTATCTTGTTCTGTTGCTCTCCTTGTGGAGTTCCCATCCCCTCCAGCTCTTACTATTTCCCACTTCTTACATAGAATTCCATTCACTCTGCCCATCAGTTGGCCATCAGGCTCAGCATCTGCTTTGACAGTCTATACTGCAGAAGCTTTCAGAGGCCCTCTGTGGCAGGTTTCAAGGTTGTTACCTGTTTTCTTCTGGCTTTCAGAGGCCCTCTGTAGCAGGTTCCGAGGTTGTTTCCTATTTTCTTTTTTTTCTGATGTCCATCCTCTTTTCCTTTCAGGATGGGGATTGAACATTTTAGTTAGGGTCCTCTCTTTTGCTTAGTTTGTTTAGATGTACAATTTCTTAAGTTCTTTATAAATTCTGGATATTAGCCCTCTGTCAGGTGTAGGGTTGGTAAAGATGTTTTCCAGTATGTAGACTATTGTTTTGTTTTGTTGACAATGTCCTCTGCTTTTACAGAAGATTTTCACTCTCATGAGGTCCCATTTATTGATTGTTGATCTTAGAGCCTGTGCTGTTGGTGTTCTGTTCGTGCTGGTGGGAATGTAACCTTGTACATCCACTTTGGAAATCAATCTGGCTCTTACTTAGAAAATTAGTAATAGTGTTACCACAAGATCCAGCTATACCACTCTTAGGCATATATCTAAAAGATGCCCCACCATTCAATAAGGACAATTTGCTCAACTATGTTCATGGAAAACCAGAGTTAGGAAACAACCTAGATGTCCCTCAATGGAGGAATGGATGCAGAAATTGTGGTACATTTTTACAATGGAATACTACTCAGCAATAAAAACAAGGAAATCATGACATTTGCAGGCAAATTGTGGGAACTAGAAAAGATCATCCTGAGTGAAAGACTCTACCCACCAGGGTATTGAAGGAGATAACTGAGACTCATAGACAAACTTTGGGCAGACTGCCAGAAACATTATGGAAGAAAAAAGAGATAGAAAGACCTGTAGGGGTCAGGAGCTCCACAAGGAGACCAACAAAGCCAAAAACCTGGGCCCAGGGGGTCCTGCAGAGATGGGCACGCCAACCAAGGACTATGCATGGAAAGGACTTAGATCTCCTGTTCAGAGGAAGCCCATAGGCTGCACAGTTTCCAAGTGTGTTGCCTAGTAAGGGGTACAGAGACTGTCTCTGACATGAACTCAGTGGCATGCTCTTTGATCACCTCCCCTTGGTGGGTGCAGCCTTGCCAGACCACAGAGGAAGATGATGCAGCCAGCCTTGATGAGACCTGATAGGCTCAGTTCAGATAGAAGGGGAGGAGGTCCTCCCCTATAAGGGGACTAGGGAAGGAGCATAGAGGCAAAAGAGGGAGGGTGAGTGGGGCTGAGAGGAGATGAGGGAGGGGGCTGCAGTGGGGATACAAAGTGAATAAATGTTAATAAATATATAAATAAATAAATAAAATTTAAGAAAAGAAAAATTGCAGAAGTGGTTTAATATAGGATTACTTTTCATTTTCAAATGCTAAATAGATTGAAAATAAACCTGTCAGTGAGCAGAACTCATGATACCAGGACCATTTGCTGCATGTGATCTTTTCAAATGGGCTTGCAGCATTTTAGATGAATATTCTGTCACACTCCAGAGAACCTGAGTCCCTGAAGATATGTGTGAATGCTTAGCTATTAGCCAACCATCATCTCATGGATGACTTCATGAATGTTTGCTTTTGCATCAGATAATGGCATACAAGCTAATTTTTTCTGGCTCCTCAACACACACATTCATCTCCTTTGCAAACAGCTAATAAAATAAAAGAGAGTCTTTGACTTCTGACTGATAATATCACAAGATACCCCAACACACACACTATATTCTGGTCATACTATGGAACTGACAATTTTATATTCAGTGTAAATAGTATTTGTTCCTAGTATTACTAGAAAATTCACAGTTTTATAATATCTTATTATAGTGTATGAGTTACTCATGTTTATTTTTACCTTAGTTTTTTAGAGCATTGATGATGGAGCTGATAGACTGATTTTTTTTAAATATAATTGTTTAGCATTACTATCATGACATCACCTTGAGGCCTAAAGTTAATATGTCCCACTTTACCTATAACCATGCTGTTCCCTAGCTGTTTCACACAGCTCTCTCCAACTCATTATATGTCAGACTTCTGAACCTCTTGGAAAACATTCTTTTAAAGCCTATTTCAGGTTCAATGTGTCAGTTTTGAGTCAAACACAATGAAAAACAGGGTTTTTTATTATTTAATGTTGATTATATTCATTTCTGATATTTTACATTGTGAATACATTTCTTATAGTCATAGAATTCTTATAAACTGTCCCACCATCTATGAAATAAGGATCTGTAGCTTATTTTTTTAATTCCATCAAAAATATTGTCTACTTTTCTGTTATATCCTTGAGAATTTTGTGCAATTATTTAGATCATATTCATGTACCCCAACTTCGTTAGGATCCTCAGATTTCCCTACCTGTCCCACTTTGTGTCCTCTTTAAAAAAAAAAAAAGAACCAAACTATTTGTGCTGCCTATGTACTCTTGAAGAGTGGTTTAGTTACCAGGAGAAACACCCTTAAAAGAAATCCATTCCCCTTCTCCCAATAGCTAACAACCACCAAAAGCTCATTAGCCAGTGGTGGGACCTCATTCCCACCTTCCCCTCCATGCAGGGATTTGGTCTGGCTTGAGCTTACACAAGTTTGTCCAGACAGTGAAGACTATGGTCTCTGACATGAACTCAGTGGCTGCTCTTTGACCCCTTCACCTTGAGAGGGGAGCAGCCTTGTCAGGCCACAGAGGAGGACAATGCAGCCAGTTCAGATGAGACTGGATAAACTAGGGTCAGATGGAAGGGGAGGAGGACCTCCCCTTGGTGGACTTGGAGAGGGGCATGGGAAGAGATGAGGGAGGGAAGGTGGGATTGGGAGGGAATGAGGGAAGGGACTACAGCTTGTCTACAAAGTGAATAAACCGTAATTAATATAAAAATACAAATTTAATTAAAAAAAGGCATGACCTTTGGTGCAATAGTGGCACGAATGTCATAGGAGTCATCAGCTGCTTTCTGTTTGGAGTTTATTCAAGGCTTGCTTGAAAGATGAAAGGCACAGATGCCACCATTACTGGGACAAAGAACCTATGGCTCAGCAGGTCATAGCCCCCAACAGGGAAACTCTATTATCACGCTGCCAAATGTTGAGAATTTAAGCAGAATTCTCATTATTATACACACAGATTAGTGCATCTATCAACCATAAACTTATTTTATGTAGAGATATTGCTATGTGTCTTGTGCGTAAGACACCAGAGGAAAAGAGGAGTAACAAAACATTAGAGGAAATGTCTGACTACGCCCTATCTCTACTGTACATACAGATTCATAATTTCAGCTCTCTTTGAACTAGGACGCCTAAGAGATACTTGAAGAAGAAATGTGTAGCACCCTTTATTTGGGAAAATTCAATACTTTGAGTTTGAATAGTCTCTAGAGATGACTGCAACAATGTTTGTGAGCATATTAGAGAGTGTGTAAATTCAAGTCATGCATGACATATTCATCTCTAATCACTAGAATTTGGCTATCAATGACTAATTTATATGTGTGTGTGTGTGTGTGTGGTCTGTATTTACTTGGAGTCTATAGACTTGAGACCTAAAGTTCTATATGTTAACTAACTATTTTTAATTTAATGAGATATATTAAATGAAAATATATTTTTAACAAGTGCGTCATGAACACTGAAATCAAAATGAGACGTCTCCATCAAATCTTTCACCTCAGAGCTCAGGGAATCCCGTGGAATGGGAAGCAAAAAGATCATAAGAGCCAGGGGGAATGAAGTCTACCAGGAGAACAACGGCCTCTGAATCAACTAGGCAAAACTCACATGACCTCACAGAGACTGAAGCCGTAAGCACAGGGCCAACACGGGTCTGCACCAGGACTTCCACATATATATATATATATATATATATATATATATATATATTATGGCTTCCAGTTTAGAGGGTTTTTTTGTTTGTTTGTTTGTTTGTTTGTTTGTTTGTTTTTATGGGACTCCAGAATATGAGAATGAGTAGACCTCTAATATATATGTCTTATCTTGCCTTTTTCCTTCTGTTGGTTTGTACTGTCCAACTTTGATGTCATCATATTTGTTTTATCTTATTATATTTTATTTTGTTATATTTTTGTATTATCTCTTAGATGCATGTTCTTTTCTAATGAGAGACAGAAAGGGAGTGGATCTGGGTGGGAGGAGAGGTGAGGAGGAACTGGGAAGGATTAGAGGAAGGAGAACCTGTAATAAGAATAGATTATGTGAGAAAAGAATCTATTTTCAACCTTAAAGAAAGCGTGTCCTGATACTTTATAAATATAAATATCATAATAATTACATATGAAACAAGCAGTTACGTTCTAATTAGTTTCTTTTGCTGTTGTGTATTTTTGCCTTTTTGGACCCACGTAGACTTGTAAGCAGTGTTTCTATTTTGAAATTCATCATAAGTGGAAACCGAAGCCTCCTTCACTTCTCTGGGAGCCTGAATGGATGGCTGAGCCTTATTTTTCCAGACCCCCGACTGTTGCACAATATGGCCATGTAGAAGGGTACACAACTGTGGGACTCAGTCTCAGGGCCATAAATAGTTGAATGGCTTAATTGGAGTATGGAAACAGAGCTGTTCACAGATGCTGCCTCTGTCTTTGAATCTCATTACCTCCCTTATGAGTTGATGAAAAAAAAAAAAGAAATGTTAAATTAACACTTAATGGAGCTGTATAGATCTTTGTATTTAGATTCAGTCAGTGAATAAAAGTTACTGGGAATTCAATAATCTTGTACAATCAGAAATATGTAAAGAATATTAAATACATTATTAAAACATACATTTACTGTTTATTTTAGAATCTATTAAGCATGATTTTAAAATACATCAGTTGCTAAAATTTGTTTTTATATTAGAAAATAAATGTTAAATACCTGGTTTTTGTGGTTGTGAGCCTAGTCTTTAATGACTGATCTATCTCTGCAGCCCATAAATGCCTGTTTTAAGTGACAATCCTTGAGATTAAAAAGCAATTCAATATCTCAATGAAACATACGGTTTATTCTTATCAGTTACAGAACTTTATATAATTCATCACTGACTGATAATGTAATAGCAAATGTGTTTTAAAAATGAATGTCTATGATATGTTCATTTTCTAAAAATATTTATTTGTTTGACATTTTTAAAAAAAAGTCGAGTGACTGAGTAGACTGACGCTGCCACAGCCACTGCCTCTCAAATAATTCCTATCTTACTTAGAGCAGGTCAATGAAGATATAAACTGGTTCAAGCTAACTGACATTACAAGGAAAAAAAAATGGCCCTAGAAGCCTGTGTATTGATAGTATCATGCAATACACACAAATATAAGAGCCAATTTTTACTGTCAAATTAGTTGCAGCTTTTGTCTGTTGGAAGTCTAATGAATGCTTACATGTGGAACACAATTATAGGCAGATTCATGGCTGTGCTAAAAGAAAGCTGGTTAAAAACAGATGAAGTTCCTGCTGATACCAAGTTTTATTAATTATTCACCTTAAATCAGAGCAATGTGCATCCTCACTTTCTGCCTGCTTGACAGAGGGCCTACGGCTATTGAGAAGTGAAGACAAAAAGGGCGAGCAGTGAGTGGGTGCCTGACAAGGCACTGAGGTGGATATGTAGCTTTTTGTAATCCTTGAAACTGATAACTATTTTCAAATCGAGGGGCACCTGTAACTTCTAATCATTGACCCCTTTTCATCCCAGAGCTCATTTACTTACCCTGAACATGTTCAGATCTGGTGGCATGAGGCCAGATATGGTTTTCTCCCATTGTAAATGCTCTCTTTGGGTCACTGGCCATTTACTGGAGTCTGAAAGGTTACCTCATGCACTTGAGAACAAAAGTCTTCACTTCGACGTGCTTGGTCGCTGTTCTCATTACACAGGGAGGGGTCATGCCCTTAGGGGTCATGCCCTTCTGCTCTCACTGACAATGGCCCAGTTTCTATTGTCTGCAGTATTTCTGCTGGGGCACCAGCCATTCTGGTGGCGCCCACCCTCTGTGGAGAGCACTGTGATCTTCATGCCAGGCTGGGAATGAGAACTGTCTCCTGAGTCTCTCCCATAGTTACTTATGTCCATTGTGAATGCGTGAATTCCTGCAAACACACACACATATTTTTCCAAATTGTCACAAAATAACATCATATGAAATAGGCTAAGACAGCCCAGTTTCTATAAAGCTTCTGCAGAAAGGCTACATTTCAATGTAGATCAGACAGGTGAAGAGTCCAGCCACATCACAATAGCAGATTATAGCACGCTGTCTGGGGATGGTGCTGTTAGACTGTAGGATTGATATCCAAAGCAGAAAATTATCCCATATAAAGTTTTAAAAGATTTGAGACTCTTGTGTCCTACCTGCAAGAAAGAGGGCAGAGAAGTAGGATGGAGAGAACAGATGCAGCCTAGGGGTAGATGGATTTGTTCAGCTACAGCAATAAGAAAGTTTTTATTTTGTGCATAGACTTGTTAATATTTTATGAAGAACATTATTATCGTTCAACCTAAGACATTTTGCTTATTACCAAACATGTTCCAGAAACAGATAAACCTGAACAGTGATACTGGGATGATAATGGAGAACTGGGTCACAAAATGTATGTGTATGTATTTTAAAGATGTAAAATCTTTTATTATTTTGCTCATAAATTTACACATACATATGTTTATGAATGATAACTTTTTTGGGCGACTGTTACTAATGGTTTCCCCTTGCTGATGAGAAATGCATCACTATCTATTGAGCTAATGCATGTACTTTTTTTTAAAGCTTCTTGGAATTCTGGACAAGGAAATTATTTCAAGGTATACCTAAGTGTGTTCAAGTAATTTTATGACCTGAAAGGTTGTAACTTGTTAGTTGGTGGCTTCCAAACCGTCACAAAAAGCAGATATATGTTAGGGTTCTCCTACCTTCATCTATTCTCTGGCTGATAAGCATCCAGGCTTATTACATTGTCTAAGTTTGAGAGGAAGGAAGGCAAGGGAAAGAAGAGAGATACTGAGACAGCAATGGTGGGAGAAAGAAAAATACATGTTTTCTCTCAAACATAGAATCTAAATTTAAATGGCATGAAAACAGGAGAGGAGCATTTAGGAAGAAGACAAACATTAGTATGAAGAAGAGAAGAGTCAAGAGAGAGGAATGGGGTGAATATGACCAAGTACAGTAATATATATATATATATATATATATATATATATATATATATATATATATATGAAAATACCATACGGGAATCACTTCACATGCTAACTTAACTTAGACATTTAACTTTAAAGTGAATTTGGAATTTACCAGATGAAATGGGCTCAGAATTACCCACATTTTCAAAGCATTTGCTTTCTTTGATTTCTTCAAATAGCAAGAATTCTTTTTAAATTGTTGATGAAGGCTGTACAAAAAGAAGCTCCATTTGTACCAGTATTACATGAGTTTATTTACATTGGATCCTATTCTGTCTTTCTCCTCTCAGCATTACTTTCTGCCTGCTAAATCTCCTGATCTTCTTGCTGAGTTCTCCAAGCAAGCTGGTTTCAGATACCTCATTCATTTGATGCAATCTTCTAAGAAGACCAGGGCCACAGTTACAGTCAATGTTCAATACACTATTCTTTTACTTTCATTTGACCACAAGTAATGCTTATGTTAAGTAATAAGGTCAAAGGTTTTGTTTTATCTCTGCCTCCTTAAAAACATTTCATTTCTACAAGTTTCAAACATATTCACAAAGGAATATTACAATGCGGATGCTATTGTCTGAGTTTCTTCCTGGAAAAAGTGCTAATTGATCTCTTTGGGTCTGTGGGTAGAGAGGGAGTGGAGACTGAACACAGGTATTATCTGGGGAGTGCCCTTGTCCTTGGATCAAACAGAAAGGAGCTGCCTATGAAAAGCTTTGCCTCCCCAGGACTTCCTTGTGGCTGGACTCTATTACAGCTGCAGCTGGCTTATTTGCTCCTGAGGCCATTTGACCAGATGGTCAGTTGTTTATTCTTTCTTCTCTTGGCACACTTACCTGTACTCTTCAGAACAATATGCTTCATGTAAGTGACATGTTTAGGCTGTAATATTCAAAGGGCATAGCATGTTCAAATACAAAATGAAATGAAAGAGACAATGTAATTTCTAAAACTGACTTACAGTCATATCCCATGGGAGTGTATTGTAAACTATCCACCCAGACTCACTGGGCTTTGAGTCAGGAGCCATTAGAGAGAGCACAGCTGGAGACCTGGAAAACAGCTTTCTATGGCATTTGTGGTTTGTGGAGCTTTTCTTACCTACTTAGGTGACATTATTGTGCTTACAGAGTCTATAAATAGAGACTAAGGCATTATCTGGGGTTTAAAACAGTTTAAGTTGTACAGGTTATTAAAACTAAAAGAGGAAAATTATTTCAGCACATGTCAGCTTAGTTCAGCAGTTGCTCTGATTAGATTTGATGAAGCATTTTTTTTCGAAAGCTAAAGGATGTGATGATTCCTGAACAGAAGCAAAACCAACACATGTCAAAGACACTGTCTAATTATTTACTGGCCCTTTAGTGGACCGGTGGGAAGGTTGAAACACTGCGCCATAAGATCTAAACTGTGTTGAGCAGTGGGCAGACGCTGGTAAGATTACCTGGAGGTGAACCTGTGCTTCCTACTGAAGACTACTACTAGTTATTTATGTGATTGTGGGGGACGGGGGCTCTAGTCAAATACTAACAAAGTCAATCAAACCCATCCTTAAAAAATGTAACAGGCTGAGAAAACACCTCAGTCAAAGAAATTCTTGCTGTTCACAACACAAATACCTGAGTGTGGTGGCAATGGAGAAGCACAGATGATGGCTTGCTGTGGCTCCCTGGACAGCCAACCTACCCTACTCAGAGAGGCCTAGGCCCAGAGAGACCCTCTTCAAGAAATGAATTTGATAGATTCTAAGGTTGTCCTGTGCCCCGCCCCCCACACGAACACAGGCATAAACAGACCTATAAATAAATAGAAAAAAAAAAAAACACAAAAAAGCAAAAGAGGAACATGATTCCATTCCTTAGTCCTAATCTTTGTTTTCTCATGAAAATGAACATTAACAAAACCTGACAAAAATGAAGACTCACCACAGGCCCCAGAGCCACCTCTCAGAAAGTATGCCCAACGCTAGTGTGATCTAAATGTTCTTCTTCCATACCCGCACTTCAGCGATATCTAATGTGTACCAAGTTGACTGTTGATAACCACTGTGGAAGAGGTGCCCTCCTCTAGAGCTGCACTCTAAGAGTGACAGTACTACAACCAGCCATGATGAGTTAGTGTCTGAGGAATGTGACAAAATTTAAAGCCACATCAGAAGGAACTTCAGCTTTAAGAATAAGATTCAAATAAAAAAAAAGTTTTTTTCACATATGAAATGAATTTTTGTTTTTGTATACAAATCAGTTAGAAAGTACATAATGCATACGATGAATGAATTCAATGACGCTTTCAATTACTTTGAAAATAAAATATTTTCTCATTTTCTTGGAATTTCAGACCATAAGGTAAAGAAAGACTGATGAGTAGTTTCAGCCATGCTAACACACCTGCCTCCTAAGCATGAAGCCTCACATGCTTTGAGAGGCTCTGAGTCCTCTCCAAACACGGCCAGACGTCCTAATCTCATCCTCCATATCTGAAAGGTCAGGGTTACTCATCTGCAGAGTAAACCAGATCCTGGAGCACACCTACTAAGACAGAGGTGAAACTCCTAGTGTGTGCCTGACGAGGAATAAATCTTCTCACTCAGGTGGCTTGTCTTGCTTATGGCATTACTGTAACATGGGAAGTCTGGAAAAGTCTATGGTGAGCAAGCTTTAATTGTCATTTGTCACCAAATCATCCCCACAGAAACCCTCAGGGCAGTTGTGGGCAGGTCTCCAGTTGATCAGTTCAGTTCTCAACTTCCTCATTGTCTTACTGTGTTTTCGCACCTGACAGTGGTGATGCAGTGTGAAGACAATTTTAGCCTCTTGATCACAGCCAGCCCCTGGTTCACATATCTATGCTAGTTCAAATTAATCAGCCAGAAAAGTATATTAGAGGTCATCAAAGATGTGGGAATTTCAAACTGAGCTTTTTTTAATTACATTTTTATTTTTTTATATTAATTATAGTTTATTTACTTTGTATCCCAGCTGTAGCCCACTCCCTCATTCCCTCCCAATCTCACCCTACCTTCCTTATGTCCTTCCTCATGTCCTTCCTGCCCCTCTCTTAGTCCACTGATGGGGGAGGTCCTCCTCCCCTTCCATCTGATCCTAGCTTATCAGGTCTCTTCAGGACTGGCTACAATGTCCCCCTGTGTGGCCTAGCAAGGCTGCTCCTCCCTCAGAGGGAGTGGGGAAGGTTAAAGAGCCAGCCATCATCATTGAGTTCATGTCAGAGACAGTCCGTGTTCTTCTTACTAAGGTACCCACTTGGATACTGAGCTACCATGGGCTACATCTGGGCAGGGGTTCTAGGTTATATCCATTCATGGTCCTTGGTTGGAGATACAGTTTCACAGAAGACCCCTGGGCCCAGATATATTAGGTCCTTCTGGAGCTCCTCTCCTCTCTAGGTCACACTAACTCCCCCTTCTTTCATATGATTCCCTGCACTCTGCCCAAGGTTTGGTTATGAGTCTCAGCATCTGCTTTCATACACTGCTGGGTAGAGTCTTTCAGGGGTCCTCTGTAGTAGGCTCCTTTCCTGTTACTTGTTTTCTCCTACTTCCAATGTCCATCCCATTTGTCTTTTTTTTTTTTTAAAAAAAGTATGAAAGTAAAATTGTAAAGGCTGATTCTAGAAGATTCTTTCCTTTGCCCCACCCCACTTCTTTTTTCTTTAAATCTCTGTGTGAGAAAACTTTGCTAAGTAGCAGGCTTTTTTCTTAATGTTTTCTCCACCTCTGTTGGAAATAAAAGACTAAAAATAAATTACTTTAAGATTCAAAGCAGCAACCTGTCCCCAGTGAAGCTCTCTTAATTAATGTGGTGACCTGTGTGGGGAGAAGGGACAACTGCAGAGTCCCACAGTAATTATTCAGCCCAAGCTCCAGATAATTACAGGAGAGAGGTTTTCCAGACAGGAGACATCCTGAAAAACTCGACCTTCCGTGTTGATTTAGGCCTTCTATTGTTAAAATCTTTTCATTCAGTGTTGATGTTTGTACTTGATGAAGTCAGCCGCATCTCAGAAATGCAAACACTTCTAAGTCTGTGCAGGAGATTTCAATAGAAAATAAAATGGCTCTTAAAATGGTGGAAATTGGAGGATTAACTAAAAATAAAGTTGGCAAGTGGTTATGCTGAAGTGAGTAATGTGGGACAGAGAAATATGATAGACCAGAACAGCAAGCTAAGGACTGCAGGGGAAGATTGATATCAGATAGCAAAGTGTCGCCTTCATAAAGACACTATTATTTAGTACTCCAGCGATGGGCAATGCTGGGAAAAACCTTGTAAAGCTAGCATGGTGTACTCATGAATATTAAAAGTACTTATTAGCCAAATATCCTTTTGACTTAAATTCATAATTGGTCATCCAAATAAAGTTCAATCTCTATGGCCTTCAGGTGACTCGCTAGGCTTCATACATTCTGGCAATATGAAGCCACATAAAAGTATTTGGCTTTATTAAAACTGCTTTGCTCCCATGGTTTTCTAGGCCTTTAAAAAAAAACCTCCTTTCAGCGACCCTGTCTGACTTGAATTATGACAGTGCTCTCTAAAAACAGTAAAAGTTATCTTCTCCATGTGCCTCAAGATGAAGAGTATAAAATTACCTTAGAGACTGAGCTAGTTTATAGATGTCCTTCAAGCAAGAAAGAAGGCTTTGCTGTGTATTGAGTGGTCACGGTGTTCATTTTAGCCACAGGCCACACTGCGATTTCAAAGCATCCTATGTTCTTTTTGTCACAGATAGGCAATAGGTTACAAGCCAGAAGATGTATATCTGCTGTGTTATCAGCATTCATCTCCCCTGGGTTGTTGCTTTCCTGGTTTGGAAGCCTTTTTTTTTTTTTTTTTTTTTTTTTTGGAGGTGCCTTCTGCTCCACTGTATTGTGTGTTCATTCACTAAGAAAGGTAGTCATCCTTCCAGAAATAGGAGACGTTTAAAGAGAAGGCTGAGACATGAACAGCACTTAACACCCAAAGCAGATGAACTAATAAGGAAAAAGTGGTTTGGGAGCAATACCTGAGCAGGTTCATTTTAAATATGTTTACAAATGGCTGTTCTGTGCATGATGAAAAATAACTCTTATCCACCAGTTTCAGAAGTTTGCTGACTCATCCAGTATGTATTTTGCTAGTCTATGAAGAAAACAAAAGGGAAATCCTAAGCTTTCCCAATTGGTCTCTTATTGAGTAATTGTTTTGGAAGGTCCTGTTTTATAGGTATGCTGATGATATAGCACATTAGGAACTCTGCAAATCAGAATTTATCAGCGCAATAAACGTGGCCTCATTTGATTATCAGTAGCACTCCATCTTATCACACTGTCTTTGATAGAAGCATGACTGACTTCATTGCTGTGCTTTTCACACTTGCTCAAGTGAACCCTATAGATTCATTTTATGTGTCCAAGTCATCTGAGCCAAGGCAGTGGGAAGTGTGGAGAATTTTAAAAACCATAGATTGTTTGGGGGGGCGTGGCTCACACCTTTAATTCCAGCACTAGGGAGGCAGGTGGATCTCTAAGTTCAAGGCCAGCCTCATCTACAGAGTGAATTCCAGGACAGCCAAAGCTACACAGAAAAACCCTGTCTCAAAAACAAACAAATAAGTAAGCAAATGAATAAATAAACTATAATATATGTGTTTATTCACATAATACCAATTGTAAAATGATGATGGCAGCAAGACATAAGATGATGAGATTGTCCATCTGAGCAGTAGCTCTAACACTCTTTCCTTGAGAGCCTGCCTTTCTTGTTCTGCAGTGGAAGCAGAGCAGTGTAGCTGTAGAACCCAGCTGTTATGTGCTATGGTTTGAAATGTCCACGGCTCAAGAAAGCTTTTGACACTAGGATGCCTGGGAAACATCTCCAGAGGAGGCTTTGATGAGGGCAAGGAGGTGCTGAGCATTGCTCCTCCACACTGGGCGCTTTCTCACCCTTCATCCTTGTGCTGCCTACATAGAGATTGGAAGTTCAAGTACTAGACACCAAACTATGGTTTAAGGAATGAATGATAAAAAAGAAGAGGAACAGTTTCAGGGAGGGAAATGCCATCATTGAACAGATGTCACTAGAAAATAATTCAGAATTGAGAGTTATCAAAAACAATTGATAGGATCAATATGTGTTTTATCCATGTATGAAAGTGTCAAAGAGTACAAATAACTTCTTTAGTTAAAAAGTTAAAGTAGCAAGAATGTATCAAAAGAAGTAAGCAAAATAGTAATTTTCTATAGAGAGATAATGCAAAAACAGTATTTGTTCAGAGCAAGTAAATAAAAACAGAACCAACCATTTTTAATTTCAAAAAACAACTTTCAATTTTAAAGTCCATCGTGTATAATCGTTCAAATATATATATGTACATATGTATATAAATCTCCATTTGATGTCTAAATAATTTTTTTAAATCTTTGTGTCTTTCACATCTAATAATTAAACATGGGAATTTGATTTAGGAATTTGATAGGACACTGTTTTGCACATGTGTTATACATGTGGTTAACTCTGACCACCTGGTTTGTTTCTGTGCAACCTACCTGAAGATTCTCCTTGGAGAGACTTTGCTATCTGTTACTTTGGACAATATTTATTTATTATAGCTGCAAAACAGCCTATAAGATATTCTGTCCTTGAAAGATTAAAATTTTATACTCTCTTTCAATTGTTAGAGAAAAACGAAGATGTTGGGCTGACTAAACCCTGAATGGCAATGTCCTGGTTCTGTTTGTTATGCAGCACTTCTTCCCTGATAACGCCCAGGTCCCAGTTTTTACACATTGCTTCTCATCAGTTGGTTAATTTCTTTCTAATTAGTTTCTCAGAACCTATTATAGAACTTTTCCAATTACAATCACATTTATCACTTAAAACTCATGCTTTGGTTTAACTTTTACATGGCTGTTGACTGAGCTTGAAAGCCACTATTGTAACTGCAGAAAGAAATGCTCCCTCATGTTTTATGATCCTGAATAAGAGAGGATGAATGACTGTTTTACAGGATTACTTGGCAAATGAATGTTCCCCTTTTTCTTCTCCTGCTTTCCTGTTTAGTCTTATCAGTTTCTATGAGAAAATGGAAGGGTGTGTCAGAGATTTCTGATGGGCACCCATAGGTGCCCATCAAAGTGCATCAGCTTTTCCAAGATGATATTTCCAAGTACCAGGGCACTCATGGCTATATACTCTTGTGACCTGAGATCTCAAACTATCAATCAATCTGTCTCTGTGCCTGACACCTTAAAGCTTCCTTCCTAATGAATGCTTAGCAAGCTGTGAGTCTGAACACAACAGAGAAATAGAGAAGTTGCATTGACCAGCAACATTGCCATTCTATTGCTCTCTGAATTAATTACTACTTTTTCTGCTCATAACCGATTTCAATACTGTGGACTCCAAATATCTTTCTTATTCCTCTGTCTTTTGAGATCTGACTCACTCCTCTTCTTGTTCTTGTTTTCTTCCATCTCCATTCATGGTCCTTGGTTGGAGTATCAGTCTCAGAAAGACTCCTGGAACCAGATTTCTTGGTTCTGTTGCTCTCCTTGTGGAGCACCTGTCCTCTCCAGGTCTTTCTATCTCCCTCTTCTTTCACAAGATTCCCTGCACTCTGCCCAAAGTTTGGCTATGGGACTCAGCATCTGCTTTGATGCACTGCTGGCTAGAGTGAGTCTTTCAGAGGCCTCGTGTGGTAGGCTCCTGTCCTATTTCCTGTTTTCTCCCTCTTCTGATGTCCATCCCATTTGCCTTTCGGAGTGAGGATCTTACCCAGGGTCCTTCTTCTTGCTTAGCCTCTTTAGGTGTACAGAGTTCAATATGTTTATCCTATATTATATGTCTAATATCCACTTATAAGGGAGTATATACCATGTGTGTCTTTCTGCTTCTGGGATACCTCACTAAGGATGATCTTTTCTAGTTACCTCTATTTGCCTGCAAATTTCATAATTTCCTTGTTTTTAATTGCTGAGTAGTATTCCATTGTGTAAATGTACCACAGTTTCTGTATCCATTCCTCTGTTGAGGGAAATCTGGGTTGTTTCCAGGTTCTGGCTATTACAAATAAAGCTGCTACAAATATGGTTGAGCAAGTGTCCTTGTTGTATACTTGAGCATCATATATATATATATATATATTCCTAGGAGTGTTATAGCTAGGTCTTGAGGAAGCACTATTCCTAATTTTCTGAGAAAGCGCCAGATTGATTTCCAAAGTGGTTGTACAAGTTTACATTGCCACCAGCAGTGGAGGAGGGTTCCCCTTTCTACACATTCACTCCAGCATGTGTTGTCACCTGAATATTTGATCCTAGCCATTCTGATGGGTGTGAGGTGAAATCTCAGGGTCATTTCCCTGATGACTGAGGATGCTGAGCATTTCTTTTAAGTGTTTCTCTGCCATTTGACATCCCTCTATAGAGAATTCTGTTTGGTTCTGTACCCCATTTTTTAATTGGATTACTTGATTTGTTGCTTTTTAACTTTTTGAGTTCTTTATATATTCTGGATATTAGCCTTATGTCAGATATAGGGTTGGTGAAGATCCTTTCCCAGTCTGCAGGCTGTCTTTTTGTTTTGATGACAGTGTCCTTTGCTTTACAGGTTTTTCAGTTTCATGAGGTCCCATTTACTGATTGTTGCTCTTAGAGAAATTTAGGATAGTTAAAAGATGCTCCCTGCAGCTGTGAATGCAGGCATTGCGTGCTGAGGCCTGGGGCTTAGGCTGGCAGACACCTAGTCTTGTGGCTGTAACCCCTGCAGTTGAGGGCTATTGTTTAGATGTTGGCCAGAGATTTATGCCTGCATGCTCAGTTGCAGGCTCACTTCTCTAGACTTTAATGACAGGGGCCCTGGCACTTAGTAGCCTTGTAACCATCAATGTCCAGCTCCAATGAATGCTCTCAGCAGGCAGGCAGCTCCTGCCAGTACTAACAACCCTTGGGTGGGACACCAAGGCTGGGACCCTTGTCTGCCATAACTAGTGTTGTAACCTTCTGAAACAGATCTTTGTTTCCAGTGTCCTCGTGTCTAAAGCAATGTGTTATAGCTCCAGAGCCTAGAATGTTAAAAACCTTAACTGTTGATAGCAGTTAGGATATAATTCTTAGGTCTACACTGTCTTCAAGCCTGAAAGCTCCCTGGAACTTTCAGAAGAGCCAGATCTGCAGCTTGTCATCTCCAGTTCTTTACACAATGCATAGTCTTTGTGACCTCTGCTCCCTATCATTTATACTCAGCTGTTCTCTGGAGCTTTCCAGTCACCCTATATCCACTGATGTCATCAATCTATCTATCTATCTATCTATCTATCTATCTATCTATCTATCTATCTATCTATCTATTTATCTATTTATTTATTTATTTATTTATTTATTTATTTATTTATTTATTTATTTACTGTTACCCCATCAGCTGCTCTATTGATGACAAAGTTCAATTGGCTGATAGTTTCTCACTCAAACTGACAGGGTACCAGAAAAATTCTAGTAGCTCTCACTTAGGGAATCACATGACCTCAGCTACCAACTTAGCTTATTTAAAAGAAAATATGCATTAGAATAGTGTTTATTATACAGGTTTATCATTAATATTACTGATGTTTTAATGGTATTTAACAATGTCTAACTCTGTAACTCTGCCCCAGTTCCTCAGACTCTAATTCCAATCAGTCAGCATTGAAAACACACTTATAAGTAACATTACATGGACTCAGCAGGTGATGGCAGAAATATGCATCTGTATACAAATGTATGCATGTAATAATGACAAAAATATGACCGTAAATTTGAAGGGAAGGTTTGGATAAAGGAAAGAGAAGGGAGAAATTTAACTAAAATATAATCTTAAAAATTTTAAAAATATGAAAAATGATCAATTCATTCCTTCTATTACTGCTACTTATCATATTCACACAGTCCTGGAGCCCAGTTGCTGACTGCTTTTGCTTGGGTCTGCCTTCATGAGGATATCAAGATCATATCCTTGCCTCAGATAATAACTTGCCTCAAAATGTGCAAGTAGTTACCTCTTCTGAAACAAAGGCAGGTGTGAGAATCTAGCTTTAGTTAGGTGCTGTGTTCTATTCGTAGTTTCTCCCCATTATAACAGAATTCCATTTCCCTAAGCTCTAGAGTTCTCTTCTATCATAAATCCAGTTTCTGGGAACATTCGTTTCCCTAAACTTTCCCGTAGGCACTGGGAAGTTTCCTGTGGCTTTGGGAAGTCGATTTGAGGACTATGCTCTATATATTGCTATTCTCCTAAGCAGTAATTCAACTTGTCTCAGGCTCAGAACAATTTTGTAATTTTTTCAATATAAGATTGAGGTTGACAAGTGTATTAATTTACAAGTTGTAAAAAAATCAAAATATGGACAGATTTTAAGCAATCTTTGCTAATTTCAACACGCTCACAGCTTCTCCACTTTCACAATACCCAATACGACAAGAGGTTTTGCTGTTATGCTCACCTGATCCTCATACTCTACGGCCATTCTGCACATCACTGCAAGACAGTTTTTTCTAGAGCAAATTTTACCATTATATCCACCCTGATAGCACAGAGGATATTAAATGTGCAAACCCTGTTGGCAAGTGTTCAGGGTGCTTATCTATCATCAATTTCCATTCCCACATGGACAGAATCATGTTCCATAATATATCCCATCTCTGATTTTCCCAGGCAGCCCCAAAATATTCAGATGCAATGATGTTTTGGGGAGTAATCTCTCCTCATTTTTAACATCTTATTTTTACTTCTCAGTAAAAATCATGCTTATAGTCTCTTAGTTTACCAGCCTTCACGTATCATTTATTTTGTACATTTAATATTGTATGAGGTGAAACTATGTTATACATCAGTATATACTCTGAAATTATTGGCATCATTCCCTGTATAGAAGCGTGTTTATACTGCTAATTCTACTTTCTTTTGAAGAGCTTATAGATTGATATTAGCAGGAACATTGGGGTTTTGGTGGCATAAATCATAGATCTCATCAATGAATTAGACTGTAGGGAAATAACACTTTCTATTTCAATTTCATAAAAAAAATTGAAGTCTTTGTTACTACATAAAAATACCACAAAGTCCTTGTAATTTGGTGAGTTCTTCATATAAGATAAATTTAAGTCTACATTTGCAGAAGTCGTACAACCCCTTGAGCACAAGATACATCATGTTTTTGGAAGTTAGACACCTTGCAGCCAGTTGTACTCATAAGCACTAATACTGTGTGATAATTGTTGCCAGTTGTAAGATTATAACATGCTTTTCTGTGCTGTGCTTATGTCACAGTTGTATCTGGCCAGTATAAGCAGCTTAGAGTTTCGTAGGCAGTACGAAACAGAGGGGTAGGCAGCACTACCCTCTGTGAGCTGGAACCCAGAGACTACAAAGAAAAGGCCATGCTTTTCATAGAGTTCTTATCCTGATTTACTTCAAAGAACCAGTGACTGGAAGATTAGGAGATGTTTTCCTCATAGCATCAGAAGAGTCAATAAAAGTGTACTCATCCCCCAGAACGAAGGCTGGAACTTGTCCCTCCAGTGTGGTCTGTTATCAGCCCAGCTTCCTGCTGCTGTGGGTCAGCCTGTGCTGATGGATGCTGGTAGCTCTGTACTTGCAGCTTCTGCTCTGTAGTATCATACCAGATGCTTCTTACCCATTGCCAGGACTTAAGCATATGTTCTTACAGTATGCACCTGAATTCCTGGGCAGCTCAGAGGTAGGGAGAGAGAAGAGGCATGTGTGCCTGTTTGAAAAAGACAAACATTGAGGTTCCTTAGAGTCTCAAATTGATGAAAACAGACAAAAGATTTTACTATGAAATTTCAGTCTATTCTAAGGGAAAAATTACTTATAACTTGATGATATAAAAATAAGTATTCATTAATAAGATAATGTTTATTGAAATAAATAACAAAATTAGATGCTTTCCTAACACAGTAGATTCTTAGTAAATATTCTGTTATATTACCATGTACTTGTATTTTTGGCCACTTATGTCACCATATTTAGTATTTATGATGTCACGGGTACCATTTGGCACATGAGTAGTTGGTTACCGAATACTCGGTTCAGGAAAAGTTATGCTTTCTCCAGAGCTTCCAAACAACCCACCCTGTGAGCAGTTTCCAGGAAGAGACTCTAAGACAAGGTGCTTAGAGTGGTTTTGTAAGGAAGCTTTTATTTGCTCCACTGATGACAGAGCTGGCCATTTCCTCCAGATGGGCATTTCTGTCACATACATGCACTCTCACCACACGAGAGTGCCTGTGCCACCACTCACAGTTATAACGATGCTCACACAGTCTTAGTGCACAGTCTTAGTGCCTGCCTGTGGGAAACAGAGTTCCTGTTGAGCATTCAACAAAAGGAGATCTAAAGAAACCAAAGTGAAGAAAGAGCCACTGAGAACAATGAACAGAGCTGTGGATTAACTTATTAAGAGTTTAATAATGTATGTAATCCAGAAATAATGGCTGTTTTAAAGTAACTAAAGGACTATAACTTGGTGCCTAAGTATAAAGAAAGGAGAGACAACACTGAGCTCATCAACTATGATGAGGAAGTAATCCTTTCTTTCTCTTCAGATCCTATGTGAATAAGTATGCAAACTAAATATTGTGACTAGATATGGATCTGCCCCTTGGATTTAATAGATCATTATGCCTTATTGTAATAATTAAAGTGGACACAATGCAGGGGCTTAAGAGGGATTACCTTCTTCGGACTCAGCAAAGCTTTGCTCCTTGTCAGCAGGAGAGAAGGAAGCAACTTAAGTGATGATAATTCAAATTATTCTGGTAGGTTGTAGTGTCAGGACTTCTGATAAAATAGCTTACTATAAATTCAGACAAGAATGTTGTCTGAGTGGGGCTCTTCATTAGAAGCAACTTTGTCCATTGTGCCCTAAATACAAAAGTATGTTTTGTCCTTGGCAAAAACATTATATACACACACTCATTTCCCTTATCCATCTGAGATTATTTTTCCTATTGCAAATAATAACAAACTTTAATTAATACCAGAGATAGTTTAGGTATTCATAAATTAATTATGCACCATTCATGGAATCTGGCTTTTATGTTTTATTAGGAAGGATTTATTTACAAGAAGCTTCACACATGCACATACACACACACACACACACACACACACACACACACACACACACACACAAAAAAAAAACCCATAGTAATTAAGAGGGTGGCTTTGAAGCCAGGTACAATCTGTTCAGTGGTGAATAAAATGGGGATCATAATGACAGCCATCTATGAAGACTAGTATGAGTTCAGGTAAAGTTTCTAAGGTCTTTGGAATGTGTTCAGACCCTAAAGAAGCACCAAGGAAGGTCTGTTCTTTACTGTTGCTCATTTATAAGTAAGATTGGCAAGAACACAATTTGGTAGTTTTTTCTCTCAATTACCTTTGTTCATTATTTGTTTACCTTAATTTAATATGTTTGTTTACTTGCTTTTGAGATCAACTCCAGGCTGACCTGCAATGTACTATGTAACCAAGGTTGGCCTCAAATCCTTGGCATTTCTACCTCAGGCATGAACCACCATGCCGGTTTCAGTTACCTCCTAAGAATTCCCTTGCCTATCAGCTTTCTTTAAAATCTGGTTAAAATTTCTCCTTTTTTGTTCAGACATGGTTAGAAGTTTCCAGAGAAACTCTAAGGAAAAAAGGAAGAGAGTACTGTGTAACAATATTTAACTGGGACAGAATTTTAGAGTCTATTTGAAGTAGGTTGCTGTGATCTGTGAGTTCCTAGCTCCTCCGTGCTGATGGTCTCATGAAGACACTGGACAATATAGTTAGCTTGAGAGACTAGGGCCCAGTGAGGAACATTTTCTTCTAGACTGTAGGCCTGGTAGACTTCGTCTCTGCTCACATTTCTGCTCTAGCTTTCCTTATTTCTATATTTTAATTTTAATTTATTCATTTTACATCCTGGTGTAGCCCCCTCCCCCCTCTCTGACAGGTCTCACTCTCCCTCCCTGTTTCCCTTCTCCCCTGTCCCCTATGGAAGGGGAGCCCCCATCCAGCATATCAAATTGTATCAGGACTGAGTGCATCCTTTTCCTCTGTGCCTGGCAAGGCAGCCTCTCCAGGGAAAAGTGATTGAAAAGCAGGCAACATAGTCCATGTCAGAGACAGCCCCTTCTCTCCTTACTAGGGAACCCATATGAACCCTGAGTTGTACATCTGCTATATCTGTGTAGAGGACATAGGTTCAGTCTATGCGTGGTCCTTGAGAGGGCTTCAGTCTCCACAAGCCTCCCTGGCCCTGGATAGTTGGCTCTGTTGGTCTTCTTCTGGAGCTCCTGTCCCCTCTAGGCCCTTCTCTCCTTCCCCCCACTTTTCCACAAGGTTCCCTGCATTCTACCCAATGATTGGTTGTGGGTCTCTGCATCTGTTTCTATCTGCTGCTGTGTGGAAGAACTCAAAGGACAGCTATATTATGCTCCTGTCTATAAGCATTTCAGAGTATTCGTAATTATGTCAGGAGTTGGCTGTCTCCCATGGGATGAGTCTCAGGTTGGGCCAGCCATTGGTTGGACAGTCCCTCATTCTCTGCTCTACTTTTGTCCCTGAACATCTTGTAAGCAAGGTAAATTTTGTGTTGAAGTTGTTGTGGGTGTATTGGTGTTCCCTTCCTTTCTCTAGGAGTTATGTCTAGCTTTCTTACACCCTTTTAATCTCTCAGGTAAGGAACAGATAGCCTTCCTTTGTCTTTTAAGAGTTCTTAATTTCTTATCTCCTGATTTCTAAGGCTTCATTGTCTGATTCACAACCCCATAACTCTTGTCCATCTTTTGCATACACACAGCTTGTTTGGCCTGAAGTATTTTTTTTATAAGTAAGATAGTAAGACAGAATGTCCATCATTTCTTTGTTCATTTAAAGCAAACAATTGTGTCTTGGCTTGTTCAAGTCTTAATGTTTCCTACTTTTTTCTTCAAGATTTTCAGCATTCCCTAAGGTCCCCTAAAATAAAAGCACTGACTCTGTTTCATACTTGGGAAAAATCTCTCTTTTTTATTCAGTTGCTGATTTTAAGACTTCTTTTCAAAGACCAGTGTACTTGCAAAGAGGATGTGGATGGCTGACTCTGTGCCCATTGTGCAGCAAATCTTCCTCTGCTCAGCCCACTTGAACTCTGATGATGTCCTGTACTCTCCCCAACCAGAGAGATTCTTCTTAAAAGTCCAATCCACACAAGTTTAAAATAATAGTAAAACCCTCAAACATATATTTAAACTTACAGAATAATATTTTCCCTCAACAGTGTTAAAACATGAAAAATGTAGTTTATTCTCAGGTTTCCATTGTGTGTTAGTGTTTCCACCTTATCATATTAAAAAAGCAGGAATAAAAGCTGGAAGTTGTTATCATGCTGTGCAGGCTCATTAGATGAGTCAGCTAATGACAGGGTTATGCATTCAAAATGGCAGGCAGTATGCTGCTTACCAAAGAGAATGAGGATTAAGATAGCATGTTACCTCCTGAAAATCCTACTTAAAAGTGCTTTTACATGGATACCTACTTAGTGTGCCAAGTGTTTTATACAACTTGTTTTTGGTAATTGGTAAGAAACATCTAGAAAGATTCCTCAAGTGTATGTAATTTATTATCTTGCTATCTCCTTTTCTTTCAAACCTTTTAAAACAATGAAATAAATGAGTGTTCATCTATCCTCTATACTGTTCTGTCCCCCTGAGAGGATTGATGAGACTAACTCACCACGCCAGAAGGAAAGAAGAAAGTAAGGAATGAGCTTTCAGCCTTCCAAAGTTGAGCATGCCCATGTGGAATGACTGTGCATCGTTTCCATGTAGGACTAGATTCTCCACAAAACTCAAGTGGATAAATTTGTATTCAGAATCTGTAAAAACTATCTATAGGTCTGACCAGAGAATAGTTTTAGTGCATGGCTTGCCGTTGTTCCCCAACTTTGCTGTTCCCACACGACAGTTGTAGTTGGTGGCACAGCGATTTGTTGTTCACTGAGAAAAGCTTGTTATATGTCATGATGCTAGATGTATCCTAATAAGTGAGGACAGATTAAGTCACTATGAGAGAAAAGTAGCCTTGTATATGAACCAGGAACCATGCATCTTCAGTCAGCTTTGTGGCTAATCATTTTGTTATGATTGTTAAAATCAGGCTAAATTTATGTTTTTTGTTGTTTTTGTGGTAGACCTCAAGGTCAGAGAAAAACTTTATCCACTTAACTCTACAGTTGCATTTTATGTATTTATGAATAGTGGGTACATGCATGTGGACAGGAGTGTTTATTTGCCTGTTCATAGGCTTGGATAGGTTATTGCTCCTCAGGTTACAGACAGAATCATTTGCAGCTGACAGCTGAGAGTAGATGAGGCTGGCTAACCAGCAAGCTCCAGGGATTCACTTCTCCCAGCCTCACTTCATGCCTGCCACTAACTCCCCACACTCCCTACCCAGCTGTTATAAGCACCGCCTACCCTACTCAGAGAGGGGCACTTTGTGCATGGAGAGTTGGCCTTATAGATTGTAGAATAAGACAAAAACATTGATGTCTTTTTATTTCCACTATCTTTTCTAGCACTTTCCAAGACTATGAAAGCTAGCCAGCAGGGAGGAAGTTCCAAGTTCAGATCCTAACTGACTTCTCTAAGTCCTGTATCCAAGGTGTTTAGTGTCTTCAGCAATAGTCTTATCACTACTTCTGACTCACAACAAAGAAGAATGGTTAGAGCCTGTAGTGTTTGGGGGTTTTCTAGGGTACTTGTTACCAACAACTCATAAGAAAATATACCACCTCTGCCATTTGGTGTTTGGTATAAAAACCCATAGTTTCTGGGAGAAATTTTGTTCATCCATACACATTTTTTCCTTTCTAGAAATCCATGCTATTTTTATTTAAAGCAGAGTTCTGGGCTGTATTTCATATTAAAAGTACTCACTTAACACACTAAGATATATACTTAGATGATCCTTCCCCTATGATGTCAAAATTCTTTCTTTTAAATTTCCTTATCTTTATGGCTATTGTTCTCTCCATTCTTAAGATGTGATCTGTTGAGCAAATGTGTTGCTTCTTTATTTGGGGGGGTTGATTAATATTGCCTGACATTATAACAAAACCCACACGTCTTAGCACAGAGCCAAATCTTTACCTGCCGATTTTAGTATTACAGGTGTAGATGGTAGGCAATTGATTAACCCTTACCACTGAAAATATTATTATGTACTGTGTACAATGTCTTTTAGAAACCCCAGTTGTTCTTTAGCTGCTCATAAATTTTGAAGGGGGACTCATCTTTTATTTTACTGTGCTCTCACTGGCAGCTGCTACATTGTTATGTTCTTATGCTAAATTACACCGTGTACCATTGCTTAGTAGACTGCAATTTCCAAGGTCACTTGGAAATCATGGTCATTCTGGTCTTAACTCCTTATTTTTATGAAAAATCCATGTTTTCTGTATTGTAACTTTGTCACTGAGAATTATCCTATACAGAATGCTATGTGGCAATCTTCAGTGAAAATTTTAATACATGGGAGACAGGTACGATGCAAGCTATGCACTTGGGGCCAAGTAGGATGCAAAGTATGTGAGGGGAGACAATTAGAGTACAGACTATGCATTAGGAAGCAGGAAATTACAATACGTTCATAAAGGCGAGGTGAGATGGGAGCTACTCATGGAAAGAACAGGTAGGATAAAAGCTATATATTAGGAACTAGGAAGATACAAGATATGTATGGAGGTGGCAGGTAGGAAGGATATAAGCCATGCATTGGAGGCAGCCAGGAAGGAAACTATGAATTAAGGGCTATGCATTAAGGGCCAGACAGACTACGAACTGTGCATGTGGGGCCAGGTGGGATGCAGGCTATGCATTAGGAGCCAGGTAGGCTGCAAGATACACTTTAAGGTCCAGGTAGATGCAAGCTGTGCACGAGGAACCAGATGGCATTGGACTGCGGATCTCTCTGAAAAAGAGGAGGTGCAATATTTGGTATCCTTGTAACAGGATTTAGAAAATGTTCACAGATAAACTTAAAGACAGGTATCAGTGGTTTCACTTTTATTAAGAAATCATGGTACCTTTACAGTTTATGGAACCCTTGCCTACAAACTTATTTTTGAATGACAAAATTAAAAAATAACTTTTGATAAAGATAATTCCACAAGAATTTGTGAAACATAGCATTATCTAAATGAGACTAAGAGGAGTGCAATCTTTAGAACAAGAAAAAGTTGTACTCAGAAACACATATACTACATTTTTAAAAAAGGAATCATTATTAATTTACAATTTTGCTGATATTATGTTTAAAATTAACAGATGGATTTTTTGTTTGTTTTTTCTAGACAGAGTTTCTTTGTGTAGCCTTGGCTGTCATGGACTCTATTTGTAGACCAGGCTGGCCTCAAACTCACAATCAACCTGCTTCTACCTACCTGAGTGCTGAGATTAAAACTGTGCTACATGCCAGCCCGACAAAGATGGATTTTTATTGATTGCAGTACATGAAAAACAAGGACTATTTCTAACAGGAACTCAATGACTGGCTTTTTTACCTCCCCACCTCCCAAGGGAGGAGCAGTATTGTTAGACCACAGAGGAGGACTTTGCAACCAGTCCTGAAAATACCTGACAAAACGTAGTCATATGAAAGGGGAGGAGGTCCTCCCCTATCAGTGGACTTGGAAAGGGGCAGGGAGGAGATGAGGGAGGGAGGGTGAAATTGGGGAGGGAAGGAGGGATACAGCTGGGATACAGAATTAACAAAATGTAACTAATGAGAAAAATAAAACTTAAAAAAAAAAGAAAAGAAAAACCCACAAGGGATTCACAAGCAGCTACCATTATTATCTGGCTGAACTTTGAAGTGTAAACACAGTTACTCCCCCCATAGAGATGGACAACCACATCCAGGGACATTCTTTTCTCTCAAACAGGAAGACATTTTTTTAAATTATACTTTATTTACTTTGTATCCCCCCTCTAATCCCTCCATTCCCCCCCTTCTCCATACACTCCCCTCCCCAAGTTCACTGGTAGGGGAGGGTTTCTTTTTCTTCCTTCTGATCCTAGTCTGTTAGGAGTGGCTCATCAGGAGTGGCTGCATTGTCTTCCTCTGTGGCTTGGTAAGGCAGGCCCCCACTCAGGGGGAGGTGATCAAAAGCAGGCCAATCAGTTTATGTCAGAAACAGTCCCTGTTCCCATTACTATGGAACTCACTTGGACACTAAGCTGCCATGGGCTACAACTGTGCAGGGGTTCTAGGTTATCTCCATGCATGGTACTTGGTTGGAGTATGAGTCTCAGAAAAAACCCCTGCCTGTGCTCAAATTTTTTGGTTCTGTTGCTCTCCTTGTGGACCTCCTGTCCTCTCCAGACCTTACTGTTTCCCACTTCTCTCCTAAGATTCCCTGCACTCTGCCCAACAGTTGGCCATAAGTCTTAACATCTGCTTTGATAGTCTGCAGGGCAGAGCCTTTCAGAGGCCCTGTGTGGGAGGCTCCTAACTTGTTTCCTGTTTTCTTCTTCTTCTTCTGTTGTCCATCCTCTTTGCCTTTCGGAGTGGGAATTGAGCATTTTAGCCAGAGTCCTCCCTCTTGATTAGTTTCTTTAGGTGTGCAGATTTTAGTAGGTTTATCCCATGTTATATGTCTATATGAGTGAGTATATACTGTGTGTGTCTTTCTGCTTCTGGGACAGCTCACTCAGGATGATCCTTTCCAGGTCCCACCATTTACCTGCAAATTTCATGATTTCCTTGTTTTTAATTTATCAGAGTCAGCAGCAACCAGGATTGGCCCACAAAGTTGTCTCATCCAGTTTATAACAGAGACCTCACAGAATACATTAGGAACAAAACAGGTAGTTTACCATATTTCCTTTATAGTGGATGTCTCTAAGAAGCATTTAAACATCAGTGGCAAGGTTCAATGGAGCTCCTTGTATTTTTTAGCTATATGTAAATCAATCAGTCTCTGTTTTTCTCTCACTAAAGCTAGTTGATGCTGAGAAGTAGTAAGAGAAACATATCTACAATCACAAAATAGTGATAACCTACGGAGGCTAGGATTGTAATGTAAATCTTGTGACTGAGTCCTGATGCTGAACCAACATACAACCAAAACTTGGATTCTTATTCCACAGTGTTTAATACTGTGAAAGTAATATCTTACTTGCCATTTTGAAGTGAGGTGGTTTGGGGACTCTCTGGATTTGTTAACAGAGATTGTTGATGTTCATACAGCATGATAGGATGATCTGTAAGCTTTCTTGCCTAACTGCCAAAAGCATGATCTTCAGAGTCTGAGCTGTTCTTATTGTCAGCCATTGCTTCTGCCCTCTGTCCATCTGTCCACCATGTCTCTGATAAAGCATAGGAAGATATCCTTTATACCACACATATTGTCCACAAAAGCTGACCAGCCTTTGATCTCTTCAAATAAGTCCATTTAGAGTCTGGCTGCATCTCTGCTCATTGATTTTCTCTGAACTCTACCATTTAATAATTGCTTTGCTAGCACAAATGTGAAGGAACAAAAAAGACTTTTGATAGAGAATACAAATAAGCTATGTTGTATTGAGCTGAATGTTAGGTGTCTGCATTTGTGGAGAGATAATCTGAAAATTGGGCCCAATCATGTCCTTGTTTTTTTTTTTTTAACTTGAAGTATGTGTAATTTCAAACTTCAGATTTCAGAAAAGAACTGTTTATTTGAAAGCACTTAAAAATGAATGATTGGGTTAAGAGCATGTGTTTTACTTCCAAAAGAACCAAGTTAGAGTCCTAATACTCATATGGCGGGTTACAACTGTCTGTAGCTCCAGTTTCAGGGCATGTGATGCCTTCTTCTGGCTTCTACAGGAACCACGCATGCACTTAGTGCACAGACATACACTCAGGGTAAACATCCATACACATAAAAGAAAATAAAAATAATTTTGAATGAATTATAAAACATATAGTTTACCTTATAAATTTAGGAAAATAAATAATAATGTGTCTGTCTATATTTTTTTTTTTACTTTCTTAGAGCTTTTTTTACTTTTGCACTCAACTGCTAGACAGGCTCTGTCTAAAAGCCATATCCTACTAAACATTACACTATAAATAAGTTCTCATTATTAGAAAATTATGTCTTTTATAATAATTTTGAACACATTACCATCATCGCCTACTGATTGTAAGCCATTGTGTTACTAGTGCTAATGGAGAGAATTTATGGGCTTTAACTTTGGCAACTTCCTGAGTAGTAAGTTACCTGAGCAAAACCTTTGCACTATTCTGATTGGTAACCCACATTTGCAGTGTTTTTCCAGTGGTTTGGTACACTTAGAATCCATTAGTAATACTAAAGAAAGCCATTCTGATAACATTCCTTCCAACATCCTATAGATGTATCAGATGTAAGGTTTTTCTTTTTCCCAAACTATGTTTCAGAACTTAAAATGCAATCCCCTTGTGCTGTCTCTTCCTTTTTGTAGGGTGAAGAAGGGTACCCACAAGAAGGAATTCTGGAAGACATGCCTGTGGATCCTGGCAGTGAGGCTTATGAAATGCCTTCAGAGGTAAATGCCTGTATACAAAAAAGAAAAAAGAAAAACAAACAAACAAAAACTAAGAGAAATAGTTTAGGTGTTTAATTTGGATCATACCAATAAGTAACACCAAAACCCTTCCACCTTCAGATCTCCCCCATACTAGGGCCTGGGTAGCTCAACCAAGGAAATATTTTAGAGGAAATGATTTTGATCTTTGTGGGAGCGGGTATTAGATATGGTAGGTCAAAATGAGAACATTCTAGCACAAAAGACTGCAAGAAACCAGGCATATGGAAGTGTCTGAGCAACAGTGGGCAGATATGACTCATGTTTGAAAAACAGACAAATGATAGATTAATTAAGATTGAAGATATGATTAAGGTTATAAGCTATAACCTTATAAACTATAGAGCCCCAAGTTAACTTAATCTTATGTTTACTTTAAAATAAATTATTTGAAGATAGGTTAAGTTTAACAGCAGAATTCTGACATAATTAGAATTAATCTTGAGGACGACTACTTAGGCCAGTTACTTAGGATTCTTACTGTTGTGAATGTTAACTGGGTTCTGCCCAGGAGGCTTGGGCTTTAGGACAGAGGAACTGGAGCCTGTGTTGAAGCTTTCAATGAAGGTGGAGTTTGCTAATGACAGAGAGAAAGGAGAGGAAGTCAGCCTTATTTCTAACCATCTTCACTTCTGAGAACAAGATCACTGAGCCCAAGAGGTTGCTTCTGGTAGCTCACCTTGGTGCTCTTCACTCACAGTGCAGATCTAAGGAGATAATCCACAGCCCCAGCCATTCACCGCAGGACGAGATCACATATCAAATGGCACATCTGGAATTAGGCCTAAGAAGCTTAATCTGACAACTCCTATAACTTACAGATGTCATGTATGAAACAATTGTTTTGACGGAGGAGTTCCAATCACTGTTCTGAGGATCAATTTCATCTGAGTGGAAGGCTGTAATTAAAATTAATTAAAATTTATTTTAATTTACTTCACTCCTGTGAAGTACACCCTTGATAACTGTCGCTTTCACTGACAACACATGCTGTTTTTATGTTGTTGTTTATCTTGTTTTTTCCTGATGTTAGGAAGGATACCAAGACTATGAGCCTGAATCCTAAGAATGTCTTTGCTCCCAGTGTCGTGAGATCTGCCGGCCGCTGTTCCATGGCGTACAAGTGCTCAGTTCCAACGTGCCCAGTCATGACCTTTTCTCAAAGCTCCACAGTGTGTTTCCAAGTCTTCCATCAGCAGTGACCCATGTCCTGTACCTGCCCCTCAGCGTCCCGGTGCTTCCCTCTCACTACAGTAAATATGTGGTAGCAGGGTCTTGTGTGCTATGGCTATTGTGGCTTCAAACCTAAAATGTTAGAAGTTTAAAACACCTAAGTGACTACCACTTATTTCTAAATCTTCACTGTTCTTTTTGTTGTTGTTGTTGCTGTTCTTAAAAAGTTGTGATTTGCTATCTTATAAGAGTTTTGGGTGTCCTTAATGATTCTTTCTGTCTAAGAAGAACAGTATATTATGAAATTTGTTAATACATATTTTAAAATATGTGAGCATGAAACTATGCACCTATAAATATTAGTTATGAATTTTACAGTTTTGTGATGTGTTTTATTAACTTGTGTTTGTATATAAATTGTGGAAATTAAAATAAAATATTATCTCATTGCAAAATTATTTTCTCATTTCACTTTAGTAATGAAATCATGCTTATCAGGAACATGAACATAAACTGATGCAATAAACTGGAATTTAAACTTTTTAACAGTATCTTAAGGAATTGCGAGCAGCTAGAGATGCGGCATTCACCTGCAGGAGGAATTCCCCAGCATCACTGCCCAAGCCAGTTTGATCTACACTGCTGCTCAGAGCTGCTGCTGCACTGAGAAACAGTTCATTGGAACAAAAAGTGTGAGTGATAGTGATTACCTCTCTTTTATATATTCATAAGACAAATTAGTATATCAAAGGCAAAGAAAGAACCCCCTTGAAGGTGGAATCTATTATACACACACACACACACACACACACACACACACATATATATATATATCCAAGAAACTAAGAAGTGTCCTAAAATACCTTGAATACCTTGAAGTCCCCAGTAAGCATACTGCATATAAGATACCTTTGCAGATATAGGGAGGCAAAAGCAAAATAAAACAAATAAGTTTTCCTTAGAGAGAATTAATTCCCCATGCAACAAAAACTTGAATATGATTGAATAATTATTCATCTTTATTTTTAAATTTTTATTAATTGCAGTTTATTCACTTTGTATCCCACCTGTATCTCCCTCCGTCCTCCCCTCTCAACCCTACCCTTCTTTCCTCTTTTCCATCCATGCTCCTCCCTGAGTCCACTGATAAGGGAGGTCTTCCTCCCCATCCTTCTGATCCTAGTCTATCAGGTCTCATCAGGAGTGGCTGCATTGTCTTCCTCTGTGGCCTGGTAAGGCTGTTAATTCATCTTTCTAATTATTCAGGAATAAAAATATCAGAGTCATGATGAAAGTCACTTGCAGAAAGTATAATTCCAGTAAAAAATATTTTAATTTATGTATGGTCATGAGTACTTCGGTGCATATTGGGCATTGACAGGAGAGGAAGAGGAATGAAAGACTATGAAAATATTGACACTGCAAAGTCTCTTTTGCCAAATTGAGAAGATACTACAGTGTTGAGCTGCATGTGTTCTTTGACACTGGAGAGAAGTGATAAGTCTCATATCTAATTTAAGTTTCCTTGAAGCTGGTGAATAATTCTTTATTAAGGCTGCCCAAAAGTTGTTTAGAGTATGTTTTAAATCTACCAAGAGTACCATTCTTTTAAAAAAGGAAACTCATTAGCAGAACAAAATCAAATGGACAACAGTGATAATGAACAATAGAGGGTTGGAGGAAGAATGTTTGTAACCTTGAGGGTGTCTATTGTTAGAAATTATACTATAGAGCTCTTCTTCCCTGAAGCAGCTTCTGGATATTAATGTGTGAGCAATTGTTTTGTTGTTGTCATTGTCTTGTTTTATTATAAGAGTTTATTTTTCACTCAGTACCTAAACAAAGTCCCTCAGCCCTCACAAGCCCTGACAAGAGTCCTTTCCCTGCCTAGTGCAGCCTGAGGATGGCTAAACCTTTACCTTTGCAGGTAGAAATTCCAAGTCATAGCTGTTTGATCTCTAATGAGTCCACAACGAATTTTAAAGACAACCTCCCACAGCAGGCTTGGGCAGCACAGCAAAACCAATAGTATACTCTGGAACTCCAACTTGAGTTTTTTTAAGTCTTTTTCAAAAATTTCTCCATCAGCATAAGATGCAAATATATTTCTTAACTTTTGTGGCAATTAGTGATTTAACAGAATATATATATATATATATATATATATATATATATATATATGCATATATATGCATACAACTAGGTATATGCATATATATATGCATATACCTAGTTGTAGGCTTCTATTTTTCACCAAACCTATTTTATTTAGGATTCTTAAACACCTTTACCTCCCTTCCAACTGCCCCTACCTTAGATAGGAGATTAGTAGATTAATAAGGAAAAGGGCTGTAAATCTCTTTAATCTACTTCCTGCTGAGTAGGGTTGATAGGTCTTTAGGGTATTACCAAACTCAGTCATCAGGATGCTGGCATATTTAGATACAGTCTAAAGGTCAACACCAAGCAGCAACACAAATAAGCATGACAAGTGAGCTCCCAAGACTCAGTTGGATTGCCCCAAGAAGTTCTCTAAAATGTTACTACTTTCTGGGAAGTCAAGTGTGGAAGCATGAAGATAGATGTAGCAATGTCAACCCAAAAAGCAAAGCCTCATTGTGTGTGGGCCTCTGGGCCTCTCTGTATCTCCTTTCCTCAAAGTCTACCCACATATGTTCTCAGCTGGACAAGTCATGTTCCTGTAGGAGAGAGCTCACATCAAAACATCACTTGCCCTCTCTCCAGCCAGTCTCCAGCAAAACGTCACAGGAGAAAAATGAGTCTTCAAAGAATCCAGAAACTTCCACTTCACCTAGTACATTTATAATGTTTTCAAAGACAGAAGATCATGAGTTTGAGACACTGTCTCAAGAAACATATATATACAGTTTCTTCCTCTAAGTCCTGGCAGAAAGCTTTAAGGTGTTGTGATTTTGTGCACCATATAGTTGCTTATCTTTCATTCTAGTAGCTGATTTATAACCTTGGTTTAGATACAGCTTCCCATGCCAGGGAATTTCTGACTCTTATTCTGCTGAAGTATACTTTGGCTTCTGAAGTCAGCTGATATATAAGTGTGGTGGTTTGAGTGGGTTTGACCCCCATAGACTCATGTGTTTGAATGCTTGGCCCACTAGGAACATTATTGGAGGAGGTGTGGCCTTGTTGGAGGAAATGTGTCACAGTGGGGGCTGGCTTTGATGTCTCTTATGCGTAAGCTCCACCCCAGTGCAGACATCCAGTCTCCTCCAGGCTGCCTGCAGAAGACATTCTCTTCCTGGCTGCCTTTGGGTCAAGATGCAGAATTCTCAGCTCCTCCAGCACTATGTCTGCCTAGATTGCTGCCATGCCTCTACCCACGATGATAATGGACTAAACCTCCGAAGCTATAAACCAGCCCCAATTAAATGTTGTCCTTTATAAGAGTTGCCTCGGTCATGAATGTCTCTTCATAGCAATGGAAACCCTAACTAAGGCAATAAGAAAGAAAGTAATTTCCTCAATCAGGACAAGGACAGCAGAATATATATATATATATATATGTGTGTGTGTGTGTGTGTGTGTAACAAAGATAGAGAAAATGAAAAGCAAGCTCATCTAACCAAAGTTTGACATGCTAGATGAGTATTTAGGCATTAAGGGCTAAAACCTTTTTTTTCCCCACGGTTGAATTTTGTGGAAAACAGTTTTTTAGAACTATGGTTAAATAAAAATCATATGGTAATATACTAACCTTTGGGAAAAGTAGTTTGTCTTTCCTTTTTATACAAGAAAGATTGCTATCTAAAATTATCCTCAGGAGGAAAATGCACTACTCTAATTACAAACTTAACACACTGCTGGCCTGTTCTCGGGAAGCTGTGTTCCTAGTAGGATGAGTTCACCTGCTTTGTTCTTTCTGCCTTGGGCAGTGCAACAATCAGATCAGGACTAGCAAGAGCATGCTAGCCTGTCTTTGGATTTGGATATACCTTAGGAAAACATTCTTTGCCTAATATATATTTAGGTATAAATTTAAGTCACATAATTCTCAAAAGAAGACCAAGAAATTGAATTTTTGATCTTATTTAGTATACATGTAAGCTTAAGCACCTACTGGCTACAAAGCTAGATCAAGACGGCCTCATTGATAAGTAGCAGGGCCTGGAGTTCCAGCTTTCACAGTATCTCCCAGAAGAGGAATGTACAGCTATAAAAGAGAAATTTCCAGATGTGTAAGTAGTGTGGATTCTACTTCTTTAGGTACAATTATTAGGATGTTTCTATTTTTCTTCAGGTATCTCTGAGGGTTTTATACCTGGAGAGATATTTCTGATCTTAGGAAAACTAGTCAGACATTGATAGATACTTTATTGTAATTAAATGATGTATTTCTTGGTGATTCTAGTCATTTATTTTCAATAGAAAATAAAAATATTGATGTAATAGTAACAATAGCTTACAATAAAGCAAGCTTTGTCACTTCCCCATTGAAGCATTGATACTTGACTGCTTCCAAATGGCCAAAGAAATGGATAAATTCATTCATAACTAAGATTTTTAATTGTGTTTATTTATCAGTGAAATAACTTAGTGTATGAACATTTTACATAGTAAGGGAATAAACTAAGAATTTCCATTGGTAAATGCTATTAAAACTTTAATATTTTGTGATAAGCTCCTACTTTATAGTTACATTTTGAAACAGTGAGGCCATATTTTATGCTTTGCCCAAGCCCAAGATTGTAGCACTCAGAATGTAGCACAACACATATAGCATCAGAACGTTTTAAAGGTGATTTTGCTTCCAATAACTCTAATACACTCATCTAAGATTTCTTTTTCTTTGCTGTTCCTATCATCGCTGTGGTTATCCCAGATCCTATACTAGAATCAGTTGAAACATTTTTTAAAGAACTCTATTTTGATTCTATAGTAAGGTTGAATAATGCAACTTGACTCTAAAATCATCCTGGATTACAAAGGTGATTTCAAAATGGTGCACCTACAACCAGAGATTAATATCTTGGGTTGATTACTCTTATGAACTTCATGAAAATGTACCTTTGGTTTTCCTCAAATGTCAATGACCAGAAATTCCCATTGTTTCTATGGCAACAAAGCAAAATATGGTTACGTTCCTGCAAGCCTTCTTAACTGCTTTGTGTAGGTAAATAAATATCAGATTTGTAGCTTGAAAAAAGATAGAAGCTAACCTATGTCCATAAATATGGAAGTTAAGCTGGGATCCAGTAAAGTCAAATCTAAGCAAATGTAGTAGCAAATGTATGTGCTAATAGGTATAATACTCTTGACTTAGAGTAGTCAGTGATGTATACTTGGGGAAGCTTACCAGAGAAGGATAGAGGACCCCAGGCACCAAAATAAGACCACTGAAGATTGGTTCACCTATTGCCAGTGTTACTTAGAGCAAATTCCTTGATACCCAGATGGGTGCCTCTCTTTATCTGCCAAAAAAGAAAAGAAAAGAAAAACAAAAACCAAAAAAACCAAAAAACTGCATATGATAATCTGATAATCATAGCACTTAAAAGCATTGCTGTGTAAAAGATAAATATTGAGAAGCTTTGTATTGTTACTGGCTGATAGTAAATGAACAGAGAGCCAGTGTTGCCATTATTGCATAGAATATATTTTATCTTTAAAGCTATATAAGAAACATGATGTCAGTGTGCTCAATTATATAATTTATATTTACTCTTAATAGAAAATAGCAAACAAGATTTAGATGATGCTGGACTACTTTCAGGATTAAAGCCAGAAGCTACTAACTAATTGATGTTTGGACATTTTAATAATTTAATAAACAACAGTACTACCATCCAGATGGAGACTTAACTGAATATCATTAAGCTATCAGAACAATGATGAACTTCTGAGAGATGAATGTGTGTCTTATCTATAAACAATGTATTGATGGACTGCATTTATCTTCATATTCTACTATACTCATGTTGGTTAGCTTCTCAACAAGATGAGATGATAGACTGATAGAGAGGGATTTATATACATAGGTAGATAGTCTTCAGTACACATAAAGATTAGTGTTCTGGTCATGATGGTATCATTGACCTATAAAGTAGAAGAAAATAGCTTTAAAACCCACCCTGAATGTCCATCAGATTCCCAAGTCTACTTATTTCCCATCTTCTTCCATGTCCTTCCCTTTGGGTTAACTGTCTGATCCAAAAGAAGGTAATGTTTACATATAGCCTTTACATTACCCCAGACGTAGCTGAAATGCCAGCAGGTGTTTTTCCTGGGAAAGTGTTGCTTGTTTTCTTTTAATCCTGTGGTTGCAGACTGATAAAGGAGAGTGAGAGATGAGGTACTTTCTGTGGCAGCTGCCTGTGGACCACCCTGAGGGCTAGTGTTAGAACAGTGAGGAGAACAGCGTGAACTTGACATTTCATACTCTGTATACTCACATCTTACACAGCCTCAGGGACTAGGAAGAGAAGAACATTGTCATCCAGTGCTATCATTCCTGACAAAGGCTAACTCCTATAAGATAAGCTCCACATATGGATCCTGTCCTTTTACGTGGCCTTACCCAGTTCTCTGTGGAAATGGCAGGGCCAGTCTGGAGAGGTTGCCATGTAGTTGTCATTCAGCAGGACTGGCTTCTGCTTTTAAAGATGGAGTGTCATGCTGAACGATGAGAAACTGTCAAGTGTTAGCAGATGTCCCTAGCTACCAGACTGAAGAGACCTTAGCAGCTTATTCAATAGTTTTCCTGAGGCCAGTTCCAGAGAGTGATGAACAAAAGGGAAATTGCAAAGATAATACTTTTCCACAACCTTAACGATCTTCTGTAAGCTAAGTGAAAATATAGGAATGAAAGCCAGTGACATAGATTATGAATAACAAACTTTGAGATTTAATAATCACAGCTTGTCCTGGGGAAATGTAATGGTGCATATTTAATGCAGCTTTAAAAAGTCCAGCATATCTTTAAACTGTGTCTCAGGAGAGCTCTGGATATCAATATCATGATAACTGTCTTGCCCTGTTTGTTATGACAAGAGACATTCAGATGCCATGCTTTATTTGCTTCCTATTACCAGACCTAGTTCCAAGCCATTCCTGGCTGCTTAGAAACAATTTAGTTGTTTTTTTTTTTCTAGAGTAATTCTTCTTGGAGTAACAATCACTTTTACTTTCCTTATCATAGATGGTAACTTCTATTGATAGGTTTTAAGTGACTTGAGTTTCTGAAGCAGTTCCTCAATTGACAAACTTTTCCATCCCCCTCCTACTCCCACCCACCACAAGCTTACACAGACCCATCTGTCATCCTGCATATTTGTTATGTAATCTATTAAGAGCAGATATATTCATATCTCATATTTAACATATAATATCTATATAGCATTTCAACTGCTAAATTCTAATCCAAGTAATACCCTGCCTACAGTGTAACAAAAAGTAAGTCACCAAAAACCAGACACAAAACACACTATAAAATAAAGCTGACTACTTTAACGTAAAAAGAAATCCTAAATAGTAGAGCAATGTAACTATAGAAAATGTAGTATATAATAATTAACCAAATGTCTATTATTACCAAATATCTATTTTACATCATGGTACTATCAAAGGGCACCATTCCAAATTATACTTTCTAGTAGTCAAGCACATCTTAATAATCAGCATATTTCCTGAAAAAGAAGTACTGGTAGTCCCCACACTTACTAATAGCAAAGGATTTGTATCAACTGCACTTCCTTCCTCTTTAGTCTAGGAGTTCAAACACACAGGGACATGTTACAGTTCGTCAGTTCTGCTGTGTTTCCAAAAGTAGTTATTCCAGTCACAAGTGCCAACTACATAGAGAAATAACTAAAAACACTTAAGAAAAGGACCCAGTAGAGTGACCTGAATATATTATCAAGGTATGGTAACAGCACTGGAGTAAGGAAATACTTATGGTATGAATCATGCTGGGAGAAAAACGTTGTAAAATTGAATTGTGGTTGGAGAAAAGAAAATGTCAGGGAAGACTATAGATATGTACAAACAGAAAATCTGCTGATAAACAGTACATTAAGAATTGAACGAAAAGTCACAAAAGCCTCAAGGTGAAGCAGAGCTCTGGATCTAAACATATGTAGCATTTACCAGACAAGAAGTTAGTCTGATGGCAGAAAGCATCAATACCCTGAGTGAAGGCTCAATAGCAGAATTCCAGAGCTTTCATGAATTGGTTAGAAGGTAAGATGCTATGGCTGAAGATACCACATATTTGAGTCATAGAACATGGTAGCCAGGTCAGAACAGCTTGACGAAGTCTATATTAATAAAGGATACAATTCTATAAAGTCTACAATGATAAAAATATACAGAAATTTAAAGTTTTCAGCTTCAGGTTCTAACATATGTAGAAGAAAATCCAGTCTCCATGCTCTCTATTACCAAGCTCTAGCAAACAATTAGTTCTGACAGTGCACCCCTCTCTGAGGTGGATCCTCGCTACCTCAACTCAGCCTTGCCTTCTGACAGGAAGCCCTACACTAGCATGCCACAAAGCTGTGGACTGCCTCAAAATCAGAGATTCAGTTAGCCTTTTAACCACTCAGTACTTTCATTACAATAGCACGCACTGAACAATTTGTTGTTTTGATCTTAAACAAAATTTTATAAGCAATATTTTATTGTTTCAAAAACTATTAGTGAATTCTATACTACAAAAAGCAGCGTCCCAGGATATGACTCTAAGAGGAACATACAAAACACTTCCTTAATGCTTGAGATTCACTGCATCTTATTCCCGTAAGCTACGGTGTTAATCTTTACTTCCAGATGTTTTTTTATTGCTGTGAAACATGAAATGGAAGATACTAGGTAATTGAAATGTTTGTGTGATACTAGTTTAATATAAATGTGTAGGAAAGTTAACAAATTTTATGCCTAAATATTAAACAATAAGAAAAAAACAAAATAAGGCTATGAGCCCACCATGCACCTGCAAAACTATGATCACAACGACTTTCTGGACATAATTTTAGAGCCCTCATATCAGTTTTTGTAGTATTTTGCTCAGAGGAATCACCTACATGAAAAATAATCAGGTCGTTAGACATTAACATGTAAAATTTCTTATACAAGATACATTAACGTAGAGACAGAAGCTGCTTGTATATTCAGTGGGTGTGAAAGTGCATCATTAAGACTTGCTATATTATTCATGTGATTAATATCATCAAAGTATAGGAGAGATAACCTTTCAAGTACTTCCCATGGAGCACAATGGCATTTGCTTTTGAAATGCCATCTTTCTGTTCTTTAGACCATAACCAAATTGTCTTGATCCTTTACATACAGAGACTCTGGATTAATGAGGAAAGGAAGCAGTGCTAATATAAAAAAGCATCAGTCAGTTTAGGACACCGTCAGCTTGAAGACGACAGTGCTTTTTTGGATTATGTTTGACATTTTCCATATATTTTGGGAAGGTCTTACTGATCTAAAATTGTAGCAGATGGAGAAGCAGCAGGTGTGAATTCAGCAGCTACACAAGAGACAAGACAGCAAACTGGGCCAGTCACATAAGGCCTCCCTCAGTTTAGATTAACAAGTGGACATTTTAAAAAGATACAGAGGTTTCTCTCTCTCTCTCTTTCACACACACACACACACACACACACACACACACACACACACACACACAC
>NW_026592118.1:1781083-1843540 GCF_907164565.1 Psammomys obesus | reverse complement strand
CACACACACACACACACACACACACACACACACACACACACACACACTTTTTTCCAAAAGACAAATTCTTACTTATTTTGGTAAGCTTGACCTGGTGTTTTGAAATTATAACCATCATTATTCTTTAGAGATGCTGTCTTTTTAAATTGAATTTTCTCATACAATATATTCTGATCATGAGTTTCTCCCCCTCATCTCCTCATGGGTCCTTCCCCATCACCTCTCCCCCCATCCAACACCATGTCTCCTTTCTTTCTCTCTAGACCTCCATCAGCAGAGTCTTTCAGAGGTCGTCTGTGGTAGACTCCTGTCCTGTTCCCTGTCTTCTGCTTCCAATGTCTATCGTGCCTGTCCTTCTGAATGAGGATTGGGCATCTTCCCTTGGGTCTTCCTTGTTGTTTAGCTTCTTTGGGAGTATAGATTTTAGTATGTTTATCCTATATTATATGGCTAATATCCACTTATGAGTGAGTATATACCATGTGTGTCTTTCTGCTTCTGGGATACCTCACTAAAGACAATCTTTTCTAGTTCCCACATTTACCTCAAGATTTTATGATTTCCTTGTTTTTAATAGCTGAGTAGTATTCCATTGTGTAAATGTACCACAATTTCTGTATCCTTTCCTCTATTGAGGGATATCTAGGTTGTTTCCAGATTCTGGCCATTACTAATAGAGCTGCTACAAACATGGTTGAGCAAATGTCCTTGTTGTATTAGTTGAACATATTTCAGATATGTGGTTAGGAGTTTTATAGCTGGATCTTGAAGTAGCACTGTTCTTTAATTGTCTGAGAAAGCACCAGACTGATTTCCAAAGTGGTTGAGAGCCTACCACAGATGGCCTCTAAAAGACTCTACTGATTGAGGTATTGAAGCAGAGGCTGAGACTCATAGCAAAATTTTGGGCAGAGTGCAGGGCATCTTAGGAAAGAAGGGGGAGATAGACCTAGAGGGGACAGGAGCTCCAAAAGGAAACCAGCTGAGCCCTGGGGGCCCTGAAGAGAATGATATCCCAACCAAGGACAATGAATGGAAAGTACCTAAAACCCCGGCTCAAATGTAACCCATCGAACTCAGTCTCCAAGTGCAGTCCCTGGAAGGGGAGCTGGGACTTTCTCTGGCCTGAACTCAGTGGCAGGCTGTTTGATCACTGCCCCCTGGGAGGTGCAGCCTTGTTAGGCCAAAGAAGATGACAATGCAAACAGTCCTGATGAGACCTGATAGGGAAGGGTCAAATAGAAGGGGAGAAGGATCTCCCCTATCATCTGAGTAGGGGAGGGGCATGGGTGAGAAGGGTAGGATTGGGAGGAGTAGATGCAGGGGTCCACAGCAGGGATACAAACTGAATAAATTGTAATAAATGATAATAATAAAAAATTTAAAAGAAAAGAGACAAAAAAGAAAAAGAAATTAAAAAGAAAGAAGTAGAAACCATGTTATAAAATTAAGTGCCAATAACGTAAAAATGTTCAACTAAAGCAATATGAAATAAAAATTCTCCAGAAGACCACTGAGTTTGTTTCTTTTTCCCCATCTATTTCTGGGTGTGTAGCCCCATCTGTTACCCAGGCTGACCACAAACTCATGGGCTCAAACATGTGTTTTCCCCATTTCATAAGCAGCAGAAACTACAAGCATACACCGCCATGTCCTGCTGTCTTGAAGATATTAACAACAAACGGGACAAAACTTGGTCCTGTTTTTGCTCTTGGTCTTTGGTTTTATTCTTACATGCTACTTGTATAAACGTAGGGCATATATAAGCCTCTGAACATTAGATATAAATTGAGATTTAACTCATTTGATGTACATATTTAGAGAATAATTAATATCTACTGCAACTAAAGTACTGCGAGTATAATCTATAGCTTCATCTCATCTTCAGTGGATTAAGGAAAAAATAATAAAAGAAAAAAGTCAAAATTTTAAGAGCAAGATGCCATCAAATTAAGATATTGTCTAAACAGATATACTTATATGTTAACATTGTAGTAATTCATTCTAACAATACTGTGAAGATTATTTTAAAAATAAGTAAACACCTCAAAGAGTAAGAGATTAAGGCAAAAAAAGGAAAAAATTTTGAAACAAAGTTTTAAGTATTATTACTAGTGTAGAAATATTTTCTTAGACTTCATCTTAGAATTTTAAAATTTCCAAAATGTCTTTTGATTCAGAATAACTTCATGAACATGGTTTTAAATTAGGATGCAAAGCAGCATGTAAGCATAATTTTACTTCACCATAACTCACAAAAAGGAAAATAACAGAGAAAGTGAGCTAGCTTGTCACTGCTCACATGGCTGTAGTAACTGGATTGCTGAACTTAGTACTGCAGCTTTGGAGCTCAGTAACAAGAGCATGCAGACTCCAATGCGTCAGAAGCGATTTTATTTTTAACTGTGGCTGTGTGAATGCACACCAGTGCAGTGTACATTGAGTCTAAAAGAGGACGTTGGATCTCATGGAGCTGGATTAAAACCAGTTAGGATTCACCCAATATGGGTGCTAGGAACTGCACTCAGGTCCTTCGGAAGAGCATTGAGCACTCTTAGCCACAGAGCTATTGCTCCAAGCCCAAGAGTTTGTATTATGTATATCATGTTTCATCATCTTTGGATGTGGTAGCGGAACTGCAATACCCTTTTCTTTCCATATCCCCTTTTCAGGTCACTCAAAAGAGCCACAGCAAGAGTAAAACACACCTACTTAAACAAAGGGGTAGGGGTCAAACTTCATAATTTTAAATTATCCTTAGTGAAAATGAAAAAAAAAATACCAGAAAGAAATCTTAATTTTTAAATGAGTTGTAAAGCTCAAAGACTAAGCTCCCTTATCACAGTACCCAATGGTAGATTAAATTATCACACTTAAATAATATGTAAATTGTGGATTTTAAAATTTAATGTCCATATGTCCATGTAACTTTTTATGGATAAACACTTATATTTTGATCCACTTCTAAAATGGACATGACCCAGAAAAGGTTAGGAAGCTGTGGAGGCACAATAATGTATAATTACTAGGTTTGCCTCACAAGTCAAAGAATAACATCTTGTTTTCACAAGCACAGGTTCTCAAAAAGTTAGGTAAATATTAAAATGTTAAAATTGAGAGGTAAATTAAGCTTCTCTACTGGAGTATTTTTTAGAGCTGCTAAAAGTTTTTAAGTGTAATTGTTATTAGTTTCTTGAGAATTTCATATGATGCATGATGTGTTTACCCCACACAACTTCCCCTAATTCCTTCCACAACTACCTAATCTGCCGACTCCTAGAAACTTAGTGTTCCCTTTTCTTTTCTTATTTTAAATAACCAAGTTCAATCTGTGCTGTCCATATATTCATGAGTGCTGGGCCATGCACCGGACCACTGTGCATATAACAAAGTCTAAACCCTTAAAGAAAACTGCCTCTTCCTGAGAAGCCATCAACAGCTTCTAAGTTAAGGGTGGAAACTCACAGACTCCTTCAAACCCCATGCTGTGTTCACCATCTTGATATTGTGCAGGTCTTACACAGGCAATCATAGATCCTGTGAGTTCATGTGTGCACTTGGCCTGTTATTTCCAAGCATAGATCCTACCTGACTCTTACAGTTTTTCTGCCCTTCTTCTTCCTTTGATGGTCTCTGAACCTTGAGGAAAGAGTGATAGAGTTTTCCTTTGTTGCTGGGCATTCCACAGACATTTCATGCATTTTGATTTGTTGTGATTTCTGTATTCACCATCATCCAGTGCACAAAGAAACCTCTGATTAAGTCTGAGAACTACACCAATTTATTGATATTAAAATATGAATTTAGAGGGCAGTTTAATACTACGTCCATTTGAAAAGAATAATAATTGCAAGTTACCCTTGGGGGCCAGAGAGGTCCGTTGGGTCAGATTTAAAGCACCAGGCATGTATTTCCTTTTCTAGTTCAGGCATTAAATACAATAAAAAACAGTTGATGAGTTCCTATAAATCTGTGCTGTTACTGCATCCATGAAAATATCTTGTCATGTTGGTCAGTATTATAGCTCACAGAGCTCACAAGCAGGTAACACTGTTGACGACTTTTCTTTCCCAGGAACTCACATAGCACTTTTCCTGTACTATGATTGCTAGCCAACAGGGATGAAGCTTTCTGATTAGTACTAACTTGATATTTCCATGTCCCATGACCCACTGTAAAACATTTTAATAATCATGTTCTCTCCCAAGTATGACGTGTGTAAATGTGATTCCAACCTATATGCTTGGCCACACACGTATATGTTAAAGGACCTACCTGGTCCTCAATTCACACCTTGTTTAATGCACTGTCTCTTTTGTTGTTCATTGCAAGACCCAGGCTACCTGGCTGCCATGCTGCCAGAGAGTGTCTTGTGTCTGCTACCTTCTCACCTTAGGAACACTGGAGTGACAAATGAATGCTTCTGCACCTGGCTTCTGCATGGATTTTAGTGAACTCTGATTCTGACAGTTGCACAGCAGGCAGTTTATCCACTGGGCCATCTCCTCAGCACTCAGATCTGGCAAGTTTCAAGTGGAGAGCAGTTCATGTGGTTTGGGTAGTGTGCAGTTCTAAATAAAAACAGCCATACTTTTACACAACATGATAAATGGAACAGCAGGCACACTCAGAGTGTGCTTGACATTTCCTTCATTAATCTGGGCAAGGTTGCCCTGGCCTTGTTGGTCTTTCAAATCTCTCCCTCACTAGTCAGCTGGTCAACTGAAAAAAAAATAGTAACAGTCAGGAGAGAAAAGATAATGTTGTACCTTTACACTGGCGATTACAGAGTCATGGGTAAAGTTGCATGGATTTGGGGAAGTCAAGACCTTCATTTTTACTCCAGCATTATCAGGATTTGAAGTCTCCTCTAGTGTGAGTCAAAGTCCAGCACTTTGATGATGACTGACTAGCAGATCAAGCACTGTGTTGCCACGCTCCTTCAGACTTCCTATGCAATGGTTCCTAGTGCTGCCAGTGGGACCGGCATTCCTGATGTTTTATTTCTGCTAGTCACAGATAAAAGTACAGAAAGAAAGAAGGCTGCAAGCTATTCTTTTCACTTCTATCCTCTGTTCAGTTCTATCCAGGACTCCATTTCAGTAGGCATCCTGGTGTTTTTCTTCAAGTCCCTCAACCCTAACTAGTGATGTTTTCGGTACCACATACCACATTCTTGTTCATGTTACTAGCTTGAGTTTCCCATCCTCCACTTTTCATTAGCCTCCCAGAGAGACAAGGTCTGATTCAATAAATTTTTATGGACCACCTACATATTCACAAAGACAAATTGCAGAATGTAAGGATACCACAGGAAGCAAAGGGTAAAGATAGCTGCACTATTATGAAAAACAAGATGTCTGTATATCTTGCTCCTTCCTTGTTTGTGTGTGTGTGTTTAATGTGCCTTTACTTCCCTTTCATAAGAAATGACATGGTTCTTTATTTATAAAATGCTATTTTGGCATTAGCTGGAGGTTGCTATGAAATCTGGTATTACTCAATTTTAAGATGACAAGAGGTTGTCATTATGACATTTTAGAGACTTTATGTTGGTAAAAACCGTCTGTCAATTTGTGGCTATTTTAGGTAGACTCACCCCCATAGATTTCCAGGGGACTTCCCATTTCTTAGAGATGCCCCTCCCACTGACTTTTTTCTCCCTCCTAGCCCTCTCTCCCCGACCTGCTCTCCTCACACCTGACCTCCTTATTCCTCTCCTCACCTCCACTCCCCCCTGTTCCCTCCCTCCATCTACTTAAGATGTCTATTTAAGATGTCTCACTCCATTCTGAGTGAGATTCAAGCATTCTGCCTTGGTCCTTCTTTGCTAATTAACTTCTTTGGGTCTGTGGATTGTAGCATGGATATCCTGTACTTTATGGCTAATATCAAGTGAATACATACCATGTGTGTCTTTCTAGGTCTAGGTTACCTCACTCAGGATTATCTTTTCTAGTTCCATCATTTTCTTGCAAACTTCATGATGTCCTTGTTTTTAATAACTGAGTAGTATTCCATTGTATAACTGTACCACAGTCTCTTTATCAGTTCTTTGCTTGAGAGACATCTAGATTTTTTTCCAGTTTCTGGCTATCACTCATAAAGATTCTATGACCTAGAAGAAGAGGCTATGGAGCCTGAACTCACCACATCTTGCAAACAGGCAGGACTTCCAGTAGAGGGAGGGAGACACCAACCCACACATAAAACCTTCTACCTGAAATTTTTCCTGCCTACAAGAAGTGTAAAGATAAAGACAGAGCAGAGACTGAGGGAATGGTCAATCAATGACTTTCTCCCAATCCATGGGAGAAAGCTAATCCCTGATGCTTATTAATGATACTCTGCTATGCTTGCACACAGGAACCTAGCATTACTGTCTTCTGAGAGGTTTCATCCAGCAGCTGGTGGAAACAAATAAGGCAAACAATAAGGCAGAGTTTGGGAAATCTTGTGGAAGAATGGGGAAAAGGACTGAAGGAACCACGAGCTGGAGAGATCAAAGACATCACAAGAAGACCTACAGAGTAAAATAGCCTGGGCCCATGGAGACCCACAGAGACTGAACCACCGGCCAAAGAGCATGCAGGGGCTGGGCCTAGGCCCCCTACATATGTGTAGCTGATATCCAGCTTGGTCATCATGTGAGTCCCCTAACAATTGGAGTAGGGATGGCTCTGACCTTGTTGCCTGCCTTTGGATCCCTTTCTTCTAGCTGGACTGCCTTGTCAGGCCTCAGTGGGAAAGAATGCACTTAGTCCTGTTGAGACTTGATGTGCCAGGGTGGGTTGATACTTATGAGGGAGGGGCTCCTCTTCTCTGAAAAGCAGAGGATGGGGAAAAGGGGAAAGGAGGTGTGAAGGTAGACTAGGAAGAAAGGAGGGAGGGGCTTCAAACAGGTTGTAAAGTGAATGAATGAATGAATGAATGAATGAATGAATGAATGAATACTGGCTATTTCAAATACTGGTAGAAACTTCAATGTTCTGTGTCCTTTCAAAGCTGTCTTCCACACTTTTGCCACTAGCTAAAACGTAAGGTTATCATAGTTAGTAGGGTGTAGTAAGCAGCAGGACTGATTGACATAGTCTAATTATATTACAATGGGTATATTCATAGCAATATTTTTTGAGAAGTAGAACATGGGGAGCTTTAGTATGAATATTACTGAATTTTTGTTTAATTATGGTTAAGACAATCATTTTAATCTGAATACAAACTTTCAGAGAAAAATATCTCCTGTTGCTACAGATTGAATTTCAATTCTTCTGTCTTTATTAGAAAGCTGGAGAAATGGGAATGACATCGATGGCAAGCACACATATATGTAAAATAAAGATAGACTTCAAGCATTAGTTTAGATCCTTATTCTTGCAATTAACAAACACCATCTGGATCTAGATTCAATAAATCTGCTTTTTAGGAAGGTGCTAGTGAATGCGATAGAGGAGAAGGCAGAGCTCAGCAGGGACAGGCCAGACTTCAGAAGCCCTCAGATCAATGTACTTCCACTGTGAGGCCCAGAGGCCCGAGCACCAGCTTCTGTGTCTTTCAGTGTCACCTTCCAAATTCTTACGGTGGTCTTAGTGCCAGAGCTAAAAGAGACTTGCATATCAGATACTAGCAACTCAGTGGAGCTGTGAGTGGGGTACCAGCTGCTGGGTATGAGGTGCAGTTTGCAGATCGAGCTCTTAAATGAATACACAGGCACCGAGAGCTATGTCTACATCCTAAAAGAAGAGTGTGACAGTTTACCAAATTAAACTGTACTGACTCTCACAATTGATAAATATACATTTAAGGTAATACTTATTTAGTAGTTAGGGAGGGATTATCCCTGTGTTTAGCAATGCACATAACAGACCTACTCAGCTTTTTCTTTTATACTATAGATATGCATTCAAATGGTTTCAGTTTTATTTTGCAAAGTAAACACTGAATTTAAAAAAAAAATCATCCCTGTCAGTTTTATTTTTCATTTTTTTTCCTCCTGAGACATTTGTTAAATCTTGGATGCATCAATTGTACTGAATTTTCTAGGACCTTGAAAGCTTTACTGAAAAAGCAATTTTATAAAATAATGGAGTACTCTACTGTGTAACAGTATAAAAAATGTCTGGGCCTAATCCTTTTGCACAAATAAGCTAAGGCTTTCTTCAGAGTTGTGTGAAAGCTATAAAGCTTTCGCTACTCTTACAGAGAAGGATTTTACACTATTATGAACTTCCCCTGATGACACTGATAAAGATGTTTCTTTAACATGCTCTCATTGCATGTCAGCCTTATTTACATCAGCATTCAGAATTTACCAAGAACTGCAGTGACTCTTCCGGTGATACATAATGAGCAAAAAACAAAATTATTACATATCTTTATTTTAATTTATTTTAAACAACAAAATCTCATAGTTACTCTTTTGCCCATTGCAGAGCAGGATCATGAAGAAACTGGGTGACTCTTGAGAGTTACAGTTACACTAAGGAAAGAACAGTATTTAGTGCTGTTATAAAAGGCAAGCATGATAAAAAATAGCAATATTTGCTTTCTTGCTTCCTATAATAACCAAGCACTTAACTCCTTTAATGAACTCCTTTTGTTGGTTCATTGATTGATGGATGGAGAGCAGGAAATTACATGCTGAAGGGATAGACCCTCATTGTCTGAGCAGCTGAATGCTGAGCTGGAGAAAAATCAGGGGGCTTGAGCAAGAGAAGAAATGACAAAAATAGAATGGAGTCCTTTTTGCATTCACTTGTACTTTCAGATGGAAGGCCATATACCAGCAGAACAGGAAGGGCAGGAATGGAGCACGGACGTTATTGCAGAGACGATTCCTCGTCGGTCAGCACATTGGTGAACGGTATATGTGCAAAGGCCAGTGTTCTTTCACAGACAATGTCTCTCTGGTCCATTCTTTCTTTGGGGAAGGAAAACATACTTGAAGCCCTTGACTCTCTGTGGAAGGATACAAACAAACTTCAATGGCATCCCCTCTGCAATAGTGTGCTCTCCTGCCCTGACTGGAATTGCACAGAGAAAGAAAAGTAGAGTTTTCTGTGAGCTTAGATAAAGGGAAGATTGTGAATGGATCCCATTATGCTCCAGCAGTTAAAGAAGCATGGATGATATCCTTTGCAAGTCTTAATTAATTGAATTTTGTGCATATGTAAACATGGTGATGTCAGACACTTAACAAGATTAGCATACTAATGTTATCTAGCTGACTTTCAATGGAACCAGAGGTCTAACTGGAGCTTGTTTTATTATATGTGAAGAAATCTATGCCAAGAATCTTATCATTCACTTCCAAGGAACCTGAGCAAAAAGAGGTATAGTCAGAAATGGATTAGATGGAAGTGAACAGATTTAAATACAATAACTTGGCTGCAATCCATTTCTTATGATGAATTAGACTCAATCAATAAGATAAAAATCAGTTTAAGTTTGTTAGAATTAGTCCTATTTGACATCATGAAACTAAAAAGCTTCTACAAAGCAAGGATAGTTCATCAAGTAGAGAGGAAACCTACAGAATGAAAGAAAGGCATTGCTAGCTATGTATAGATAGGGGGTTAGTATCTAGAACATAACAAGAAACTGAAAAAAGGGGGCAAAAACCAAAAACAAGAAATCAAACCACCCAATCACTAACTTTTATGACCCAATAAAATGAACAAAAGTTCTCAAAGAATGAAAAGTGAATGCTCACCATAATGAAAAAATGTTTAGTCTTACTTACTAGCCATCAATGAAAAGCAGATTAAAACAAGAGTGTGGTGAATATTATTCCTGTAAGAATGGCAGTCACATAGGGGGCTGGAGAGATGGCTCAGAGGTTAGGAACTTTGGCTGCTCTTCCCAAGGTCCTGAGTTCAATTCCCAGCAACCACATGGTGGCTCAAAACCATCTATAGTGAGATCTGGTGCCCTCACACATGCTGTATAAATAATAACTCTTAAAAAAAAAAAGAATGGCAGTCACTAAGAAAGCAATAACAAATGCTAGAAAGATGCCAACAAAAGAATTCCTTATGCACTGATGGTGGGAATGAGGAGACTGGCCACTGTGGAAGTCAGTCTGGAGGTTCTTACAAAACCAAATACCAATCTACCATAAAACCCATCTACACTGCGCATGGGCTTTGGTCCAAAGGATTCCAAATCAATGCCCCATAGAAACACGTACTCATCAATGTTTTCTGAAGCACTACTCACAATAGCCTGTTATGCAACCTAACTAGATGTCCAACAACAGAAAAAGCAATATATATAAAGCCATAAAGAAGAATGAGGTCATGCCATTTGAAAGAAGATGGATGCAACTGAAGATGTCCATTTTAAATGAGTTAAACCAGGCTCAGAAGGACAAATACATTTTTCTGTCATTCATAGGTCCTAAATTTTACATTTAAAATCATGCTTGTGTTTATGACATGAAAATAGCAATGAAACTGTCTAGAGGAGCCTAAGGAACTAACAGGAGGGAGATGAGGGAGAAACAGGAAGTAGACCCTGAAGATCATATTTACAGAACATCGTACACTTGAGTGAGAATGTTCTGATGGAGCACAGTAATATGTGTAATGGGTATACATGATGAAAATTTTAAAAATAAAATTTTATTTTTTTATTAATTTTTATTTTATTTTTATAATTACAGTTTATTTACTTTGTATCCCAGCTGTAGGCCCCTTCCAATCCTACCCTCCCATCCTCTTCTCCTATGCCCCTACCCCAGTCCAATGATAAGGGAGGTCCTCCTCCCCTTCCATCTGACCCTAGTCTATCAGGTCTCATCAGGACTGGTTTCTTTGTCTTCCTCTGTGGACTGGTAAGGCTGCTCCCCACTCAGGTGGAGGTGATCAAAGAGCCAGCCCCTGAGTTTATGGCAGAGATTGTCTCTGTTCCTGTTATTGGAAAACCCTCTTGGACACTGAGCTGCCATGGGCTACTTCTGTGTAAGGATTCTAACTTATCTCCATGCATGGTCCTTGTTTGGAGTATCAGTCTCAGAAAAGATGCCTGTGCCCAGATTTTTTTTGGTTCTGTTGCTCTCCTTGTGGAGCTCCTGTTTTCTCCATGTCTTTCTATCTCCCCCTTCTTTCATAAGATTCCCTGCACTCTGCAAAAGTTTGGCTATTAAAAGAGAAAAATAATTAGTTTCATTTAACTTGAGTTTCACCAACAAGCAATCAATTATTGGACTTAATAGAAGATTCTGAAACTTACATATTAAGCAAACAGAACAATTGCATTATACCAAGCACTGAATGAAAGACTTGAGAGTAGTTTTGAATGTTGCCTAGCAAAAAAAAGAGATAGAAAAAGTCTGGTAAGAGTGCTGGCTGTTGAACTTAATCCAAGGGAAGTGAAGGAGACACAGAAGAGGAAACACATAGGCTGTCTGACACATCCATTTGAGATGCAGAGCACTCCTAATGAGAAAGGTATGAAGTCACCTGGGTTTTGTTGATCATAAGGAAGAAAGACACTGAGGATAAGTGACACAAACCAAAAAGGGAGTATGTTGGAGGTACTTGCTGGCCAGTGTCAAGCAATTCTCACTTTTACAGCTGTGCATGTTGGGGCGATTAGGACCAGAAGCAGAATGTCACTAAATGCTAAAAATCTCAACTGTGCTGTCCAAGTTGGAGAACAGTGAGACTCAGATATGTGGGATGGTATATAGAGCAGCAAACCCCCAAACTCCAGATTCTCTTGGAACTCCTGGGTCTAAAATGTCCCTACTCCTCCTGGCCAGAGTTTTTATCTTTTCTCTGCTTGAAAACAGGCATGCTCTACACTGAATACCCACTTAAGGACCTATCTTCATCTTCCTCTGACCAGCAGAGCAATACATACCATCAAGATGAAACATTAATTGACCAATGAAGTTCTGGGACCTAAAGTGAGGAACTGACTGTATTCCTAAGTATCTCTGTAATCTCTCCAAATAGTAGCAGGAGACAGAAAACAATGAATGGGCCTTGATGGATTGATTCTGCAGGCACTAGACTGAAAGGCTGGAGAGTGGGTGGAACAGAGGTTTGGATAGTGAGGTCCTTGAATACAGTGGCACTGCCATGCAGCATCCTAAAATTTGGTAGTAAGGACTCAAGGTCCTTACTGCAGCTATAATGCTTAAATGTGTTTCTAAGTTCCACAAAAAGCAAAATAGAAATAAAACAACCATAGAGCAAATAAGAGGAAGCAGGAATGCTAGAACTATCATTAATGTAAAATTGGAAGATTCACCAGATAAGTATATTTGATGGGGAGAGGTGGAAAATGTATCTTTTACCAAAATAGTGATGTTATATGTAATGTAATAATAAATGATGTTCTTGCAAGAGGAACACAGCATAATTGCAAATATCAAGGGTGACTTTTTTTTTCTTTGTAGGTGAGAAAAATACAGCAGATTATTCTATTATGGAACAGGGATCAGCAATACAACCAAGAATGGCAGTCTCCAGATAATAAGCACCAATTGGAGCCACTTAACTGTCAAAAGCCAACTGATTACAATTGATGTGATGAACAGCAAGTCTGGTAGAACAATCACAGAACAGGAACCACAGGGCATCACAAAAACAGCTTAAAAAAAAACCTGATTTCACTTGTGACTAGACAATTTGGTAAGCTATAAGATGATTACTTCATTCACACAATCAAAACAAACCACGGAGGGGGGCTGAGCACCACTAGGACCAATGACATACTTCAAATGCATGCCAGTTTCAGTTTCTGAAATATGGCTGAAAGGAAAATGAGCCTCACAGACAGAGAGCCCCCCATGTTCTTGTAACCAGGCACATTTTATACATAAATAATTCACAAATATGAGAAAGATTCACATGGTAATTTTAGAAGAGACTGTAGCCTTTAACTCTCAGAAGCCATATACTAGAAAGACAGGAATAAAAGAATTTCAAGAACTATTGGATACAGGGTCTAAGCTGGCATCAATGCCAAGGAAGAGTAGCAACTAGTTAAAACAATACTGCCCCAACATCATCAGTTGACTGGTCCCAAGAACCTCCCAGTGGTGGCTTCTCTGGTCTTGGGCCTGAACTTGCTACTAGTATAGCTATATTCAGTTGTCGACAGGTCCATGTGTGTTAATTGCTCCTTATTTGTAGAGAAATGAATGTTTCTCTTCAGCATACTTTCACCACTTTATTCCATCTAAACGTCCCCCCTCAAAAAAAAACCAAAAAAACAAACAACAACAACAAAAAAAAACAGTACCCTCCACAGGTAAAAACTTTTGCCTCAATTAATCTAATCTAAAAAATTCCATCAGAATTGTTCTCAGAGGCACCAGAGGCTGTCTAGGGAATTGTGATCTTGTCAAGTTGGCAACATTAACCATCCCGGATCTACAGCAGCACAGCAGCCTGCAGCAAGTCCAAACTGCTAAGAAAGCGGTCCTTCTGTTTGGACCACAGTACTATGAAAAAAAAAAAAAAAAAAAAGATTTCCAGTTCTCTATGATCCAGGTTTTCTGAGTAAACAATGGTTGACTATAACAACCTTGAAAGTAAAGCTCCCAGTGTGTATTCCAAAATAGTACAAGGAAGCTAGAAACTTTCTCTTCCTTTCCCTGCAGGAGCTTTGTTTACATTGCAGAGCAGGAGCTTGTCTCTAAGAGGAAGAGGAAGAATATCCCAGTGCCACACCAGTTCTGGCTTCACTTCCCCTTCCTCCTATGTCCTAACCTCAGCTGTGGTTTAGTGGCAGAGTGCCAGTCTAGGGTACCTGAGGACCCAGGTTCCAAGCTTAGTGCCAATAAAGAGAGGTTCATAGAGTAGGTGAAGAGATGGAGGGATAGATCATGTATAAACATACAACATAAGTTTAAAGCTGGCAAGTTTAAAGCTTTGATCCACTACTTATGATGGGAAAATGTTTACATAGAATTTCTTGTCCTGATAGGAATTCTATATTATTAGTTGTATGAGTTCATAAGCAAAATCATATCATATACAGCAAAGAATTAATGTCATGTGCAAAACAACTACTAGATTGCTTTTAACTATTTTAGAAATGGAAATAAAACAGTTTTTTTTTTGTATGAAGCATGAGAAGTTTGAAATTGTTATAAGAGGACAAAATGACAAAATTCTGAAAATGGTAGTGTTCAGGTCCTTCCTGTTTCTGAACAGAGGTGTGAGTATGGAAGAGTGGACAGATTCTCTTAAAATAAAAACAAAACAAACAAACTACTAAAAATGGTAATTAGATTTTATTTAAATGTCTGTTTTGCAAGAAGTATGATGATGTCTGCCATCCATTAATCAAGGTGCAAAAGTGGTCTAGTTCTATCTCGTTTGCTCTGATAAACACCAAAAGCAACTAGTGGAAGGAAGAGATCATCAGCTTATACCTGTAGCTAGCAGTCTATCACTGAGAGAAGTCAGAGAAGGAACTCCAGGCAGGGACCTGGAGATGGGACATCTCACTATTTCTTGCAGACCAGAGAACATCAGTCATAGCCAAGTAAGTGCCACAGAAATCACCGAGGAATGCTGCTGGCTAGCTGGATCTTGCATTGCTAGCTTTCTTACAAATCCCAGAATCACATGCCTAGCGAAGGTACTGGAATGGACTTCCTATATCAATTAGCAATCCAGATAATCCCTCACAGATGTGGCCACAGGACGGTGGGATCTGGCCAAACCATCAGTTGAGATCCCCTTCATAGGTGATGGGAGTGTCAAGGCCACATTAAAAAGCAACATGTGGAGAACTAGGGAAAGAAATATAAAGAGAACAGAGAAAGACAGATCAGGGAAGAGAAGAGAAGCTCAGTGTTAGTGACGTAAGATGTGACAAAGTGCCACTTATTGTGAGAGTGGTACATTTGAGTAGTGGTTAGAAAATTAAGAACATGAAGCTGGCATCAAAGATTGCATGTTCGTGAATGATAGTGGTTTGAGACTTCAATGCAGCCAATGGAAGCCAAGAAACAGCAGTCACAGCACACAGCATGGTGATTTTCAAGTGGCTGACTTTCAGAAAGAACTTAGAAAAGAAGCCTACCATCCCTGCAGTCCTTTTAAAGCACCCATTATTCTCCTGTGGCTGGTGTGAGGATAAAAGCACAGTTGAATAGAGCACAGCTAATGCAGCTTTGGCTAGGAAGGGGCACAGGGTCCAATGTGAACAATGCTGAAGCTAATCCAGTCTCACAGGACAAAATGCTGCCACTGTGTCATTTCTCCCAGTGATAATAAGCTCTGGTCTTGGATCTAACTTAAACGAGGAAAACTATCCTGTTTCCATTGTCCATTGTGCAGTCCTTATTCTTATTAATAAAAATAGTTATAGCTTATTTACTAATATTTATTTCCTGAAGCCTTAAATATGCCAAACCCTGGACCTATTTTACACACTTTATCTTACATATCATAAATAACTTGAGTTTTCTGATTATGATAATGAATATGATGATGATATGATGGTGATGATGGTGATGATAGTAACATGCCGGCAGACATGGTACTAAGAAGTAGCTGAGAGTTCTTCATCCTGATGGGCAGACAACAGAAAGAGACAGAAAGACACTGGGCCTTGCTTGAGTATTTGAAAGCCCAGAGATCATCCCCAGTGACAAGCTTTCTCCAGTAAGGCCACACCTACGCCCAACAACATCATACCTCCTAATGCCACACCCTTCATATTTAAATATATGAGCCTGTAAGACCCATTCCTAATCAAACCACCTGTTGTTTGAAACTTAGAGCCTATATTTAAGTACTTGGTCTCCAACTGGTGCCTGTTTGAGGAGGATTAAAAAATGTGGCCTTGCTAGAGTAAGAATGTCATTGGCTCTGAGATTTCAAAAGACACTATTTTGAGTTACTTCAATAAAAATACAGCAACAGTAACATCAATAACTTCCCAGTAAAATTCACATACCCCCATGTCAGCCCTGGCTAACTAGGGAACCCTGAGCAGTGGCTGTCAGGTGGACTTTCATGGGACCTTGCCATGTGGCCTGACATTCCTCTTTATGCGGTAGGAAGTCTAACGGGATTGAGCCCTAATGAACTCATAGTACTTAGAAAAACTGGTATTTGGTGCTGTTGTAACTATTTCCAATTTGACATCTCTACTTTCAGAGTAAGATGTTTATGATTTTTCTTAGTCTCTTTTACAGAAATAAGTTATTCATCCAAGTATATTTGTTTATAGTTTTCTCTTTTGTTTCTTCTTTAAAAGTTAGAAGTGACTTTGTTGAAGGAGTCCGTGCTGCATAGTCTGCTGTGCTGTGCCATCATTTATTATTCAGAGAATGAGACAAGGAACAGAAGATAAGACAGTACGTGAGTCCAGATGATAAGGACTACAAACTCAACCCTCGGACAGCTGACAGGCAAGCTCACCTAGACCCGGATACCATCTTTATCTTCCTCACCTTGTGACTTGGTAAATCTGTGAGAGTAAAACTTTTCTGTTATAAACAAATACATATGATGCATACAATCTCAGTGATATGTGTGACAGAACTTAATGCTATGTGAAGCAAGAATATGAATCTTTAAACTTTGTTTCCATAGAGTATGCTGGGTGTTCTAGGCTATTTTTTTTTGTCACTTTGGGACAAATGAGGATCACTTGGAAAGGGAGAATATCAATTCAATTGGCCTATGCACAAGTCTGTGAAGAATTTTCTTAGTGATTGAGTTTTCTTTAAAGAGTATATCATGTTCTTTAAGAATAATTTTAATCAGGCTTCTTGATGCCTACATTATGCTCACTGTTCTCTGGTATTTTATAGAGGGTATGAATTTTTCTGGCACTCATTATTTGATCATGAAGTTATTATCACTTAGTAAGTTAAATAATGTTATAAACAATATTGACATCATTTTCAATTATTTGTTATAACAAATAAATACTACAAATGTCCTTTTACTATATTTTGTACTTTTGTCCAAAGATGATTAATGTTTACCGAAGAGTGTACTTAATCTGGTTTTTGTTGGATAGATAGTATTCTATTCTTTCTAAGAAGGGTGGACACATAGAACTGCCAGCAAGGTTTCATTTTCTATACCTTCAAATTGTTTTTCAGTATTTTAAATGAATATTAAAAATTTTTAATCTTCAGACATATATGTAGTGTGTTTTGATGGAAAATACCCTTCATTCTCCTGTCCAATCCCTCCCCTCTATTTCCCCACCACTTTTCCATCCCAACTTTATAAGCTGTCTTTCTCTCTTAAAAAATTAAAAAAGTTAATATTCGCTGAATGGCTACTACCTAGTGGAGCTTGTGTATGAATGTGTTGCTGTGGAAAAATTTAATGTAGCATGAGAACCTCCAGTGCCCGAAACCCTCAAGAAAACTGACCGTCACGCCCATAGTGACCATCCATTCCCAATGCCTCCTCAGAAAGAGGAGAGACCTCTGCAGCTTTCCCCTGTCCGTGTCGGGATCTTGTCTGACTTGATTTATACAAGTCCTGTGTATGTAATGGCAGCCATTGTGAGCTCATGCGTGAGACTGTTATTATGTCTGGCAAATACTTTCTCACAGCAGATGTCTACTGACTCTGCATCTTACAACAGTTCTGTTTCCCCTTCCTCAGCCCTGAGCCTTGTGGGGAAGTGGATGTGCTGGCTTCTTTTATGTCAGCTTAACACAAGCTAGAGTCATCTGACAGGAAGGAAACTCAATGAGAAAATTCCTTCATAAGATCAGGGCATTCTCTTAATTAGTCTTTGATGGGGGAGGATACAGCCCTTTGTGTTGGGTCATCCCTGGGATGGTTGTCCTGGATTCTATAAGAAAGCAGACTGACAAGCCATGGGGAGCAAGCAAGCAATCAGCATGTCTCCATGACCTCTGCATCAGCTCCTGCCTCCAGCTTCCATCCTGCTTGAGTTTCTGTCATGACTTCCTGAAATGATGTACTAGAATGTGGACATGTAAGCCAAATAAACCTTTTCCTCCCTAACGTGCTCATGGTGTTTTATCACAGCAATAGTAACCCTATCTAGGACAGTGGGTTTGAACTGAATGTCTCATTTAGGTGTGAGCATTCCACTGACTCTTATTCTCTTGCATGACCACTGGTTGTGCATTTCAATATTAATCACTACTTACTGCAAAAAAGAATCCTCTATGATGAGAGTTAAAAAATTCAATATTCTTTAAGTATAAGAAATAAACCTTAGGATATAGTTTATTATTATACTCATTTAGCATAATAATAGCAAAAGACTCATCCCTAATGCCTGTGACCTACTTAGCTATTTATTTTTTAGTTTTCAAAATTTTTTCTTTATCAATACAGTTAAGAGTATCAGGCATGGGTTTCTTTTGAAGGGCAGTATTTAAAGCCAATCAGAAAGTCGTTGATTAGTCCTATTATACCTAGGGCACCAGTGAGTCCGTGGGAATGCCTGTCCAGACTGGTCGTTACAGCAGTTCACAAGATCCACTTCCTACTCAGGAAGGTCGCTTAAGGCTTTTCTTACCTAGTATTGTCATAGAATCTATTAGCACCATGAAAGCTAACCAATAATAATGAGGCTTCTAGGTAAGGATCAGCCTGCTTCCTCCATGTCCTGTGACTTAAGCATGTGATGTCTTCAGCAACAGGACCTTACTATCAATTTCAAGAGGGTGACCAAGAATAATGGAAATAGCCTTTAATATTTAGGGAGATGGTTATGAACCTCAATTAACTCACAACTTAAAAGGAAGCAACCCATACTTGGCACTGTGTTTTTTATTTTATTGTGTCTGAGTGAGCTGTTGTCTATGTGTTATGGAATAAAGCTGTCTACTCCCTTTATACATGTATCTGTATATAGTTACCCAGTTTCTACAGTGCAGCATCCAAGACGCACCTTTACCACAGTGAGCTCTCGAAGGTCTTTAGTCGATTATCCTTTCTCCCATTTCCTTCTCTGGTCTGTCTGCCCGTCCCTCCCGATTTAACACTTGCTCTTCTATAATTTTCCCTTCAAACCACTTTCCATTTAAATGTTAGAGCCCTGTTCCACCCCATGGAAGTTTCTTCATTTATGCAAGCGTTCTATCTCATTGAAGCTTACTGCACAACTCACTATAATTTGACTACTGCACTTTGGAAATGTTGTTAGTAAATTGAACTATCAAAATCTTAATTTGTTGAAATTTATTTTAAATAGTTCTAAATTATTCATTAATTCATTCAGTGTGTGTGTGTGTGTGTGTGTGTGTGTGTGTGTGTGTGTGTGTGCATGGTCATGACATGTATATGAAGTCAGAGGAAAACTTTGTTGATTCTAGCCTCCCACCTTTACCTTATTCAAATGGCAAGTGCTTAGACTTACCCCACCATACCCTAAACTACTTTAAGCTTAAATACTCATTTGATTGGTACTTATCATGTTGAACAGCAAAGATGCACATGATGAGGTCTGGTCACTAGATATTTTTTTAGTTCTTAAAGATATTTATAATTTATAATGATAAGTTCTTCAGAAACCCCAAAATCTTTCAAGCCCAACATCTTCTTTCAGGGTCAGTTCATCTACTGTAAATGATGCATGCTTCTAAGTTCCTTGTTGAAGAATGAGGCTTTTAAAACAATACCGTGTAAATTTTGCAGTGAAGCTTAAATGAGAACCTAAGGGTTTTGTTTTGATTTTTTTGTTTGTTTTTGTTCTTCTCTTAAGCAATACTACTGAACGACTCCACTTCTGCAGCACCCCCCCCCACTCTCTCCTCCAGATCCAGTGCTCCTCCATTTCCCTTAGGAAAGAGCAGGCCTCTCAAAAATATCAACATGCTATAACAAGAACACAAAGCCTCATATGAAGGTTGAATGAGGCAACCCATTAGAATGAAAAGGGTCCCAAGAGGAGGCAAAAGATTCAGAAATAATCCCAATTCTACTGTTAGAAGTCCCCTCAAACCCCAAGCTAAATAACCCCAACACATAGGCAGAGAATCTAGCACAAATCCATGCAGCTCTTTGAGTACCTCTTTGGTCTCTTCGAGGGCCCAACTAAGGGCACTGCTTAGTTGGTTCTGCGGACTGTGTTCTCCTGGTGTCCTTGACCCCTCTGAGTCCTACAATCCTTTCTCCTCTTCCAGGGATTCTCTTAGCCCTGCCTAATATTTAACTATGGGACATTTGACTCTATATCTGCTCCCGTCAAATACTGGAGGAAGCCTCTGTAATGACAACTGGGCTACGTACCCATCTATGAGCATAGCAGAATATCCTTAGAAATCATTTAATTGATTTTGTTGTTGTTGTCAGCTGTGTTTGGATCTACCCTGGGTCACTGGGCCATTCCACTTCTGGTTGCTGTTAACCCAGGCAATATGGGGTGTGGGCCTCAAATTCTCCAGTTACACTAGTCATTGGCTGGCAACTCCCACAAGCTCTGAGCCACCATTGTCCCAGCAAATCTTGCAAGCAGGACAGGTAGTGAGTTGAAGGCTTTGTAGCTGGGTTAATATCCCAGTCCCAGTACTGGAAGCCTTGCCTGCTTACAGGAGATGGTTGACTCAGGCTCTATATCCTCCATTACTAGGAGCTAGCTAAGGTCACCCTCAGAGGTCCCTGAAAGTTTCCACTGCACTAGGTTCCATATGACCTCTCAAAATGCCCCCCCCCCATTTTGATCTTCTTTCCCACACACTCTGTTTCTCTGTCCCTCCTTCCCCAGCTGGATCCTTTCTTTTTCATCCCTACCAGCCCCCTGTCAAACCACTTAATCTATTTTATTTCTCTTTCTCAATTATTCTAAATTCTAATCTTGGCACTGTTTGCTATTGACCCTGTTTCTTCCAGTTTATTTTATTGCTGCCTTTCCTGGACTGTTTTTATTAAGCCCACAATATCTACCATATGCAAACACTCCTATCTCGATTGAACTGAGTTAGTCACCAACTGGTGATAGAATAATGCTCTTCTTATAGCCCTGGGATCCCCAAGAAGCTTTTGCTGCAGGACTTTGTGTTTGGAAAATTAAAGTCTGTGTTGATCCACTTCTTCAGCATTCCAGTAAACAGTTTATATCTTGGCCTTCACTCTTACCTCTTCATTGTGCAGCAAGTCAAGCTGTTCAGAGGTTGACAGAGGTGAGAGACTGGGACTTTCTCAGGCATTTCTTTATAGGTTCTCAGTCCTACATACACACATGGCTTTGAGAGTCCTCTAAATATTTGGAACTTTTCAAAGCCCTTGAGTTACTCTCACTCCCCAGTCTTTCTATTTAAGCTTCTTCGTCAGCCTTTTATTAGCCCCAGTGGTACACCACAAATCAGTGCTTGCTTTAGGCACATATCTGGGGATGTGGGTTCTGTTACAGAGAATTCTGAATTTGGTCAAATAAAAATATACCATGAGGATGGAGTTCATGGGTGAATTTTACATAGGTGAAGAAATAACACCAGATGAATATTTATCAGCTCTCCAATCTGTTCTCTCTACACTTCTAGGCTACTATTTTTGCCAGGTACAATGTCTGAAAACTGATTTTTGGTTTGGGCTTTTTTTTTTTTCCTTGTGGCTGACATAAAGCTGAGGAGAGGCCATGCAAACAGAGTAGATTAAAGGACAAGAAAGATCACTGCTTATGGGCTAAGGTGAGGATGTTTCTGGGCACAGTGTGCTTTCTGTGCAAGCATGAGGACATGCATTTGGATCCCTATCACCCACAGAAAAGCCTAGTGTGATTGTGCACAACAATAGCTCCAGTGCTTTGAGGGGCTCAGTGGCCAGCCAGTTAAGTTGAATTAGGGAGTTCTAAGTTCCATGAGATACGGTCTCAAAAAGTAAGGAAGAGAGTAACAGAAGATGATCAATATTTATCTCTGACCTCCACAGGCGTTTACACACACATACATATGCACACACATGCACACACACACACACACACACACACAGAGAGAGAGAGAGAGAGAGAGAGAGAGAGAGAGAGAGAGACAGAGGTCACTATCTGAAAATGCCACAATTTTTTCAAAATAAAATTTCTTTGGATTGTTGAAAGCCATTAGTTGGCTTTTAGAATTCTGAAAAAGTTAGTGGTAACATTTTTTTTTTTTGCTAATATTCCCATTGGTTTGTGAAAGAGAGGATTTTGTGTGATTTTCCTCCTCCATTCTTCATGCTCCTTCTTCTTCTTCCTTTTAATATAGTAATAGTGGATTAGAAGACCAAATCCAGTGTGTGATAACCAGAAGATGTGTCATTGGTAAAATTTATGTTCAACAAGATTAAATCAAGCTAAAAATATAAAGGATGAAGTGCTTTATTTTGGTTAAATATGAATTTTGTGGCCCTGCTGATGTGGAGATCAGTCTTTGAAACAGATGGAGAGGGATAAATACACAAATCTCCTTGAGCCAAGGCTGCTCTATGAAGTCCTCATCTACAGCCTGAAAGAATTCAGTGCTGTAGTACCTGGCAGTGCTTTTGTACAGTGAGAGCTCACGGCACTGCCTAACTAAAGGAGACTTTTTGCATTATTCTTAAAATCCCATGGTAAGTTAGAAAAATCATTTATAAAGAAAATCTCTAAGGATTTTCAAAAGTAGACTTCCAAGGTGTAAAACTTTCTGAGCACAGTGCAATTTGATTTACTAGGATTAATATAGAGAAAAACAACATGATAAACTACTCAATTTTAAACAAAAACGCTTTTAAATAACTTCAATTAAAGTTGAAATCAAACCTGAAAAGTAATTCAGGTAACACTTTAGCTTTAGGAACACTGTCTTTTCAAAAAGTAGCTATTTTTTTGTGAACATATTAATTTATTGAACATTGTCTCACGACCATAAATTTTTTTAAGCTTTTAAAAGAACCTTTTATTATTTAATATGTGCATTACAGAAAGCAAAACACAAGAATCCAAGAGCTAAGTCACCCGGTCACAAGCAGCTCAGCTCAGTGTGTTGTCCTAGATCCTACAAGCGTACATACACTTAGGTAATTAAGATTATATAGCATGTACCATGAATTTTAAGTCAAATGTTCTGTTTGTAATTTCTTTTTTCGAAAGGCAGAATTTTAACAATGAGAGGATTTTTTTTCTCATTTAACAGGTGAAAATTTTATCTTTGACTCTTCAGTTACATTAGTAATTTGAAGTGATGTTATTAAGCCATTCTTTGTCATTACAACTTTAGACAAACATTGATAGTACCTGCTATGTAATGAGGAAATGGGGCTAATTCTACAGTCTCGTGTTCTGTTCATCTCAGACATCCGTTCCATGGCTTCACTGGAATAATGTTGGAAAACAAGATTATATGTTGGACGCACGCCCCTCTACCTCCACACACACCTTTTACCCAGTCTTCGGCTCCTTTCACCCTAATTCAATTTTCTTTGACAGTAATGAGGTGGCCCTCTTTGAGGAACACAGGAGCCCTCACTTGTCCTCCCCATCCTTCAGAACACTGAAACACTGTGTTCTGAAGCTTCCCTCGTACGTTTTCTTCTCTTTCCAGGGTGACTCCTCAGACTGCTCCCTCACACATGTAAAGACACCCTTGGCTACCATATTTATAGGGTGAAGGATGCTTCTTTTACAGGACAGCAATGTGCCTAGAGTATTTAACATGATCACAACATGCACGAACTGGAAGATGGACCAATGTTCTCTGAGCTCTGACTGACTCCATCAATTTCTTTATGTTGTTAAAGGATGCTGAATTAACACATCTTTTCTGTCCTCTTTGATTTGATAGCTAATGAAATCTAAAGTCAGTATTGTGGTGTGTGTCCATAACCCTAGCACCCATGTAGCTGAAGAAGGGTTGCTATGAATTGGGGGCCAACTGGGTCAACATAGCTAGACTATTTGTTTGAAAGCAAAACAAAACAAAACAAAAATTAACAAGAAAAAATAAAATACAATGACAAAGCAGACAGGAATGTGTAGGCACTTTTTGGTCTCACACCTGCCTACCTCATCAGTAATCCGGAATGCTGCTGGAGATACCCATTGTATGGCGAAGAGTTGGAGTTCCTTAGAAATCATTTTGTGAAGCTATACAGGTGAAGTCAAGGTTACAGTGGAGAACACATTAGATCCAGAAACAGTGTGTACTGAGGAAGCTGAGGCACACAGTTGGACTGGCCAGAGAGAGTCTATGTGTGCTACAGATAACGGTTATGGAAGAGTGTGGCTGTTGAAGCTCTTTAGCACCATGACATGGCCATCTTGAATCTAACATAGAGGCACAGGGTTTGGTAACATTCTGTGTTAGATTTAGGTCTTGCTTTGGTGAAGTTTTTCCTTGTTATATTCCAGTTGCTCCCTTTTTGTAGGACTGAATCACTCTGTGCTATTGAATACACTCTGTGTATGGTGAATGTACTTGGCTTTTGATGTTACAGAGCATCTCCTGAGGCTTAGAGGAGACTCTGCACTTACACTTTTGAGTAGTGTAGATATTGTTAAGGGTGCTGGGAACTTTTAGAGATGGACAGAATGCATTTTGTATTATAAGATCACCATTAGTAATAGAGAAAATAGTAGGAGCTATGACCTAAACGCGGTATAATTAGATGTTTAGCTGACCAGGGCTGAGTTTATGGTGGTTTATGTTGTTAACTAGACAGGTTCTAGAATCATCTAGGAAACACTTTTCTAGGCACATTTTATGAAGATGTTTCTAGATAAGATCATTTGAGCTAAGAAGACCCATACTAAATACAGAGAACACCATTTCATGAGTTAGGGTACCAGGCTGAATAAATTGAAGTGCCTGTTGTAAAGAATTTAAAAGTATGATCTGATAATGTTTATTATTAGCCCTATAATTATTACAGTAGTATTATCCAACCCAGTATTATAATAAATAAAAGACACAGAAAAACTGATAGATTTTAGAATAGCTTTAGTTCACACAGCTATCATGATCAGGTACTGTAAATATTTTAAAATTCTTCAATTCAGGTTTCTGTTTTTATTTCAGATCTTATAAAGTCATTACACCAAGGAGCCATCACTGCTACACAGGGAATGAAAAGGGAGGTTTTATATTTCATTCAAAAGAATCAAACTGCCCAGCCTTAACCTCTAACCACTTAAAGAGAAACCAGAGTGTCTGGATAAATGTCAACCTTGATAAATCATGGACATAGGTTGATGAGTAGACATGAATAAATGCCAAGAATAACAACCATAAAATAAGACTGGAGCTGCCTCTACCTCTGATGTAGTGTGATCAGAGAAGGTTTCATGAGCATCTTGTAACCATGAAACCAAGTTCATCAGTATAGTAGCTGAGAAGATTTTATTCCTTCACCCAAGGGTGTCAGGATTTATGTGTCCTGGTGGCTTGAAGTCATACAGAAGGTTTATTAACAGCAAACAATTCTTTTTCAAAAGTGAAAGAAGAAAAAGGGAGAAAGAGAAAGAAAGAAAAAGAAAGAGAGAAAGGAAGGAAGGAAGGAAGGAAGGAAGGAAGGAAGGAAGGAAGGAAGGAAGGAAGAGAGGCTGTGGTGACACACACCTGTAATCGCTATAGCCAGGGAAGTCAATAATGTGAGGCATAGGTTGACCCTGGTAAAGTCCCACAGGAACAGAGGCTTCTATGGCTTCTGGTATGAGTCTCAGATACTGACAGGAGGTCTAAGCTGAGTCTGGGTAAGGCACAGAGGCACACTGGAACAGCAGAAGCTGCTTGCCCACAGAGAGAGAGAGGATCTGACCCAGGGGAAGGCCCACAGCAAAGGGATGGCCACAGCTTCTTGAAAAAATGTCAGACCCAGATGAAAGGAGTGAGTTGACCCAGAAAAAGGCCCAGAGATGCAGGTATTTCTACCAACTCATTGCAGCAGAAGCTGTGGACTCAAGTAGAAACTAAATTTCAGGTTTTTAAGACTGTTTGGCATTATGAGAGGTCCACAACTCTCAGTGTTGGAAGCTTGGACCCATAGAGGAAATTTGAGATTTGATCGTGCAGAAGACATAGGTCTGGTTAAGAGTGCACAAAAGTCTTTAGAAGCCTGCAGAATTCTCAGTGCAAGCTGAAGACTCAGTCAAGAATCCCATGCTGACCCAGGACATTACCTGACCTTTTAGAGTAAGACTAGAGATTAAGTCTTGAACCCTAAATACCAATTCCACAGAATAAAATGATACCTCAATCCTACTATAACCCTCTTCTAAACATTGTAAGTGCCCCAACTAAAAGAAAGGATACTTGGATAAAAAATTAAAGAAAGAAAAATTCAAACAACAAACTAACTCCAGACACAAATTCCAGCACAGAACAAAAACAACACAAAATTTTAAGAAACCATGTCTTACACCAAAATTACTAATCTCACAATAACAGCTCCCAGTGGAATGATTTGGAAGAACTTCCACACAAAAATTTGAAAGTAATAACTGTAATTATATTCAAACAACTCAAAGAACACTTGAACGCTATGTAAAAAATTAAAACAAAAGCCAAATGAATTGAGGAAGTCAATCAATAATATGAAAATAGAACTCAATAAAGAGATAGAATTACTGAACAGTAAACTAATGGCAATAAAACTGGAAATGAGAACTCAGGTCAAATCAAAAGATCTCATTAAAGCCTACAATGAAAATGAGTATCAGGGCTGAAAGACTGGTAGAGTAAGTGGACCGATGATACATTTTTTAAAAACATTTTTTTAATTATACTATGATTGCACCATCTGTGGACTCTTATTTTAATATGGCATATATATATGTATATGTGTGCATGTATTCCTTAATTCATTGTTACAACTTGAACAGTTTGTATAATGTTACATATACACACACGGATATATACATATGTGTGTGTGTGTGTGTGTGTGTGTGTGTTTTCAAGGGTGACTATTGGTTTTAGATACCTTTTTTTCCTCTTCCCTTGTGAAGATTATTTTGCTCTCAGCATTTCTTTTTTGCCTATAGTTGTTAGTGTAGGGTTGAGACCTTGTTGGATTTCCATGTTCAATGTTAAGATGTTTATTGGTGTTTTCTAGTGCCATCCATTTGCCTGCAAATTTCATGATTCCTTTGTTTTCTTTTTTGTTTTTTTTTAATTTTTTATTAATTACACTTTATTCATTTTGTATCCCCCCATAAGCCCCTCCCTCCTTCCCTCCCGATCCCACCCTCCCTCCCCTTTCTGCATGCATGCCACTCCCCAAGTCCACTGATAGGGGAGGTTCTCCTCTTCTTTCTGATCTTAGTCTATCAGTTCTCATCAAAAGTGGCTGCATTGTCCTCTACTGTGGCCTGGTAAGGCTGCTCCCCCCTCAGGGGGAAGTGATCAAAGAGCCGGCCAATCAGATTATGTCAGAGGCAGTCCCTCTTCCCATTACTATGTAACCCACTTGGACACTGAACTGCCATGGGCTACACCTGTGCAGGGGTTCCAGGTCATCTCCACGAATAGTCCTTGGTTGGAGTATGATTTTCTGGGAAGTTCCCTGTGTTCAAATTATCTTGTTCTGTTGCTCTCCTTGTGGAGTTCCCGTCTCCTCCAGCTCTTACTATTTCCCACTTCTTACATAATTCCTTTGTTTTTAATAGGTGAGTAGTATTCCATTTTGTAATTATAGCATAATTTCTGTTTATATTTTTGGTTGATGGGCATCTAGGTTGTTTCCAGATTCTGGCTATTACGAGGAAGGCCGCTATGAACATAGTTGTGTGAGTGCCCTGGATGTATGGTAGAGCATCTTTTGGGTAAATGCCCAGGAGTGCTATAGTTGGGTCTTGAGGTAGAATTATTTCCAATTTTCTGAGAAAGTGCCAGATTGATTTCCAGGGAGGTTATACAAGTTTGCAATCCCATGAGCAGTGGAGTGTTCCTGTTTCTTCACAGCCTTGCCACAATGTGCTATTACTTGGGTTTTTGATCTTAGCCATTCTGACTGGAATAAGATAGAATCTTTTTTTTTTTTAATTTTATTTTTTTTCTTATCAGTTACATTTTATTAACTCTGTATCCCAGCCGTGTCCCGATCCCTTATTCCCTCCCAATCCCACCCTCCCTCCCTCATGTCCACCGTGCCCCTTTCCAAGTCCACTGATGGGGGGGACCTCCTCCCCATTCATCCGATCCTGTTTTATCAGGTATCTTCAGGACTGGCTGCAAAGCCCTCCTCTGTGGTCTAACAGGACTGCTCCTCCCTTGGGGGATGGGGAGGTCAAAGAGCCAGTCATTGAGTTCCTGTTAGAAATAGTCCTTGTTCCCCTCACTATGGGAAACCAATTGGTTACTGAGCTACCACAGGCTACATCTGAGCAGCAGTTCTAGGTTATATCCATACATGGTCCTTGGTTGAATGTCAGTCTCAGAAAAGACCCTGTGCCAGATATATTTGGTCCTTGTGGAGCTCCTATCCTTTCCCCATCATACTAACTCCCCTTCTTTCATATGATTCCCTGTACTCTGCCGAAGGTTTGGTCATGAGTCTTTGTATCTGCTTTGAAAACACTGCTAGTTAGAGTCTTTCAGATGCGCTCAGTAGACTCCTGTCATACGTTCAATGCATAGAAGAACAGAATCTTAAAGCCATTCTGATTTGCATTTCTCTGATGACCAAGGACATTGCTCATTTCTTTAAGTGCTTCTCAGCCATTTGAGAAGCAAATGTTGTGAATTCTGTTGTGAATTCTCAGATTAGCTCCGTACCACATTTTTTAATTGGATTATTTGATTTGTTGTTTAGTTTCTTAAGTTCTATGTATACTTGGATATTAGCCCTCTGTCTGATGTAGGGTTGGTGAATATCTTTTCCCAATTTGTAAGCTGCTGTTTTGTTCTACTGACAGTATCCTTTGATTAACAGAAACTTTTCTGTAAAATCTATTTATTAATTGTTGATCTCAGAGCCTATGCTGTTCAGTTCTATGTTGTCTTCTAGGTCAGTGATTTCAAACTCATCATGAGTGAGGTAACCCAGACCCAGAAAGACTCAGATGGTATGTACATACTTATAAGCAGATATTAGACCTATAGTACAGGATAACCATACTGTAATCTACTGACCCAAAGAAGCTAAATAAACAAGGAAGGCCCAAATGAGGCTGCCAGAATGTCACTCAGCTGGGGAAATAGAATAGACAGCAGAAATGGATGAAGAGAGGGAACTGATTAAGAGATGGAATGGGGAGGGAAGCAAGGGTGGGAGCAGATGTGGGGAAAACAGCTGTAAGAGGTGAGAGGGCTGGGGACAAGATGGAAACCGAAGGGGGGGGGGGTATCTCTTTTCAAGATGGAGACCTTTGACAGGGTAAGCTCCTGGAAGGAGTCTCTGGCTGAGACTCCTAGTGGGAGGTGAGAGGTAGGAGTTGGAGGACATGGAGACTGAAGTAACCACCTTTCAGCCAGCCAAGACTCCTAGTGGAGGAAAGGGAACAACAACCCACCCACAAAGCCTTTGATCCAAAAAATCACCCTGCCTACAAGAAGTGCAGGATAAAGAGGGAACAGAGATTGAGGGAATGTCCAATCACTGATTGGCCCCACAGTAAAGAGCTAACTCGAGACACTGTTAATGATGTTCTGTTATGCTTGCAGGAGCCTAACATGACTGTTGTCTGGAAGGCCACACCCAGTAGCATATCAAGACAGATGCTGGCACTTGCAGCCAAGCATGGGGGGGAACTCCGGAGATCTTGTGAAAATGTTGGGGAAATGTGGAAGGACATGGAAGGGACAGGAACCCCACAAGAAGACCAACAGTGACAACTAACCCAGGCCCACAGGGACTTACAGAGACAGACATCAACCATAGGTGTGTGGGTTTATGTCTGGGTCCTCTACTCGGTTTCATTGATCCACCATTCTGTTTCTATGCCAATACCATGCAGTTTTTATTACTACTATTGATCTGTAGTACAGCTTGAGATCAGGGAAGGAGATACCTCCAGACAATATGTTGTTGTACAGGATCGTTTTGGAAATTCTGGGTTTTGTTTTTCCACATGAAGTTGAGAATTTTTCTTTCAAGTTCTGTAAAGAATTGTGTCAATATTTTGATGGGAATTGCATTGAATCTGTAGATTTCTTTTGGCAGAATGGCCATTTCCACCATGTTAATCCTACCGATCCATGAGCACGGGAGATCTTTCCATCTTCTGATATCTTCCTCAGTTTCTTTCTTCAGAGATTTGAAGTTTTTTTTTTTTTTTTTTTTTTTTCAAACAGGTCTTTCACTTTCTTGGTTAGAGTCACACCAAGGTACTTTATGTTATTGGTGGCTATTGTAAAGGGTGTTGTTTCCCTAATTTCTTTCTCGGCCATTTTGTCTTTGGTATATAGGAGAGCTTCTGATTTTTTTTTTTTATCCAGCCACTTTGCTGAAGATGTTTATCAGCTGAAGGAGTTCTCTGGATGAGTTTTTGAGGTCGCTCATGTAGTCGATCATATCATCTGCAAATAGTGATAATTTGATTTCTTCCTTTCTGATTTGTATCCACTTGATCTCCTTTAGTTGTATTTTCGCTCTAGCTAGGACTTCAAGTACTATGCTGAAGAGATACAGAGAGAGTGGGCAGCCTTGACTTGTCCCTGATTTCAGTGGGATTGATTTAAGTTTCTCTCCATTGAGTTTGATGTTGGCTAAAGGCTTGCTGTATATTGCCTTTACTATGTTTAAATATGTGCCTTGTATCCCTGATCTCTCCAAGACTTTAAACATGAATGGGTTTTGGATTTTGTCAAATACTTTTTCAGCATCTAAGGAAATGATCATGTGTTTTTTTTCTCCCTCAGTTTGCTTACATAGTGGATTACATTGATGGATTTCCGTATATTGAACCATCTTTGCATGCCTGTGATGAAGCCTACTTGGTCAGGATAGATGGTAACTTTTATATGTTCTTGAATATGGTTTGCAAGTATTTTATTGAGTATTTTTGCATCAATGTTCATAAGAGAGATAGGTCTAAAGTTCTCTTTTTGTTGGGTCTTTGTGTGGTTTAGATATCAAGGTGATTGTGGTTTCATAGAATGAGTTTGATAATGTTCCTTCTGTTTCTATTTTGTAGAATAATTTGAAGAGAATTGGAGTTAGCTCTTCTCTGAAGGTCTGGTAGAATTCTGCACTGAAACCAACTGACCCTGGGCTTTTTTTTTTTTTTTTTGGAAGGATACTGTTGATGGCTCCTTCAATTTCCGTGGGGTATATTGGACTATTCAATCCCATCCAATGGAAAAAAGACAGCATCTTCAATAAATGGTGCTGGTCCACCTGGTCCACCTGCATGGTCTACATGCATAAAAATGAAAATAGATCTATATTTATCACCCTACACAAAACTACAGTCCAAGTGGATCAAAAACCTCAACATAAAACCAGACACACTAAATCAGTTAGAAGAAAAAGTGGGGAAGAGCCTAGAACTCATTGGCACAGGAGACAACTTCCTGAACAGAACAGCACAGACTCTAAGAACAACAATCAATAAAAGGGACCTCATGAAACTGAAAAGCTTTGCAAAGCAAAAGACACTGTAGTCAGAACAAAATGACAGCCTACAGACTGGGAAAGGATCTTCACCAACCCTATATCTGACAGAAAGCTAATATCCAGAATATACAAAGAACTAAAGGAGTTAGAAAAAAATTCTGCCTCTGACATAATCTGATTGGCCTGCTCATTGATCACCTCCCCCTGAGGGGGGAGCAGCCTTACCAGGCCACAGTAGAGGACAATGCAGCCACTTTTGATGATAACTGATAGATTAAGATCAGAAAGAAGAGGAGAACCTCCCCTATCAGTGGACTTGGGGAGTGGCATGCATGCAGAAAGGGGAGGGAGGGTGGGATCTGAAGGGAGGGGCTTATGGGGGGATACAAAATGAATAAAGTGTAATTAATAAAAAATTAAAAAACCAAATAAAGCTGTTACGAACATGAAAAAAAAATCAAATCCAGGAATACAATTAAAAAATGGGGTATGGAGCTAAACAGAGAATTCTCTGTAGAGGAATATAGAATGGCAGAGAAACACTTAAAGAAGTGTTCAACATACTTAGCCATCAGGGAGATGCCAATCAAAACAACCCTGAGATTTCACCTTACACCCATCACAATGGCTAAGATCAAAAACTCGTGACAACACATGCTGGAATGAATGTGTAGAAAGATGAACCCTCCTCCACTGCTGGTGGGAATGTAAACTTGTACAATGACTTTGGAAATCAATCTGGCCCTTTCTTGGACAATTAGGAATACTGCTTCCTCAAGATCCAGCTATACCACTCCGAGGCATATATCCAAAAGATGCTCAAGTACTCAACAAGGACATTTGTTCAACCATGTTCATAGCAGCTTTATTCGTAATAGCCAGAACCTGGAAACAATGCGATGTCCATCAATGGAGGAATGGATACAGAAATTGTGGTACATTTACACAATAGAATACTACTCAGCAATTAAAAACAAGGAAATCATGAAATTTGCAGGCAATTGGTGGGATCTAGAAAAGATTATACTGACTGAGGTATCCCAGAAGCAGAAAGACACACACAGTATATACTCACTTATAAGGACAAACATACTAAAATCTGTATTCTTAAAGAACCTAAATAAGAAGGAGGACCAGAGGTAACTGGATCAATCCTCACTTAGAAAGACAAGGCAGATGGACATTGGAAGAAGAGGAAGCAAGAATCAGAACAGGAGCCTACCAAGGAGGGCCCCTGAAAGATTCTACCTAGCAGTGTATCAAAGCTTTGGGCAGAGTACAGGGAATCATATGAAAGAAGAGGTAGTTAGTAAGACCTGGATAGGAGCTCCAAAAGGAGAGCAACAGAACCGATATATCTGGTCTCAGAGGTATTCTGACACTGATACTCCAACCAAGGTACATTCATAGATATAACCTATAACCCCTGCTCAGATGTAGTCCATGGCAGTTCAGTATCCAAGTAGGTTCCCTAATAAAGGGAATAGAGCCTGTCTCTGACATGAACTCAGTGGCTGGCTCTTTGACCACTCCCCCTGCCCTCTGAGGGAGGAGCAGCCTTGCCAGACCACAGAGGAGGACCTTGCAGCCAGTCCTGATGAGAGCAGATAAGCTAGGGTCGGATGGAAGGGGATGTGGACCTCCTTTATTGGTGGAATTGGAGAGGGGCATGGAAGGAGATGAAAGAGAGGGTAAAATTGGGAGGGAACGAGAGAGGGGGTACAGCTGGAATATAAAGTGAATAAAATGTAATTAATGTAAAAAATAAAAATTTAATTAAAAAAATACAAAAATCACAACAACCAAAAACAAATATATAGAGTCTAGTTAGGCATTAGTAACGTGGTTGTTATAGATTCTCTTCCAATATACATGACTGCATGAGCCCTGGGTAATTGGGTAGGTTCCAGTACTAGGTATAATTTCCCTGTTGTTCAGTGGATCTTAAACTCAATTAAATACATGTTGGTTACTGCCAAGATATTCATGATACTACTATTCTCTTAGGGTCATTATGCTGTGCTGTTCATTGTTGCAGTTCATAGGTGTCATACCTGAGGAGAACTGTTGGCTACTGTGTCCTTTGGAAGCTTGCATGGTGCTTTCCAGTTCCATGAAAACTAGTCCTCCAGGTGGAGGCTTTTGGGTCATATCCAGATTGGGAAAGAGAGTGCTCTGGGCACTGCATCTGAAGGGCAGAGTGTCTTCAACAATAGGGACTTACCTTCTCCCTCTGGGAAGAGTAGAGTGAGGGGAAACTGTAATCAGGATATATTATCTGATAAAAGAATTTCAAAGAAAAAAACTAAAAATAAATAGAATTAATATCAATATTACTTAAATTACTCCATAAAATAAAGAGGGAAGAAAGCTTCCAAACCCTTTTATGAAACCAGTATTACCTTGATGTCCATACCAGACAAAGATAACACAAGAGAGATTGAAAATTACAAACTTTTATCTCCGCTGAACCCAGATGCATAAATTATCAATAAAATGTTGGCAAAATAAATTCAATACCATGCCAAAAACAGTATTTCATTTTGGATAAGTTGGCTTTATTCTAGAGATGCAGGCATTAATTCAACATATGAAACCTGATAAATGTAATTCATTTAAATGTGTAAAAAAGCAGAAATATTCAACTTATAGGCACAGGTAAGAACTTAATGACTAAGACTCTGATAGCACAAGGATAAGACAAAAGTTTCTGGTCAGCAAAAGAAACTGTGGAGCAGCAAGCGAAGAGGCAACTCATAGAGTGGGAGAAAGTCTCTGCCAGCTATTTATCTGACAGTAGCATCTAAAATACATGAAGAACTCGAACAAATATTTGCAAAAGAAACAGTCCTAAAGCTCTGCTCACAGAGTTCTCAAAAGAAGAAATATTAATTGATAGGAAACCTTATAAAAGTGTTCAGCATTAATAGACTTTAAGACAATGAATGATTAAAAAAATATTTCCTTAAGATTCCATCTTACCCTAGTAAGAATGGCCCTCATCAGGAACACAAATAATAACAAATGCCAGGAAGGATATAGCAATAGGAGAATCCTTCCTTAAACTTGGCTGGTGGGAATCTAAGCTAGTCCAGTCACTCTGGAAATCAGTGTGGAGGTTTCTGAAACAAAACTAGACATAGAACTGCCTATGTCTCAACTCGCTCCTCCCACAGCATGTTCCCACAGTGCTTGTATCTCCCTGTTTACTGCTGCTCTATTCATAATAATTAGAGAATGGAATCAACCTAGATGCAACAGATGAACGGATAAGAAAAATGTTGCATATATGCAGTGAAATATAAAGAGGTAAATACAATTGTGTATATTTTTTTTAATTTATCTTTTATTCAATGATGTTTTCCTGCATGTACATAATGGATCTTATTTCTTTTTACCGCCTATTATTTTCTTTTACTCCCTCCTACTATTGAAACCATTTTTCTCAATAAATCTCTCTCATACCTTTTGCACTAGCTAGCTTTATGTCAACTTGACACAAGCTAGACTTATCTGAGAGGAGGGAATCTCAGATGTGAAAATATCTCACATAGACTCCATCTCTAGGACTATAGATTTTAGTATGATTATCCTATATTATATGGCTAATATATATTTATAAGTGAGTCTATACCATGTGTGTCATTCTGCTTCTGGATTACTTCACTTAGGATGATCTTTTCTAGTTGCCACCATTTGTCTGCAAATTTCATGATTTCCTTGTTTTTAATTGCTGAGAAGGTAAACAACAAGGAAGACCCTAGGGAAGATGCTTTATCTTCGTTCAGAAGGGCAAACAGGATAGATATCAGAAGTAGGAGAAAACAAGGAACAGGACAGGAGCCTTCCACAGAGGACCTCTGAAAGACTCTACCCACCAGGATATCAAAGGAGATACTGAGACTCATAGCCAAACTTTGGACAGAGTTCTGGAATCCTTATGGAAAACAGGGAGATAGGAAGACCTGGAAGTGACAGGAACTCCACAAGGAGTAAAACAACCAAAAAACCTGAGTCCAGGGAGTCCTGCAGAGACCAGTACTCCAACCAAGGACCATGCATGGAGAAGACTTAGACCTTCTGTTCAAAGGAATCCCTTAGGTTGCTCATTTTCCAAGTGGGTTCCCCAGTAAGGGGTACAGAGGCTGTCTCTGACATGAACTCAGTGGCTGGCTCTTTGAACACCTCCCCTTGGGGGAGTGCAGCCTTGCCAGACCACAGAAGAAGATCATGCAACAAGTCTTGGTGAGACCTGATAGGCTAGGGTCAGACAGAAGGGAAGAGACGAGGGATGGGGCTGCAGCAGGGAGACAAAAATAATTGTAATAAATAAAAAATTCATTAAATTAAAAAATCCATCTCTAGGGTATTTTCTTAATTAGTAATTTATGATGGAGGGCCCAGCCTAGTTCGGATGGTGCTGTCTCTGAGCTAGTGGCCCCAAGTTCTATAGGAAAGCAGGTTGAGCAAGCCATAAAGAACAAACCAGTAAGAAACACCCCTCTCTGTGTGCTACTAGTAGGACAAAAATATAACCATTTCCTTTGCTCCAGAGGGATTAGAAAGAGCTTGACTCTTTGTCTCTTAATATGGGCCATACATTAACCTGGCAGCACTCTTCAACTCAGAAACAAAAGTGACTTCCATTATGGAAAAAAAGCCCCACTCCCTCTGTCACAGAGTGCAAGTCTCACAAGCCAATCTGTCCTGCTCCTCCATAGGACAATATCTCCCTTCTAAAACCTTCAATGCAAGACACCTTGCTTTGTCTCATGGGCTAAAGGTCTACTTCAGATCCCATTACACCACTGTTGCCAGCAGCATTAATAAATCTCTTTCCTGAAAAAAAAATACTGCTCAGTTCTCCTCTCTCAAAGCTCCATTTTCTCCTTTTCAGTCCTCAAACATAACACTTTTAGCTGGCAATTCACACAATGCAAATGTCTTTGAGCTACTGAGCCCCATGTGGATGACACTAACAAGTTCTCAGACAGTCATGAGGACCAAGTAAGGATTTATCTGCTCTTTTGAGATGAAAGTCACAGATAGACAAAGTGATATTTCCCTTAACATTGGTAGTCTTAGATTCTGTAGGTCCACTAACTGGAAAAAACCCAAAAGAGTTTAGCTCTAAGTCCTGAGGGACAAGAGACTTACGGCTCCCAACTAGAAAATCTAGATGCTTATTGTAACTGAGCTAAGAGTGAAAATCCCAGTGGCTAGAGTTAGAGCTCTTGTGCTTAAGTGTCAGGAATCTTGGCTCCTTATCTCTTGGTGACTCTCATAGGTTCCTAACAATCAGTTCTCTGAATCTTGACTACTGCCATCAGATCGTCAAAGCCTTCATCTTCCACAGTCTCGACTTCATTGTGTTTTGTCTTCTTAATATGTCTGCCGTACTTCCTAATCTCAGACTCTACCATCAGTAGCTCTCTGGGATTCCTCAGGTGTCTCTTAGTGCTGCAGCTCTAAGCTTTGGTTATTAGGGCTCTTAGCACTTGCTTGCTCTCTGGAATGCTTGGCTTCCTCTCAGGTTTAAGGTAGAATATCAGAGCCATTAATTCTTTATGACTCTGAAGCTCTTTTATTAACTTCTTAATACCAGTGCTGTCAGTACTGACAGGGACAAAGACAGCTCCTCACTGTCACCTATAACAGCCCAAGATACTTATTTTTCTTTTCAGGAACCAATTCAGTAATTACAAGTCTTTGACTTTGATTCAGTAAAGAATATCAGGGCACTCAGCAGCTGTGGTTGCCTGTAAAAATTTTGGAAAGACCAAGCTAATCAATATTTGAGGACCTAAGGGAAAGAACAACATGAGCCCCACCCCTAACCACAGAGCTATCGAGAGTTGATGGGATGGCTTCTTGGAGAAGAATAGCTAGTTTTGATTAAATATGTGCTCACCGGCATGTCAACCATACTCTAGTCCATGTCATACATCCAGAGTATATGGGGAAAATAACTGAACTCAACAGCTTACTGCAAACAAAACAGGACATGAACTTTGGGTCACAGGTAAGTATAGGTAGACTTGTAAGAATTTTTAAGGATGGTTTAACAGATGAATATTGTAAAAATATATTGTATGAGATTCTCAAATAAGTAATACTAATATTAAGTTAGTTGTCTTTATCTTATTCATTTGTAAAGAATGTCAGGGCAAGCCAGTATTAAGCAGAGTTGAGGTTTATTAAAAGACTTTTAAAATACTATTTTATTTATTGCTAATTTCATACTATATATACAATGTAACATGATCATATTCTTTCCTCCTTTTCTACCTTTGCTAGAGTCTCTCTCAAATGTCCTCTTTTTTTTAAATTCTTTATTAATTACACTTTATTCACTTTGTATCCTCCCCATGGTTCCCTCCTTCCTCCCATCCGAATCCCTCCCTTCCTCCACCCTCTGCATGCATGGCCCTCCCCAAGTCCACTAATAGGGGAGGTCTTCTTTTCTTTCCTTCTGATCCTAGTCAATTAGGTCTCATCAGGAATGGCTACATTGTCTTCTTCTGTGACCTGGTAATGCTGCTTCCCCCTCAGGGGAAGGGAATTAAAGAGCAGGCCAATCAGTTCATGTCAGAGACAGTCCCTGTTCCTATTACAATGGAACCCACTTGGATACTGAACTGCCATGGGCTACATCTATGCAGGGGTCTTAGATTATCTCCATGCATAGTCCTTGTTTGGAGTATCAATCTCAGGAAAGAACCCTATGCTCAGAATTTTGGTTCTGTTGCTCTCCTTGTAGAGTTCCAGTCCTCTCTAGATCTTACTGTTTCCCACTTCTTTCATAAGATTCCCTGCACTCTGCCCAAAGGTTGCCCATAAGTCACAACATCTGCATTGATAGTCTGCAGGGCAGAGCCTTTCAGAGGTCTTCTGTGTCAGGCTCCTGACTTGTTCTTATTCATAAGGGAAATGCAAATCAAAATGACCCTAAGATTTCACCTTACACCCATCAGAATGGCTAAGACAAAAACTCAAGTGACAACACATGCTGGAGAGGATGTGGAGAAAGGGGAACCCTCCTCCATTGCTGGTAGAATGTAACTTGTACAAACGCTTTAGAAATCAATCTGGTACTTTCTCAGTCATTTAGGAATAGTGTTTCTTCAAGATCCAGCTATACCACTCCTAGGCATGTACCCAAAAGAGGCTCAAGTACACAATAAGGACATTTGCTCAACCATGTTTGAAGCAGCTTTATTTGTAATAGCCAGAAGCTGGAAACAGCCCAAATGCCCCTCAGTTTAGGAATCGATACAGAAATTGTGGTACATCCACAGAATGGAATATTACTCAGCAATAAAAAACAAGGTAATCATGAAATTTGCAGGTAAATGGTGGGATCTGGAAAAGATCATCCTGAGTGAGCTATCCCAGAAGCAGAAAGACACACACGGTATATACTCACTCATATAGACATATAATATAGGATAAACCTACTAAAATCTGGACACCTAAAGAAACTAATCAAGAAGGAGGACTCTTGCTAAAATGCTCAATTCCTATCCAGAAAGGCAAAGAGGATGGACATCAGAAGGAGAAAAGAGGGATCACATATTCTCTTACCATCTTCATCTTCGCATTTTCCTTTTTTTTTTTCTTTCTGACTGAGTCCAATTAGTGCGAAGCTGGGTTTTTCTAGTTGTAGCAAGACCAATCACATTGTCTTAATTAGTTTTAATTGTCAACCGGATACAGCTTACAGTCATTTAGAAAAAGAATCTCAATTGAGGGATTGCCTGTGGTCATATCTGTAAGAGATTGGGATTGTCTTGTTAATTGATGTAGGGACCAGTGCAGCCCACTGTGGGCATCACTGTAACTTAGGCAGATGGTCCTGGATGAAATAAGAAAGCTAACTGAGCATTAGCTTGTGTAGGACAAAAAACACTGAGCATCCATGGTTTCTGCTTCAAGGTCCTGCCATGATTTTTCTCAGTGATGTTCTGTAACCCATGAGCTGAAGTAAACACTTTCCTCTCTTGGGTTGCTTTTGGTCAGAGTATCCATCATAGCAAGAGAATGAAACTAGAACTAGTCTTGGACTAGGAAGCACCGTGGCTCAGAAATAGACAAAAAATGCTTTCTCTTATCTCTTGCTCATCCAGTCAGTGTTGAGGCAGCAAACACAATGATTTTGACTTTCCTTCTAGTTCTATGAAAGTCTTTGGGGGATTTGTCTCTTATCTCCCAGAATTTCTTAGCGTAATCTTTCCTGTGGCTCTGCATTGATCTCACTGTGTTTTACTTCTACCTCTTATCCACAGATATCCTTGTTACCCTTCCAAAAGTGATAGCCTTTGTGATTTTCACCTTTCAGGTTTAACCTGGCTTTGTGTGTTGGGAGAAGAAATATTCTCAGAGTGCACAGTTACCGCTTTTATCTTTTTGTTTGCTTGTTTTGTTTTCTTTTGTTTTGTTTTTGAGACAGGGTTTCTCTGTGTAACCTTGGCTGTCCTGGACTCACTTTCTAGACCAGGCTGGCCTTGAACTCACAGAGATCCACCTGCCTCTTACTCCCTGAGTGCTAATATTACAGTCATGTGCCACTGTGTCCTGCTCTATCACTCTTACCTTAATCAAGTGTTGAGAAAACACATCTTAATGTACAGGACTGTGGCTGAATAATATCTAATACAGATTCATATGTTACTAAACATATATACATATAACTTCAAGGCTAATAACCAATACATGTATGATGTCCTACTTCATGTCATTACTTTAAAACCTTAAAGCATCAGAAACAAAACCACTTAATCATTTTCAGATGAGCAAACCTATCTTTATATCTTTTGTGGAAGTGAACGCAAGTCAGTTGGAAGAGAAACAATAGGATTCAACAGATCCATTCATGGTCACCTTTAAAGCGTCATTGCTTATTTTTATAGCTCAATGAAATAAATGGTGCCATCTGCTGGTTGATTTTATTATATTATTTTTATTTATTTATTTATTTATTTATTTATTTATTTATTTATTTATTTATTTTTGTCATAGAGACAGGTTCTTTCAGCTTCAATTTAGGAAGAAAACCACACTTGATTCAGTTCACTCTCATTCATTTTTAAAAACCAAGTAAAAGCAGATGCTCATCTCTGATGAATCTACACAGTTATTACATTTCAGCAATGGCAGCCTCTCCATAAGTGAGCAAGAATATGGAAATATAGCAACTACACTTGACCAGGAAAGCACAGAAACTTATTTTCTGGGTGGGAAATCTCTATACTGAAATTAATGGATTAAAACACTGAGTAATTTTTACCATTACTGTCACACCAGATTCTGAATTGAGAGGATAGGAAAGGACCTCTCATCTTTGAAATTTGTGCCTTCTAGGAATAAGGTAAGATTATATATAGCTTGGTGATGACTGAGAAGGGAAGATGAGGCTTTCATCCACTCCATACACCTCACAGAATATGAACTCATGAACAGCAATGCTGAGACAGCAGCTTATTTTGTTGGCAATGTCCCCAAGAAAGGTTGGTTTAGGTTTTACTATGTTAGAGTTTCCCATTGTGATGGAGATGATCTCATTAAACATCAGCAAAGAGTTATTTATGAAGTGGGCTTAGGACATCTCATTTGGATTTTATTTTAACCAGCAGACTCAAATTTTATTCTTTTTTTCCCTCTTGTTTGGTTTTTTGAGACAGGGTTTCTCTGTGAAGCTTTAGCTGTCCTGGAACTCATTGTAGACCAGACTGGCCTTGAACTCAGAGATCCACTTGCCTCTGCTTTCCCAAGTGCTGGAATTAAAGGTATGTATCACCACCTGGTTTCAAATTCTCTTCTTCAATAATTGTTTTCCTGGATATGTAATCCCTGAGGAACTGTTCATTGGAATTGTCTATTTTCAGACAAGAAAATCTATTTTTATATATTTTATATCAATGAATACTGAGAGTTAACTGTTTGTTCATTGAACACTAAGATAATAAAGACATAATTTCAGCCCATCAATAATAAAATTTTTAGGCAATATATACCTGATTACAATCCACTTATTACAATAAAATACCATTTTATATACCAAATCGATCAGCAATTGATTAAATACGTAGCTAACAAAAACACCAAAGACTGCTCTTAAAACTTGTTTTAACCCTTAGGTTTCTAATATGTAACTCCAGCTATTCTCAAAATCATTCAAGACATCAGACATCACAATTCTGAATTAACTGTAAGAAAAAATGTTTTTCCCTCAGTCTATGATTATCAGGATTGAGACTTATAAGTTTACATGACAAAAAATATTTTAAAAATTCAACTATTTGAGTAGTTGCCCTCATAATTCTGATCACATAATCTCAGTTAATGATATAAGTCAACATTTCAAGAAGAAATTGTCTCATAATTTAAAACTAATTAAAACAATAAATGTAATTTGTGGTGTAAACAAGTAAAATATGAGATAGCATTAACACACAGTAGGAAAACAGTTTCAGTAAGTAACATAATGGGCTGAAGAGATTACTCAGGGGTTAACAGCACTGGCTGCTCTATAAGAGGACCAGGAATTGCTTCCCAGAATGCACTTGGAGGCTCACGAATGTCAGTAGCTCCAATGTCAGAGGATCAAACACCTTCATCTTGCCTCCCTGGACACCACAAGCATGTGGTGCCTAGACAATATTCAGGTAAAACACTCATACACAAAAAATAAATATTAGAAAAAAGTAGAACCAACACAGTGAGTATCAGCACCAGGTACTAAAATTAGATGGTCCCAAGTGCAAAAAGAGACTGAAGATGTAGATCAGAATAGTCAAGGCTCAGTTTTCTGACCCAGGGCAGATATTTTCCATACAACAGAAATCAAGACCCAACAGGCAAGAACAATGAGTGCAGGACTGAGATCCATTTGTCTGGACCTTGTGCACCTATGCTTCCTGAGCAGACATTTGCTATCTGGGCTAAAGATACCCTAGAGATCACTGGAAATTGAAGTAGGGCCAGAAAAACATTTACTCACTTGATGTGATACTTTCTTGCCAAGCCACACAATAGCAAAATGGGTGTTCAACTTTTTCATTAAAATCACACATTGTAATAGGATCATGAGAGCATTTGGCTGACATCATGTAATACAGAAAAGCTATGGAAATAGTGCAATGATCATGAACACTAATGGAAATTGTCATTTTAAAATGAAAGTAAAAGAACTTGTCCCACATATTATTGGTTAAATTTCCTTGCTTGCAAAAAAACCAATAAAAAATCCCCTTGTCTTTTCCATCAGGCTAAATTGGGAATAAAAGTTGCTGAAGGCCTGTTATTTACAAATGATAAAATTAAACAGAACAGCACAAGGAAAGCATTTAAATAGTATTGTTTAGAGAACAAGAAGTTGGTACATTATTGCAGAATAGATCATATTTTTTTAGTATTTTTTATTAATTACACTTTATTCACTTTGTATACCCCCTGGAGCTCCCTTCCTCTTCCCCTCCCAATCCCTCTCTTCCTTTCTCTTCTTCACACATGCCCCTCCCCAAGTCCACTGATAGGGGAGGTCCCCCTCTCTTTTCTTCTGACCTTAGTCTATGAGATTTCATCAGGAGTGGCTGCATTGTCATCTTCTGTGGCCTGGTAAGGCTGCTTCCCCCTCAGGGGGAGGTGATCAAAGAGCAGGCCAATCAGTTCATGTCAGAGACAGTCCCTGTTCCCATTACTATGTAACCCACTTGGACACTGAACTGCGAAGGGCTACATCTGTGCAGGGGTTCTAGGTTAAAGAAACTAACCAAGAGGGAGGACTCTGGCTAAAATGCTCAATCCCTATCCAGAAAGGCAAAGAGGATGGACATCAGAAGAAGGAGAAAACAAGGAACAAATTAGGAGCCTGCCACAGAGGGTCTCTGAAAGGCTCTGCTCTGCAGACTATCAAAGCAGATGCTGAGACTCATAGCCAACCTTTGGGCAGAGTGCAGGGAATCTTATGAAAGAAGTGGGAAATAGTAAGATCTGGAAAGGACAAGAGCTCCAAAAGGAGAGCAACAGAACCAAAAAATCTGAACATAGGGGTCTTTCCTGAGATTGATACTCCAACCAAATACCATGCATGGAAATCATATGTTTTTGAGTCAAAAACTCTATTGAGTTTGTAACAACTAAAATGTCCCAACATCCCTTTCTCTACTCCCCCATGCCTTGCAGTTGGTTGAGATGTGCAATGGTGAGATTCACAATTATAATCTTCAATAATTTTATTTGGAGGTAAAGCTTTGAGAAGATTGTTCAGTTTAGATGAGTTCATAAGAAGGGCCATAACTCAAGAGACAGGCATCTCTATAGAAGAGGACAGGTTCCAGAGGACAGGATGCACTAAAGAGATGACCATGTATAAGCCCAGTGGAGAGATTTCTCCAAAAACAAACTCTGCCTATATGATCCTTGTGGTGTCCAGCTCCCAGAACAACAACAAAATGTTTAGGCCACCCAGTCTATAATAGTCTATTACAGTAGCTAAAGTAGACTAATGAAGAGCCCCCATCCACCATTTGTCCAATTACACGTAAGTCATGTAATTATTATGTGAAAATTTAGAAATTAAGTTTAAATGTACATTTTTTGGTTATTTTTTAAAGTGGCTAATAATTCACCTGGCTACTTGTACTTAGTCCCTTCATTTTTCTCTTTAGCCACCTTGGCACCCCTTTGTCATAGAAGATGTATTGTTATTTTTTAGTGCATGGTTGCATTACAAACTTTAGTGATTGGCACATTAACTCTGTAAGCTCCACCTCTTTCTTTAAAAATATAGCATGTATAAGAACTATTCCAAGTAAACTATCTATTATGTATTGATCTATAGTTTGATGCATAGTATATTACTGTGAACTTTGAGTAATAATATTGTCATGTCAATTTTGAACATCAGTTGTGAATAACAACCTGTCTAAGGTTGTATGGTTAGACTGGGGGAAGACAACACCTACAGGGTTACAGTTTTGTCTAGAATCTAGAGCTTATTCATTGCATCATTTTGCCCGAGAGTAAAAATCTCAATCTTTCCAAAGTGTTGCTTGAGCTGATTATGCTGGCCCATGAAGTTGGAAGGTAGTACAAATGGGCCTCAGTGCAGAGGTCCAATTTATACAGACCCTATCAGCATCATTATTTAATTTAATATCAATTTTTACTAGAACCTGGATCCTGGTAAAAAATAATAAAATTTACTTTTATAAAATAAACATTGCAAATATAATTACAAGTATAAATACAAATATGTTCCAGAAGCACATATTTGTGGCAGAATATAAATTAAGAAAATTTATTTTCTTAATTGAATATCATATTACTTTTGAATGAGTATTTTAAAAATTGTGTATGAGCTCTTTCCTTCAATAAAAACTGTAACTCTTTTGTTACTGATTACCAGATCTACACTTAGTAGGGAGATTATTCATTCTAACATTGTGTTTTCCTTTAATAGGAATTTGTTAATATGGTTTTTACTTTGAGACAGACGTATTTCACATATTGATCTCACAATTGTCTTTTTTAATGTCCGTACTTTTGTTATTTCCCCAAATACACTGCTAAGATATTTGAAATAAAGAACAAAACTTTTTCTTGATTTCTTTAAGTCGTTTCTAAACAGGTTTCGCATTTCCTAAACTATGTGTTGCCTTTCTGGTGCTGCACCCAGTATATATTTGTGATATTTGTTGTATATGCAGTTTTGTTATTGTTGTTGTTGTTTTGTTGTTGTTGTCAAAGGAATATGCCAACATTCCAGGCCACATAAAAGCACCGGTCCATATAAAGAGGTGATAAATTTGCTCTCTAATTCTCTGTTACAGCTAATGACAACAGACAAATTGATCTATGAATAGTTTCTTGGTGTGATAACAGAAACTTTTGCTTTCATCATAATGCTATTAACACACAGAATATAATTTTAATTCTAATTCTAAAACTGTCCACAAAGAGATCTTGATATACATTGTAAATATATTCTAAAGTCTTAGGTAGATTTTCTTTAATATTCATTAAAATCTCTGAAGATTTCAGTCAGGATCAGTTCTTTGTGTTCATTATTTTTTCACTGTTCCTGTCAGCTTAAACAAAGGAAAACAGAAAATTTGTTAATTAACTGAGTAACATCTTCAATAAATACAAAAAAATTCAAAACTTTATAGCATAACTGTCATTTCTTAATCTGTAATTGCTTTATGATTTAGTTAAGAAAAATGACCCTCCTTTTAATATTCATAAACAAATGTGTACCACTTACTATAAAAATGTCCTCATCATTCATTGAAGGAATGTGGTCATATAACTAATCAAAATTTAATTCAGTGCCATATAAACATAAAATGCCCTGGCTGTATGACTAGAACAGTCACTGAGGCCTCCTGATTTCATCTGCTCATTTGTAAGAAATAAGGACAATTTTAGTATATGACATACATGGCACATGATTGATTTTCAATAACAATAGTTTATTATTAATGTTTATTAGAGTTTCTTAAAGTTATTACATTTATCTTTTGAGAAAGGTATCCTTTTACTTCTAAAGAATGACTTGCATTTCTGATGTTGAAATGACAGCATAGAGTTTAAATTATTTATGAACATAAAATATAATATAGTGAAATGTTTGTCAACAAATTCAAATTTTAGTTTTGAAATTTGAGTAATAACACAGTGTAACAAGCGAATTGAAGTCATTTATAAAAGCTACTCTGAATCCTTCACCTTTCCTTAATCCTCTGTCACTCTTGGAGTAAGAAAAAGGGCTTAACTGCAGCCTCTTTTCAAGGTAAAGTTCAAAACACAGCGCCTTCTAGGAAGTGGGTCACAGCTGAAGAGAGTCCATGGAAAGAAAGTTTGGGCTCTTAAAGTTGCTGATTCAGAGAAGTGTGGAGGAAGCAAATCTTTCCTTTAATTGTCTTGGATAAATCAAAGAAGGGTTGTTTTGCTTGCTCTACAAGAAATGAGAATCTTAAGCAGAATATTTCTTAAGCAATGGCAGAAAATTTGGTTATCCTGAATACTTGTCTATTCTAGACAAGTGCATTCTGTACTCTCAAAATAAAAAAAACAAAAAACTCATTGTTTGCTTTTTAACTTTTTGGCAACACATTGAAACTTTTTCTTTAGGTGCTGCTCACTCAAGTAGAAGAAGATACGCTTAAGAGCCACTCTGGAGAAATAACCTATTGATTTTTAAAACTGGTCATTTGGTACATGAAGAAACAAAAATATATCTGAAGAGAGCATAGTATTGAAACTAGTCATTTTGAACAAGGAAAAAGAAATTGATCAAGAGGATCAATTTTATACACCTATCATGGGTGATGAAGAAATTCACAGCTAAAGCAACACAACTCTGAAATTGTGAAACAGTGCAGATGGGAGGATGTAGGAGGCTCGTGCTGTTTGCGAACAGGCAATGGCTCAGTTTGGGTGTTTATGGGCTAGTAGTTGATAAAAATATAGATATAAATTCATGTGTGTGTATGGCATGTATGCATGTATGAATGTATGTAACAGGAAATATGTAATGTAGAAAAAAACCCTACGTGCTTCCCTAATTCTATCATCTATTACTAGATAGGCATAGGAATAAGCATCTTGGCTCACATCCTCCCCAAACTGGAAGAATATTTATCATCTTTCCTCAGTTACCTCACATCACCAGGATGCTTCCCATTTCCTGAATAAACAGTTAAAAGATGAAGTGAAACTAATTGATGCAGCAGCTGCCTAGCATGTACAGGCCCATGACCACACATGTAAATATGATTCATACAGTTAAATAAGTTTGTATAGTTAAATACTCTATCACACAGCTATATTGAACAGCAATGTATTATTTAATCAAATCTATACTAATTCTTTTAGGTATTCAATTTGCTACAGTAAAGCTTCATTTTACTTGTCTTTTCTTTTTTTATAAATGTGTACATATATCTATGATTTTCCCCATTAGCATAATTCCTATTAGCTGAATTCATTTAACAAAATGTATGAAAATTTAAGGAGATTGATATATATTTTCCAACTATCCTCCAGGAAGTTAATCCTGTTTATCACTTCATTTCTGCTCATGTAGTATGCTCATTCACGTCACAGTTTAATGGTCATGACTAGTGCTGTCTTTGAAAACATAAATTTAAAACTTTTAAAAGAATAATGAAGTGAAGCTGCAGAGAACTGAAGCGATATACCCTTTGTTTGCAATTTTATTAGTGCTAAATCAGATTTTTTTTCCTGAGAAATTTTTTTACAGAAATTATTTTACATAGTGTGATTTAGTGCTAAGACCTTGTACATTCCAACAACGTCACAATTTCTTGTGATTCTGAGTCAGTGAGAGTCACAGAGATAAAAGAAAAAAAACAGACAAGAGTTATTCATGGCCAACATGGCACTAATCACGTGCATTAAACATGTAGTAATAAAACTCAAAGGAATATTATTGATGCGTAAACATAGTGATATTATAAAATCCAACTCTCTCTTCTTAATGCCAATACTTAAGATATGAGAAGAAAGTAGAATTTGCAATGGTCAACACCATAAGAAAAGCAAAGTAAGCCCTGAAAAGCTATCTTGGAAATTAAGTACTGGAAGAGCTTTTAAAGGGGTGGGGCACAGGAGCAGGCACATTTACTACCCAAGCTGTCCCAGGTGACCTTTGTTATCTGAGTCACTTATCTCCCTTTTTGGGTATTCTTTTTTTTCATTTTTTAAAAATTTATTAATATTTTTATAAATTATAGTTTATTCACTTTGTATCCCACTGTAGCCCTTTCCCTCATCCTTTCCCAATCCCACCCTCACTCCATCATCTCCTCCCATGCCCTTCCCCTGGTCCACTGATAGCAGAGGTCCTTCTCCCCTTCCATCTGAACCTAGCTGATCAGGTCTCAACAGGAGTCAGAGCATTGTTTTTCTCTGTGGCCTGGTAAGGCTGCTCCCACATTAGGGGGAAGTGATCAAAGAGCCAGCCACTGAGTTCATGTCAGACACAGTTCCTGTTCCCACTACTAGGGAATCCACTTGGAGACTGAGCTGCCATGGGCTACTTCTGTGCATGGGTTCTAGGTTATCTCCATGCATGGTCCTTGGTTGGAGTATCATTCTCAGAAAGGCACCTGTGCCCAGAATTTTTTAATCTGTTGCTTTCCTTGTGGAACTCCAGTCCCCTCCAGGTCTTTCTATCTCCCCCTTCTTTCATAAGATTTCCTGCACTATGCTCCAAGTGGATATTAGACATATAATATAGGAAAAACATACTAAAACCTGTACAACTAAAGAAGCTAAGCAAGGAGGACGACCCTGGGTAAAATGATCAATTCTCATGCAGAAAGGCAAAGGGGATGGACATCGGAAGAGGGAGAAAATGGGAAACAGGACAGGAGCCTACCACAGAGGACCTCTGAAAGACTCTACCTAGCAAGGTATCAAAGGAGATGCCAGAATCATCTGTCCTTGTTGTGTAAACCTGCCTAAGACATTATTCCTGGTTGGTTAATCAAAAAGGCCCTTACCTGGGCAGGGCAGAAAGAGATAGGAGTGACTAAGAATCCCAGTCTTTGGGGACAGAAGAATCATGGGAAGGAGGCAGGAAGGCAGGAAGAAAGGAGGAGGATGATGCCAGGATGAGTTGTGATGGAGAAGGAGGCACATGGTCTGGGAGAAACGATGCTAAAAATTGCATAGGAAGACCCAGAAGAAGAATGCTAGCAAGTATCTTGGGATTGTGGATGGATGGGAGCTCAGAAAGGAGTGGATAAGGCAGATGGCATTGGATGGGGGCTTGGAAATGGATGGGAGGTTATTGAGACAGCGTAGGTGGAATTATTTTTTCAGACCAAGGTGTTTTAAGACAATTAGGAAATCTAACAGGTATCTATCTTATCAATTGTGATAGCAGGTTAGATAATACTGTCATAATAATTATAGGCTAATAAAAATGAATATTTAACCCAACACCATTTAATTTTCAACAAGGTATGTGTTTTTATGGAGAGTTATTACAAGATTTTGATATATATTGAAAAGCAGGATTTTTGTGTGATTTTCTATTTTTTTTATACAAAGAATATACAACATCTCCTAGGGCTAGAGTTGTAGCTCAGTGGTAGAGTATCTTTTAAGCGTGACCAAAACCCTGGGTTCCATCTTGGCACTGTCATAAGAAACAGAGTGTGTGTATGCACACGGGTGCACATGCACACACACACACACACACACACACACAATTTGTGAAAGTAGTAAGCATGCCGTCAATTGAACGATGTCATCACTAATGTGTTTTTATTTTACTTAAAAATTATCTCGGTTGCTATTTTGAATTAGCTTAGTCTTCGTCGATCTTAATGTTATTTCACTGAGAAAAATGGTCTTAAATGCAGAGAGGCAAGTAAGACCTTCACTTACATTAACTTGCTAAGAACTAAGAAGAAACACATTTAGAAAGTGATATTTCAAAGCCAAGCCTTCCTGTGTCACTGTCTTTAAACCATCTTAATAACTCTTCTACTTGCTGGAATGTTTTAAGTCGAATAAAGAGGAAGGACGCACTGATTCCTGTAAATAAATGATAATATAACCTTCAAGTCTGAGTTCTAAAAGACTTCCAACTACCTCTGTCTTCAACACTCCACATCAGAGAATTAAGCCTCAATGTGAATTTTGGTAGGAACAACTGTTCAAATCAAAAAATAAATACTGAAAGCTATGCCAAATTGTCCTGCTTCTGAAACATGGAGGTCATGGTTACACAGCCTTGTGGGTGAACTATACTTACATTTTAAAGTAAACCTTGATCATATCACAGGTTTCAAAATTATTTTAAAGTGAATTGTTTCTTAAAAAATTCTTTCAGATGCTTTCTAAATTCCTCAAAATGACTTTCCTTTTCTTTGTAAATTTCTTTCCTTATTTATCTTCACCTTTTTATACTTAACTACCTTAATACTGTCTAGAATGTTTTTATAAGAACATAGGTAAATCAAAAGATGGTTTCATTGTAGAGACAGGTGAAAATGACTCTTCATGATTATTTTGTCAACAGCAATAGAGCAGCCAAATGTCTAGGACACAACAGGTATTCGGTAAATGTGAGTTTTCACTGTAATTAGCTCCACAGACAGAACCGTCATTGGACACTAAGATTTCTCTTTAACAGCAACTGAAGATTGCTTCTGGAATTTGAAATTTTAATGGGCTCTTTCCATGCAATGAGGTAATTCGACTCAAAATGCATTGTAGGAGACCTCCTGTACAAATGTGTCTTCTTTTCCCCACTCAAAGCAAAACAGAACTTGGACTTTGCTGCAGCACTGGGTGATTCATAGCACAATTCTGCACTTAACTACATGAATGTAAGTAAAATTTCATTTTATAAAACTACAGTGAACAAGAACAATTGTTCTAAGGTGTTACCTGTTTGGGGGAATGCCCTGGCCAGCAGGGCTTCAACAGGGTTCCTAAGCGAGAAGAGTGGAAGGAATTGGGGGGAGGGACAAGAAGCACAAGGAAGGAAGCCAAGTCTGTTTGTCTGATCAAGGCTTCATTTATTAGAAATTTTTACCCAACTTATATAGGGAGAAGGCAGGAAAGGGGGAAGGTAATTCGCTGCTGCAGGAGACAGGACGAGTGCTTTCATGGGTTAACTATTGTACCTGCACGATACCATAAGGATGTTCTCTTAAGATATCTCACGGATGCTCTAACAAAGGATGTCCTCACAATCTACCACCCATGATTTAGGGTCTAGATAACTCTTTCACTACATAGCTTTAGGTCTCCACTAAATGACCTTTGCTCTCTGCTTGGCTTTGGCTTCAGTAACTACCTTTGTCTCCACTAGATAGCTTTGACTTTGGCTTCTGTAGATACCTTTGTCTTCACTAGATAGCTTTGGCTCACTGTTTGACTTTGGCTTCAGTAGATAGCTTTGGCTCCCGGCAGGGGAATATTGAAGGAAACAGACTATCACACTTGGTCCAGTCCAGTTCAAACTTTGGATTAGGAACTCAATAAACAGAAAGCTGTTGGCCTGAGTGAAATAAGGGAAGTTCAATACTGACACTCAGTGTTTTCAGGAATATCTGATTAAGACCCATTATGTTATTCTGTACCATTCGTATGTTGGGGACCAGTAGCTCAGTTTTTCCTTCCTTCCTCTCCTTTCTCTACCTTCCTTGACTCTTGCTTTTACATTTATTCCTGTGCATTATCTTCCCATCGTTTTCTATAAATAGGACCTGTTTGAGTCAATTTGTTACCATCCATCATGGTGTCAATCTTTCTAAGATGCAGGTGTTTTTCTTTATAAATAGTATAATTGAACTCTTTTCTGCAAATATAAAAATATGAAGTCTAAATGTTCAAGTTTAGAGAGCATTGTTTTGTTTATTGTCGAGACAGAGTCTCATGTAACCACAATAGACCTTAAACTGGCTAGGTAGCAGAGGCCAGCTTGAACTCATAAATCTGCTGCCTCCACCTCTCAAGTTCTGAGGTTACAGGTGTGTGGCACCATGTCCATGTTTGAGACCATAATTTACTGTTATGTTTTCTGTATTAGAGTGGCAAAATGTTACTGATTTTATATCTATAAAGTGGAGTTGTATCCCAGTCAAAAAATTTGAAAAGAAGGTAAAATGCCAGGACAAATGACAGTGTTTGCTTCCTTCTTGATATGAACATTATAATAATCATAATCAGCATTATTATTTTTATAGTCTTGGTATGTAGGATAAATTAGAACAGTTTGTATGAATGAATGGCTTCTGTCATACTCATACTGTCACGCTTCCCACCTATGAGAGACTTATGTTCTTTGCATTAGAGACATAAATTTCCTCCTTCCCACCTCTATCCCTCCATTCCTCCTCTATGCCCTCATCCTTCCTGGGACCACTTTGTGGCTTACGTCATAACTCTGTGACTTAAGTAGATGATGCAAGGTCCCGTGAGCCGTTGACAACACAAGTGTTTCAACTCTATTGTATAAAAACAACTAGATGAGAGGTGCAAAACAGATTTATTCATAAGCTATAAGAAGTAGGAAGCAGATGTATTTATAAACATGAGAAGTAGGAGGCAGATGTATTCATAAACCAGCCTGCATGGACACAGGGTGAGGTTTTGTTTTTCTGACACACCAGCAATTCTTTAAATATTTATTGTCAACCTGGGGAATTCACATGTAGACTGCAGGCATTTTTAGGCTTTTAATAGGCCTTTCTCAGCAGGATTGTTTAAGGCAGCCCATCTGGCACATGAAACGTTAGAGCCAATATTCAAACATTGCTTTCAAGAACAGTAAAAAGTAGCTGCTTTCCACAATGACATATCAAAGTGAACCTGAGGTTTTGCTTTGGGGAGTTAACATTTAACCCAGAATCAATACTTCTTTTCCAGGGTACCTGAAGGAGATGCTTGTGCAGCTAAAACTGATTGACATTTAGAGCTAATAAACCAGCCTGAGAACAGGGTATGAATCATAGACAAGAGATATGATGTCTTTTATGGCACCAAAAGCAGTAAGAAAATATGGTTAGAATTTCTTGCCATCTCTTAAGGCTTAGCAGACAGGTATAATGCATCATCAGATCTATGCCATTTGAGGAAAATTTTCAGAATTCTACCAAGCAAATTTCTAAATGTAGTGAGAAAATTACATTTGTTTCTACAATGATTATTTTATCAGTGGTCTGCCAGATTTTGGAAACTTTGGATCTGCTCTGGTCTTACCTATTAAAACATCAAGGCACATGTCTCAGAGCTAGCTCTGCTCTCTCCCTCTTTGAACAGCCTTCTCCTCCAGTTATTGCTGAAATTGGGAAACCAGCCTAACTGGTATACAAAGGGCTAAAGTGTCCCTCTCAGTGAGTCTGTTTTCAAATGAGACCTGATGTAGCTAAAACAAAGGGCAGGGGATGAGTTTTTATTGTGATGCTTGGTTACAGCTGGCTATCTCACTCGCTTTTACTTCACAGAACAGTTACACAAGAAAAATCAGGTTAGTCAGGCCCATTGACCTATTATGTCAAATTTTAAGTACACTGAAAACATTGACCAAAAATAGCATTCGTCTTTCTTCTCCTATGTGCCAAGCAGTCATGTCCCTCAACTGCTGTTTTGTTGCTATTTTTTTTTTAATGTAAAATAATGAACATGGTAAAACAATATCATCTAATCCTTCTCTGGGCATTCTGCAAGGTTGTAGGAATGACTTGTCTTCTCATTCTACAGCTGTGCTGGTAATCAGAAGCCTTGTAGGAGATCTCTGCTTGATGCCAGGATTTAATAAACAGAGGAATTTCTCCATTTTTTTTTCTACAGGACAGTTTCCTGAAGCTTGTGTTTATTCCTAAGTTTATCAAGTTTATGTAACCAAAGAACAAGCTTCTTTCAGACTTGAGTCCTCTTTACTTGTGTTCTACTTTATGCAAATGATCCTGCTCCCATCAGATCTGCTTGTTCTGAAAAAATAGACACAGTCTGAGCTACCCAAAGGTGCCACATTCTACTTGTACCTACAACTAGCCTTTAACCAGATTGAGCTCAAGACAATGGTGAAGATTGTGGAGATCTAGTAAAATAGAGAGTTAAAGGCTTTTTCAGTAGAAGAGACTCCATGTTCAAATAAGCAAGTACACTCAGATGGAAGTCCCTAAGGGCAGTGAGGCTTATAAAGGAGCCACTGTGAAATAGCTAGTGGTGGTTTGAATGATAATGGCCAGCATAGACTCATACATGCAAATCGCTGGACCCCAGCTAATGGAACTGTCTGGGAAGAAATAGAAGGTGTGGTCTTGTTGGAGGCGGTGTATCAAGAGAACAGGCTTTGAGGCTTCAAATGCCTCCTCCCTTCCCTAGTGCTGTTGAGGCTTTGTTTGTGGTCTGAGATGTGAGCTCTCAGTTGCTGCTGCAGTGCCATGCCTGCCTGTCTGCCTGTCTGCCTGCCTGCTGTCTTGTGCCCCACCAAGATGGTAATGGGCTCCAGTCTCTCTGGAAAGTATAAACCTCAAATAAACCCTTCCTTCTGTAAGTTGTCATGGTGTTTTATAACAAGAGTAGACAAGCAGCTAAGACAGAGCTTGTGGGTGGTCCTCACTTTTCTGTTTCACATTGAGACCTAGCAAGATGATCTTGCTGAGTGGGGTTAGCAGACTCCTTCTGATTAGGTTCAGTTAATTGGCAGTCCAGCACCAGAGTATAGGAAGAAAAAGGCAGGACATTTAATTCCTGGTGTCTTTTCCAAAGGACCATTCAAGCCTAGCTTATCCCTCCACGAATAGACCCAACTTCTTCCAGATTCTAATTAGCAGATTCCAGCTATAGGACTAGAAGACATTCATTTCTACAGCCTTGCAGCAATCTCCAGATACACAGAGTGACATTATATTTTACCGTGGTCATTGTTATATGTGCTAAAAAGAAAAAAAAAGACTTAGTTCTTTGATGTAGGAGGAGTAATAACATCTTCCTGTGATTGGTTGTTTTGGACAAGCTAAGCGTTTCATTCAGTAAAGTTACACAGCATAGAGCATTATAGACATTGGCTATCTATGCCTCCTATTCCAAGTGTTCAGACTCTGATTATATGTAGTCAACACAGACCCCATGGGTTAAGGGTCTCATCCCTCAAAAACCGTACAGTAGTGCAGACACTTAGCTTCACATGGTCAGCCTCAGTCTCCCATTGTCTTGTCTGATTTGCTTTTCAATCACAAATTAGATCTATCATTTCCTATAACCACCCACAAAGCCCAGGGAAATTATCTATCCATTGTATTACTAGTTTATTATAAAGAACACAAGTGAACCTAAGACATAAATACTTCAGAGAGGTATTCAGAAGGGTCCAACCAGGAGATGAACCTTACTGACCGTTGAATTCTTGTTCACTGAACAGGAAGTTTTCTCAACTACCCTTTTGGGGTTTAGGCAAGATAGATTAGATCATTGCCCTAGGTAATCAATTATATCTTCAACCATTCTCTTCCCTGGAAGTCAAAAGTATAGCTCAGTGCTCCAGCCCTCTACCCACATGTTCCAGCCACTAGGCCCTTCAAAGTTCTCAGTAACCTCAACTCAGGTGGGAAGGAGCTCATGAGAAAAATAAAAGATGCTTCTTTCATACTTATCTCTCATCATTTATAAGTTCATATGGATTTTAGGAGCTCTGACTAGGAATTTGTTATGAAAACCAAGTTTAAGTTCTCATTACATCATGCAGTCACAGTACCTCAGATGGTCCACTTAGTAACAATGTTTTTCTGTTCCCTTGTCTATGCACTGCTCAAGGAAACCTGATTTGGGTAGTTTTTCCTGCAGGGAATTATACCATTGTCCTGGTTTCTTTGTTTTGCTAATTCGGAATATTAATAAGATCAATAGGAGTAAGCTACCTCTGCAAACTCAAAGTACCAGAAGGGATTGTGCAAACACAGCAAGAATCGTGAAGAAATGTGAACACTGATCCATGATTAAGGAGTTGTAAGAATTCCTTTCCTAGGATTCAATATCTAACCCAGAGGTGTGCTGTTTATAACCCAGTGTCACAGCATCATATTGGGGAAATTATTTGATGAACACCCCCAAGTGTTTTGTTTGTTTCAAGAGCTAAGCATTTAGCCAAATGGTGTCTATAAAAATATTGTTTCCCTTTCTCAGCCCCCCTACCATCTGTTCTGCAAATCACTGCTTTCCCTTATATTTTTCTTGTTAACCCCTTTTCATCTTTTTTGTCTCATAAATATAGCTGTCTTTCTGTCTACCTCTCTTACTATGTTTCTGGGGAGATGTGTTTTCTGGATATTTAATAACAGTCACTGCTTCTTTGCAATAAGTTGAAAATTATTTTATTCTTTTCTTAATATTTTGTGGCTGGGGAACTGGTTCAGATATTACTTAATAGTACTTACTGTCCTTTGTTTTTTATAACCCATTCATTCCCAAGTCATGCTGCTCATAAACTTAATGGGTTCATTCACTGGAGCATGGTCAGCCTACCAGGGCCATATAGAAAACTGATTCTCCCTCCCCTAGAAGCCATCAACTCTCAATAGCTCCGTGGCTAAGGACTGGGGCTCCTGAACACCTACTACATCCAAATTGGAATATTGATTATCTTGATCTTGTGAAGATATTGTGTGAGTAATAGGAGCTGTTGTGAGTTATTGAGTGCACTGGTGTTACAATGTTCTGAAGATACTACTTTACTCTGATTATCCAAGATTACTGGCTCTTATAGTTTTTCTACATTCTCTTCCTCTATGTTCTCTGAACAGTGTGTGTGTGTGTGTGTGTGTGTGTGTGCTTGTTATAGATGTCCCAACTATAGCTGAGCACTCCCAAAACATTTATTTTCTGCACGTCAACCAGTTTTAATTTTCTGCATTAACACAAATGCCCACCACATAAATGAATTTTCTGGGATGGAGTCTGAAAGCTCCACTAAACTATGAATATAGAGATATGAATTCAGAATGCAATTTAATAATATTTTTACTTTAAAAAACAGAATCAGGTTCATTCCTGGGGCATGAGCTCCCTAATAATAGATTCCTTGCTAGATTTATAGATTTATAGATTTATATATAGATTTATATTTATTCATGTGAAGCTGGTGTTTAATTCATTCAGAAATCAGTTGGTTACCCCAATAACTTTAGTGCCGCTATTGCACCCATGAGGATATCTTGTCAAACTAGTCATGATTGTTGCCCACATGGTTCAGTGGTTGGGTAGGACCACTGGTGAATGTTCCACCAGTAGTCTCCATAGCACCTTCTGTTATTTGCCAGCTTGATAGTAGGGAGGAAGCTTCCTAATCAGTATCAATTTTCTCTACGTCCTGACCAAAGTATCTGAGGTATTCAGCAATAGTGTCCTACTGTCAAGTTCTATTGGGCAAACCAGTACAATAGAAATTTAAGTGGGAGGAGAGCTTGGAAGGTAGGGTACAAAAATGGAGGAGAAGGACAACTAACACTGAGGATACTAAAAAATCCATATGGAAACTCAGATTTATATGCTATATGTGTATTATGTAAATTAATATATCATATATTATATATGTTAATATGAAAAAGAAAGAAAGAATACCATCACATTAAAAAATCCCAATTGGAGTTGCTATACAAAAGGGATAATGCCTTTTCCTGAAGACACAGGTTACCAAATTAACTAGTATGCCCTAGTATGAGATAACCTCCCATTAAGATGCTGATCAGGGATGTTCCAGAGGCCCTTGACTTAGTTAATTTCACATTTTTGTGATGAAGTCCCAAAAGCAACCTATGAGGAAAAAGTTTATTTCAACTCACAACTTTCAGATCACATTCAGCCACTGAGGGATATCCAAGTAGAAACCATAGAAGTAGACTTGCTCAGCCTACTTTCTTATAACATCCAGGACCACCTCCCCAAGTGTGATACTGTTTCCATTGAACTGGGCCCTCCCACATCAATCATTAATCAAGAAAATCTCCCATATGCCAATCTTGTGGGGACATTTTCTCAACTGAGATTTCCTCTTTTCAAATGACTCTAAGGTGTGTCAAGTTTACAAAAGACTAACTAGGAAAGATGCCCGAAAAAGTGTATTTAAAAAGAAAGTGTATTGAAAACTCACTTTCTATAGCTCAACTGCATCACAGAGTTGTGAACAACATCTGAAGTCTGTATCCATAGGCAGACATAGCATAGCTAATTTGAGATGATGCTCTGTATTTACTTTTTTTTTTCTAGCTGCCCATCTAGTTCCAACCCCACATGAGACTGGGCTCAATGGCTTTTGGAAAGTGGAGCGGTAGGATCATCAGTTCAAGGTCATCCTTTGCTACATAATGACTTTAAATTGAACCTGGACTTATTTCAAAACAACAACAAAACTCCATCTCATAGTCTAGTTACAATGGCAGTAATGCACAAGACAGGAGATCAATGTAAAAAAACAATTCTTGATTGTATGTGGTCGGACATCCAAATGGGTATGTGGAATCAGATGAAAAAGAAAAATAGTTAGAGGCTTTTGTGCACCTCTGACATGAACAATACTCATTATTCATTGACTATACTCAAACATGAGAGATCTAAGTCAGAAAATGGACCTTCATGAATAGCATAGGAGCATGACAAGATATCCAAATACAGAAAAACACCAAGACAAAAAAGATGGCCAAGAATGCAAACAATTACTAAGAAACCAAAATGGCACTGAGTATCAAAAGTGATGGGGGACCTCTTAGCTTGCTTTGTTTGACATCACTTCTTTGGAAACTGGATCCTTCTCTAGCTAAATCAATATTGATTGTATCTTATAGCATCTTCATCTCAAATCACATTGAAGACATGCTTTGCAAAAATTAAATATATACTTGAATATTTATATTTCATTCTGCCCTTCCTAGCATGTCAGCTGTTCTTTTCTGTTTTGTTTCTTTTCTTAGTATCAGAATAGGCACACAGGTACCAACAGTGTGAGCTTAGACAGTGATGTCTAGAGAGGTGATAAGGGACAGGAACTGATAATCTCTGACATGTTTAAGATCTAGAAACACATTTTAACTTCTCAGCCTTCTCCTGCTTTCCACTGGGCTGAATTAGGTCACATGGCATCCCTTAACTAATTATTTGTCAATAAGCAATGGAATTGCCAGGACTAGCTCACTCAATCACAATTATCTCATGCCCATAATTGAGTTAAAATGATTTCTGCCCAGGGAAAGGGCCAGTCTTCCCTGAAGCATTTTGATTACTAAGAGAAGTCAAACAGCTCTAATCATCACCATCTGTTAATAGTGCCTGAAAATCTAAAAACACATGCATGCAAGAAAATGAGCTGAGCAAGGAAAGCAAGCAACACATCATATTTCACGTGATCACTGAGAAAAGAGGAGGAATATTACTCAGCAAAGTACATTTTCTCTTTAGTACTATTTAAGTAGTCCTTCATCATTTTTGTTAGGAAAAGTAAAAGGAATGGCAAAGAAAAAATTATGTCTTACATCAAGGAAGAATTGAATTTGTTGGATTGATTTTTATTTAACGCCATGTCTTGAAGGATAGTCTTCAAGTCATCTGACCCTTGGTCATACTGTAATCCAATTTTCCCATTGAGCTGATTGATGAGTTCTTATCTTAGCAAGACTAGGCAGGAATAGCTCTCAAACTTCAAAAGGCGATGGCTTCTCCTGGAGATTTTGTCCCTCAGATCACTGCTTATCTTGGTAAGATATCATTTCTGGTTTAAAAATTTATCATCTTGGAACTGTCCCTGACATGAACTGATTGGCTTGCTCTTTGATCACCTCCCCCTGAGGCGGGAGAAGCCTTACCAGGCCACAGAGAAAGACAGTGCAGCCACTCCTGATGAGACCTGATAGACCAGGATCAGAAGGATGGAGAGGAAGACCTCCCATGCCAGCAGACTTGGGGAGGGACATGGGAGAAGAAGAGGAAGGAAGATGGGATTGGAAGGGGAGGAGGGAGGGAGCTACAGGGGGATACAAAGTGAATAAAGTGTAATTAAGAAAATTTAATTTTTTTCCCCATAAAAAATGTATCATCTTCACGTTTTCAGTCATCAGTAGCTGTATGTGTCCTTAACTGGGTGAAAGAGCAGGTGGCTGTCTTCCCTTATTTATCCTTCTGTGACTGGCATGTGAGAGGGCTGACTTCTCAAAGACTTTCCCAGAGGCTTTCTGAGCCTGTGCATCCATCACTTTAGAGATCCATCTCTAAGTGTGGAAGCCTGGCTTCTCTAGAGAGCTGTCCCAGATATGGAAGGAAAGCTTGAAGATGCCTATTTTCTCAGGAGCACACGTTATCTAATACTCACTTCTGCAGGATGGAAAACAAATAATGATAACCACTAATCACTGTGACAGGCTAACCTCAGGATGCAGAAAGGATTTCAAGTCAGAGATAGCTTTATTTGTACAAAAAAGAAGCATAATTACATTTCATCTATAATAATCAGATTTTTACTTATTTTGATTCAATTATTCTTTTTTTAATTCTTTTAGAAAGTAAATCAGCTTTCAAATCTTCTGATTTGATTTTTTTTTTCTGATTCTTGCCCAAAAATCTGGCCTGGAAGTATTTTATTCAGAAACACTAATTATTTTTTCAATGTCAATTTGGTAAACTGTAAGAGCTACAGAAAATACAAAGAAATGTCTGTAGCCAAATCTGAGTGGAGACATCAGGAGACTTGGGGAAGCAGTGCAGTGTAGGCAGTATGTTGGAAGAGTATAAAGCTCCTACATGCATGACCCCATATTCCTACCCATGGCAGCCTCTTGCAACAAGGAAGTAAATGTAGAAGCAAAACATGATTTCTGAGTAGCTATGTTTAATCTGTGAGCTGGGACCACTGGGAAGCCTGTTCCTGAGGTTGACTTTTTATGTCTTAGTCAGAATGCCTGGGATACAATCCTACCTTCAAAATTTCTTTGCATGGTTTCTTTGTCTCCAAGGTTCTCTATGGTCTCTGTGCTTTAGTGTGCTCTTCTGCAAAGTATCAATGACAAAAATGATGGCAATAGAATGGGAACAGTGGGATCATTAAATTTTGTGGTAAAAAAAAGTACATTTGGGCACACAGACTCTGGGTATTATTATCACCCATTCTTCAAGTTGAAGAACTCTCTGGAAAATAAAAATTTACAGTTTCAACTAAGGCAGTCTGTTTCTGTCATTTCCTGGTATGGTCATATACACATTGTTTTACAGTAATTAGGAAGTAGGGAACAGATTAGTGCCACTCCATCAGTAAATTCTATTATGATCTATACAAGTCAGACCTCATGCCGGGCATTAAGCAGAAATTAAAAAAAAAACACTTTTTGATAAAAGAAATTATGTTAAAAATTGATCAAAATGATATGAAGACATATATTTGGCCACAAACCACAATTAGAAATCATAAACATCATATATGCACATATAAATATAAGTGTGTATATGATTACATGCATATATATTTACATTGTTTCTCTTGGAATTGCTAGTTGTCCATTGCTCTGTCTCCTATTCATCTCTGAGCATAGCAGTTCTTTGAAAACTGATAGGAAGTCATTCCTGCTTGTAACCTCTGTGTAGGATGAGTGTTTAAAAACTAGGGGACAGTCTTCAGGACACAGTCACATTTCAGGAATTGAAAGAAAGGACAGTGAAAGCTAGAAGCAGCGAAGAATCAACTCTGCTCAAGATGGCCTTCCGTGACTTTCCCAATACTGTGATTCGTAGAGCCATCACCTCCTTCAAATGAAAACATGACCTAGAATCCCGATTAGGATATTTCAAGCATGTCATTTTTAATAACACAAAAGAAGCTATAGGAGTGGAATGGACAACCAGGTAACTGCCAGCCTTGAGGCTAGAAATGGTTTTCTAGTGACTTACTTCCAGCTCTTTTCTGAGAGAAGAATAAAGCTGCTAAGGGTATGAAAGCAAGACAGGATTCTCAAGAGGCTCCAGGCTGCATTGGACTGGAACCAGTTGAACTCAAGAATGGGAAAAAGAGTAAAAAGACACTTGGTTTAAAAAGGAATCAATGACCAGAAGGTACAGACCAAAGAAACCATGTGCAGAACTTTTGGACTTTGTTTTTAGGGTAGAGTAACTGTCAAAAAATGTGAAGTAAGAAAGTATTTAAGATTTAATTTAAAAAAAAAACTTATTTCACAGAGAAGTCAGAGATGAATAGTATGGAGACAAAACTCACATTTAGAAAGCTGCTCCAGTTTAGAGATAACAATCTCAGGTACTCCCTTCCTCACATCGCCTGTATTCCACTACAGCTTTTGTGCCAACATGATGCCTCCATGTTGAATGCAGAAAATAAAATGTAGCTGGAGAGAAACACAACTACACTGATTGACTGCCTTTAAAATTCCTGACCAACAAACAAACAAACACCTCCCAGTAGGCCCTTAAAGTATTACTCAATAATATTCAGCCTGCCTTCTCAAACACACACACACACACACACACACACACACACACACACACACACACA
>NW_026592118.1:1702555-1781073 GCF_907164565.1 Psammomys obesus | reverse complement strand
CACACACACACACACACACACACACACACACACACACACACACACACTCACACACACACACCAATCAAAGAGAGATAGAGACAGAGGCAGAAACAGAGAACCTCTTACTCAATTGTGACTTTCAGCTTATTTTCTTTTTTCCCTAAAGCAACAAACTGGAGCCATCAGAAAACATTCATGGAGTCCCCCTGCCGAGTGTAGCCATTGAGCTATCCCACCAATGTCTTCCCCAGCCCATCTTTTTACATGGCTACATCTTTGACCAGTTTGTCCATTATGTCAGCACTTCCCTGCATTCTTTTTATCAATGAGTTTTGATTCTTATTGCATCATCATTATTATTGAAATATAGTTTTCTAGTCTTAGAAACACTTTTCTACTGTTATTTTGGAGACAGGGTCTCACTGTATTGCTCTGGCTAACATAGAAATCATTGTGTAAACCAAGGGGCCTTGAACTCACTGTGATCTGCCTGTCTCTGCTTTCTGGATAGTAGCATTAAATGTGTTTGTCACCATACCAGGCAAGCCCTGGAACAAAACATTTTTATGATTCAACTTTATTGTCTAGTCAACATCTTCTGTTCCTTATCTCTTTAACAGTAAACTCTGAGAAGCTTTATATCTCTCTTCGTTGTTTCCTGTCTCACTCTTGTTTGTGTTTTGCAGTGATAAAACTAGTCCAGCCTGATTCTCTCTACTTCACAAAGACCATTTTTTTATCAAGTCATCCGTGGCCTCCTCACTACTCTTTCCATACTTGTTTCATTACCATTCGGTGCAGACCACCATTCTAGGAAAAACCTTACTGAGTCATCTTTCACAGAGCATCTTCTGTTAAATTGTGCCTAACATTAGTTACTCCTTCCTTGTTGCTATTTTTTTTAAATTATTTTGGCTCAAACTCTTAACAGTAAAGTATTACAGTACTCCTGCCCTATCTATTTACTCCCTTAATGAGTAGAGCAAGTTCTATAAGTTTGAATACTTTCTATTATGCTTACCAAATGTAAATTCTCAGCTACTATTCTTCTCATAGTGAAATATCCCAGAAGGAGAAAGACAAACACGGTATATACTCACCTATAAGATATGATAAGCATAATGAAATCTGTACACCTAAAAAAGATAATCAAGAGAGTGGACATGGGGTAAGATGATCAATCCTTGTTTAGAAAGACAGATGGGATGTGCATTGAAAGTATGACAGGAGTCTACTGAGCACATTTGAAAGATTCTAACTAGCAGTGTTTTCAAAGCAAAGACTCATGACCAAACCTTTGGCAGAGTACAGGGAATCATAAGAAAGAAGGGGAGTTAGTCTGATGAGGAAAGGATAGGAGCTCCACAAGGACCAAATATATCTGGGCACAGGGTCTTTTCTGAGACTGACATTCAACCAAGGACCATGTATGGATATAACCTAGAACCTCTGCTCAGATGTAGCCTGTGGTAGCTCAGTAACCAATTGGTTTCCCATAGTGAGGGGAACAAGGACTATTTCTAACAGGAACTCAATGACTGGCTCTTTGGCCTCCCCACCCCCCAAGGGAGGAGCAGTCATGTTAGGCCACAGAGGAGAGCTTTGCAGCCAGTCCTGAAGATACTTGATAAAACAGGATCAGATGAATGGGGAGGAGGTCCCCCCTATCAGTGGACTTGGCAAGGGGCACGGTGGAGATGAGGGAGGGAGGGAGGGCCTGGGAGGGAATGAGGGATTGGGACACGGCTGGGATACAGAGTTAATAAAATGTAACTGATGAGAAAAAATAAAATTCAAAAAGAAAAAAAAAAGAATCTAAAACCAATGCAATGCCTTATGACCTTGGACTACAACTGATTCTGAGATGAACAGCTAAAAAAAAAATAGGTTCAATAAGAAGGAAGTATAAAGGGGACATATGATAGATGAGGGTAGAAAAGGAGCTAAATATGTTAATGCATGTATGAAAATATCTCATTGAAATCCATTACTTAGTATAATGGATTGCATCAATTTAAAATTACTCGTAAGTGAACCTTAGTGACATTTCTTTTATTTTTAATATTGGTGCATGGCTTTTCACACGGATCCCACGGAATATGAGGATTTGAGAGTTAAAACTACGGAAATTGAAAGGGCAACACTACAATTGATTGTAGAGCCAAAACAAAAGAAACCAGATTTCTAAAGTAGGTTTGGGTGAACTTTGAGCCCTGAATGAGGCCACTACAATTCAATTCTATAAGGACAAAATTACCTTTTGTAGCTAAAGGTGTTACTCTTGACATCGCATGCATCATATTTGGTAGAATGTGGTGTCTCTGATTTTCTCTAAGAAATTGTTAAAAAGCTTTATATCATTTGTTAGTTATCTAAATTTTATTAACATAGTCTGTCTCTTCAGCTTTGTTCTATTCAGAGAAAAATAGACACAGGGAAGTTGTCAACAGGTTTTATTGATATTTTTAGATTTATAAACATTTACTGGAAATTTGATTTTGTAATGTCTAATTTTTGTGGCAGAAATTTATTTTTACTCCTGAAAAGTTATCATACATTTATTTATATACAATATATAACATATATGTCCCTATGTATTATAACACAGACTCACACACACACACACAATGGTCTTAAAATAAAACCAAGCAAGAAATCTGAGAAAGCAAGCCTTAAACCTGGCTTCTTCCTAGTATATCTTCAGAAACATTTTTAGTGCAGTAGATGCCCTGATCTATTAAGTACACGCACGGGAACCTTTTTTTTAAATTTATTTATTATTTATTAGAATTTATTTACTTTGTATCCTGGCTGAAGCTGCCCAGTCTCATCTCCTCCTAGTCACATCCACTATCCCTCTTCTCCCCTTATGACTCTCCCCCCAGTCTCCTGATAGGTCTCCCCTTCTATCTGACCCTAGTCTATCAGGTCTCATCAAGGCTGGCTGCATCATCTTCCTCTGTGGCCTGGCAAGGCTGCACCACTTAGAGAGAGGTGATCAAAGAGCCAGCCACTGAGTTTATGTCAGAGACAGCCCCTGATCCCCTTACTAAAAACCCAGAATAACTAAAACAATCCTCTACTATAAAAGATCTTCTGGAGGTATCTCCATCCCTGATCTCAAGATGTGCTATAGAGAAACAGTAATAAAAACTGCATGGTACTGGCATAGAAACAGACTGTGAATCAATGGGACAGAATCAAAGACCCAGAAATAAACCCACACATCTACGGATACTTGATTTTTGACAAAGAAACCAAAACCATACAATGGAAAAAAAGACAGCATTTCAATAAATGGTGTTGGTCTAACTAAATGTCTACATGTAGAAAAATGCAAATAGACCCATATTTATCTCCCTGCAAATAACTAAAGTCCAAGTGGATCAAATACCTCAATATAAAACTAGACACACTAAATCTGTTAGAAGAAAAAGTGGGGAAGAGCCTTGACCTCACTGCCACAGGAGACAACTTCCTGAACAGAACACCACCAGTACAGGCTCTAAGAGCAACAATTAATAAATGGAACCTCCTTGCTTAGTTTCTTTAGGTGTACAGATTTTAGTATATTTATCCTATATTATATGTCTAATATCCACTTATTAGTGACTATATAATAAAATCTGCATACCTAAAGAAGCTAAGCAAGGAGAACCCTGGGTAAGATGATCAATCCTCACTCAGAAAGCCAAATGATATGGACATTGGAAGAAGGAGAAAACAGGAAACAGGACAGGAGCCTACCACAGAGGGCCTCTGAAAGACTCTACCCTGCAAGGTATCAAAGCAGATGCTGAGGCTCATAACCACACTTTGGGCAGAGTGCGTGGAATCTTATGAAAGAAGGGGGAGATAGTAAGACCTGGATGGGACAGGAGCTCCACAAGGAGAGCAACAGAACCAAAAAAAAATCTGGGCCTGGGGTCTTTTCTTAGACTGATATTCCAGCCAAGGACCATTCATGAAGATAACCTAGATATCCTGAGATAACCCTGCTCAGATATGGCCCATGGAAGGTCAATATCCAAGTGGGTTCCCTAGTAAGGAGAACAGGGACAGTCTCTGACATGAACTCAGTGGCTGGCTCTTTGATCACCTCCCCCTGAGTGGAAGTAGCCTTGCCAGGTCAAAGAGGAAGACAAGCAGCCAGTCCTGATGAGACCTGATAGGGTAGGGTCAGATGGAAGGGGAAGAGGACCTCCCCTATCAGTGGTCTTGGAGAGGAGCATGGGAGTAGATGAGAGAAGAGGGTTAAATTGGGAAAGAATGAGGGAGGGGGTACAGCTAGGATACAAAGTGAATAAACTAATTAATATAAAAATAAAAATTAAAAAAATAAAAAGGACATCATGAAACTGAAAACTTCTGTAAATCAAAGGACACTGTCATCAGAACAAAACAACAGCCTACAGATTGGGAAAGGATCTTCATCAACCCAATATCTGACAGAGGGCTAGTATCCAGAATATATAAAGAACTCAAGAAGTTAAACACCAAAAAAAAAAATAAAGTAATCCAACTAAAAAATGGGGTGCAGAGCTAAACAGAAAATTGTCAGCAGAGGAATATAAAATGGCAGAGAAACACTTAAATGTTCAATGTCCTTAGTCATCAGGGAAATGCAAATCAAAAGGACCCTGAGATTCCATTAGCCATTCCACCAGAACGGGTAATATAAAAATACTCAAGGAATAACACATGTGGAGAAAGGGGAACCTTCCTCCATTGCTGGTGGGAATGCAACCTTATACAACTGCTTTGGAAATCAATCTGGCACTCTCTCAGAAAGTTAGGAATAGTTCTACCTCAAGAACTAGATATATCATTCCTGGGCATATATCTGAAATATTCTCAACCATAAAACAAGGACGTTTGCTCAACTATGTTCATAGCAGCTTTGTTCGTAATAGCCAGAATCTGGAAACAACTTAGATGTCTCTCAACCGAGAAATGGATAGAGAAATTGTGGTACATTTACAAAATGGAATACTACTCAGCAATTAAAAATAATGGAACCTTCTTTATATTCCTGTGGCACTAATTAAATGAGATAAGAAATGTGATGAAATGAGCTTTAATTCAGAAATTCTATTAGCATAAAAGTGCCTGTATTTACAACAAATCTTCCCAAGTACTACCTGACCAGTTTCTGAAATTTCAAGATAATTCCATCTTTTCTGATCTTACCCAGACTTCATTTCATGTCTACTCAGGTGCTTTTCTATCCTTAACCCTCTGAAAACATCTGAGCTTAGCAGCACATTTGGGATTTTCCATGACCCTGTCCATAACCCAGTTGCAAAAACAAATTATCTGTTAAATGTATAAATAAAACAGATGTTACCAGGTTCCACTGACCTATACCAGGACATTGCCTGGTTTATATATAATATGTAACATATATCTCCCTGTATATTATAACACAGACACACACACACATTACAGTTCTGTTTTGTTGTCATATAGGATATCTACAAGAATTCCAGTGACAAAATTTTGGGGGGGCAAGAGGTTGCTCTTGGCTAACTAATAAAGGATTCGTATTTGTCCTAATAGGCCAGGTGTCTGTAACTTTCTCCCCTTGACTAACAGTTCCAAAATGTTTTATCTTAACCAATGTTGTATGGCATATCATAGTGTGTACCTGCATTCCCTTTAAAAGTGTGCTTCAAGCCCTGTAGGAAGGAAGCATCGGACTCTATCAGTGCTGGCTACAGAGGCAGCTTGGCAACGTGACTGAGGAGAGTGGGGTCAAATGCTGCCGCTGGCTTCACGTACACAGGCTCTGTCCAGTCAGTAGGTGAAATAATACACCCCAAACCTTACACTACATAGAATTCAATTTGACATGTTTAGCGCTCTGTGGAATGAATGGGGAACCTACTGTTTCTGCTAACTCATCTCAGAAGGGAAGTGTTTTCTTTTAAGAATTCTCAGAAGGCAATGATTCTTGGATAATTGATCTCCTGTGGCTTTGGTCAAGTGGAAACTGTGTTCAGGGCTTTCAAAGAGATAAAAGAAGCAAGCCCAGACAGCTGCTTTCTGATAGTAATGAAATGGGGTGTTGCTTTCACCCTTTAAATAATGAAAACCGGTTGTTTAGAGGAGTCCTGGAAGAAGCCTGTGAGAGACCAGGAGTGAGCCCAGCTGGCTAAGGGGAGAGCTTTAGTTATAGCTGAAGGAGATTCCTAAACTGTCTCTATGTCCTCAGGTGCTGCTGTTGAACACATAAACCTAACAGTGAAAAGACAGAAGCCAAGTAGCTGCCAATAAACAACCACCACCACAACAAACCCAGAATACCTTGTTCCATTATACAACATTGAAATAGCAGAACAAAAAAGAACAGTAGGCGTGCCTAGAGAAAAACAGATCTTTACTGAAGATATACTAAGGTTTGAATGAAGAAATTCAATGAAATCAGAATATAAACAAGTGAGTGTGTGCCCATTTCTTTCTAAAGCCAGATTGATCCACACAGTCCTTAAATGAAAACCAAGAGTGTCCACAGTGTTACATGAATTTGTAGTTACAAAAAAGTTTATATGTTTCTTCCATGGACTGAGCACAGGAAAGCCTGACCTAACTCCCAACAGGTGCCTGGTGTTCTGAGTACACTCCACTGCCTTTCATCGATTAGTTTACTTTCACAAAAGCTTAGCCCAGTCATTCTAGCACCTATTTTGTTTGATTCGTCCATCTGTACTGCATTATGAATAATACTATGAATGCAAGACACAGTGGTACACATCTGTGACCCCAGCCTCAGGAGACTGAGAAAGATGATTCATGGGTTTCAAGGCCAGCCATGAATATATAGCAGGACATGCATTCTGTGGAAAGAAAGGGTGAGTGGTGGCGAAGAGAATTAAGAGGAAGGAGGAGGAGGAGGACGGGGAAGAAGGAAGGAGAAGGAGAGGTGGGAAGAAGAATATTTTACCAGAAACTTTACAAGATGTAATTTTTTAATTTTTTTTTATTTTATGTGCGTTAGTGTGGAGGTGTCAGGGCCCTTGGAACTGGCATTATAGATAGCTGTGAGCTGCTATGTGGGTGCTGAGAATTGAACCTGGGTCCTTTGAAAGAACAGACAGTGCTCTTAACCACTGAGCCATCTCTCCAGAGGAGGGAGGGGCTACAGCTGGGATACAAAGTAAATAAACTGTAATTAATATAAAAAAATAAAAAATTAATGAAAAAAAACAGAATCTTAATATTATGACAATTGTTAAATGCTAGCGGTAGTCATAAAAATAAGTAATCAAAAAGTGTGGTTCAATTTTAGGTATTGCAAAAAAAATTTCTTATACAGTAAACATTGCCATTTCATAGCTATATGGAATTTTTATGTTAAAATATTGTGTAAATGATCCTATCTTTCAGAAATTAACTCATATTTTTTCTTTTTTGTATTTTAAATATAAGTTTAAAATAAATAACAAATATCTAATACAAAAAAAGATGTAATTACATTATCTTTTCTTTTTATTTTCTTTAAGGGAGAAACAAGAGAAGTGTCCCTATCCTGTCTATAGAGTATGTCATGCTACTTCTCAGAGTTCCTATGCAATACCAAGATACCAAGAGCAATAGTTGTTTGCAGGCTTGAAAGCTCCTCGCTTAAGGAACACTGAACTACAATTCAGTCCAATTTCTGAAAGTGAATGACTCCTGTTAGCCCTGCAGAAAACTGCCATGTCTATTTCCCACAAACTCCCAACAAAGCTGGGAGCTACTAGTCCAAAAGGGAGCTCATCAGTTGAGAACAGCTACAGAATAACCCAATGTCTTCACAATTATACATACTTGGTATTTGGTTCAAAAAGAACAAGATATCAAATCCATTCAGCAGCAAGGCTATAAAAAACTTCATAACCAACCCAATGTGTACTTAAACTTCCTTGACTTTAGCTTATGTTGATGGTCAAATTCCTGATGGAGATGTATGACATTTTTGATAGATTTACTTTTTTCTTATACATTTCTGAATAAATAGTCTACACAGCATTGTCAAATTTACAGGAAAATTTACTTTATAATTGCTTTTCCAGGCATTCTGTTGATTGATTGTACAAGAGAACTGGGGAAACCTTGCCATTATTGTTGTGATTCACAGGCATCAAAGCTGGGAAGGACTGTTGAATCCTATTTTCCCTTGAGAGCTTTCATCCCACACCCTGATACCATGAGAGCTAGTCTTCTTCAAGACAGTAAGATTCCAGATCGATTTCTGATCTATACTGTTTCAAGTCCAGAAAGTGAAGTTGTGGCATCTTCTCTCACAGGGTCTTACCTTCATGTCTGAGCCATAATCAACGGAAGCAGCAGTGATCTATACTGTATTGTATCATATTGTATTGGCTGTCTCTTTGTCTCCTTCAGCTACTAATGGAAAAGAGGTTTCCCATGCCAAGAACAATGGGGTTATTGTTAGAAAGGCTGTGGCTTTGGGATATACCTCTGGGATATTCTGTTTTTTTTTTTCTTTTTCCTTTTCTTTTCTTCTTTCTTTTTTCTTTTCTTTTCTTTTCACTTTTCTGTCAGTATTTGTATATTTTATGATAGTATCCTGGAGCCATTGACATACATCTACTATCTCTGAAATTATTACCTTCCATCTTTAAATTCTCTAACCTACCCATTTACTGGTGTTTAAATTAAATCTATCCTAAAGAACAGATGTTATTTGAGCTTTGCCTTTGTACCAGTGAATGAATTCCCTTAGAGCTGTCCAGCTGTGAATCCGACATCTAGATAGACTAGCCTTGGAATTGGCTCCCTAATTGCCTCAAGATTGAATATCACAGAGGTTATGGAATACCTGCTGTTACATAGAGTGTAGTAACAGTTTTACTATCACTCACATGCTATATTAACTCCTGGTGAAGTAAAAATATGTTAAACTGTTTTATTAGATCCCTAATGTTCAGGCACATGATACGAAGACCAAAATATGAATTCGCAATTATAGCAACTACGAAAATGCACATTAAAATAATGATAGCTTCTCTACTAGATTGCTAAAAGTGTTATAAAAATACCTACTGCTGGCAGAAAGGGTGGAAATGTGAATTGTTGTAGGCTTTTTGGAAAGCCATAGGAAGTATCTATTAAAAATTGAAAAGGCTTGTATTTTTAAGCACCAATATTCCCACTCCAGGGCAATTATCCCATAGAAATAAAAGCATCAGCAAGCAACGTATTATGTTTGAAAATGATTATTAGAGATTTTATTACAGAAAAAGACCAAAACCAAGTAAAAGGCAGTCAGTCAAAGGTTTAATAGATTGTGACACATTTCAGCCATGGGCATTGTGCATTTATTAAAAGATAATTCACTGGATCTCTACCAGATGAATTAGAATAATTGCAACAAAACATGGGGTTTGATGTCTTTCAAAATCTGTGATATTACTAAGCATACAACTACACATGCCTATTAAAGGAGACAGCAGCAAATGTTAAGTAAACAAATAAGCAATATGAAAGGGCTTAATCATATATGCAAATAAACAGATGCATTGAAAAAGGTGGGGTCTAAATGCTAAGTGTGGGTTTGTTTTGTTTTTGTGTTTGTTTTTGTTTGGTTCTCATTATGTACCAAAATTTAGGCTGGAGCACATTTCAAATGCCAGAACATTCTCAAAATTGTGATTCTCTTGTCTCTGTCTGTTAAGTGCTACAATTATAGGTAGGTGCCACCATAACCATTATAAATATGGGGTTTTCATGGTAAATGGTTTCAGGTAATTTTCCATGTAGGTTTTTTGCACTGAGATTTAACAAATTTGTATGACTTCTATCAGAATCACAAGTAACATAAAACATTATTCTTGTGATAAATATCAGCAAATATGAGAATAACAGAACATAAGTATCCATTATATAGTAAACCTTCCAAACAGCTTTACAACTGATACATACAAACATATTCCCCCAGGCTTTGTATGATAGCCTTGTTTGCTGCCAGCTGCATGTACAAATAATAGATGATGGAGGAGAAACTGTGATCAGAATATATAGTATGAGAAAAATCATAAAACATTAATAACAGACAAAAAAAAACAGGGGAACTAAAAAGCTTCTATATGCCCAAAGACATCATCATTCAGATAAACAGCAGGGTGCAGAATGGGAAAAGATTTTTACCAACTCTACATCCAATGGAGGGCTACTATCTAAAATAAATCAAGAATCAAAAACATGGACATCAAGAAAACAACTCAATTTTAAAATGGGGTAGAGACCTAAACAGAATTTTCAAGAGAGGAAACTTAAGTGGCTAAGAAGCGCTTAAAGAACTGTTCAGCATCCTTGATCATCAACCAAATGGAAATAAAATTACATTGATATTTCATCATACACCAGTCAAAATTGCCAAGATCAATAAAACAAATGTGGTATAATGGGAAATTTTATCTTCTGCTGTTTGGAGTGCAAATTCTTGCAGCCACAGTGGAGATCAGTGCAGTGACTCCTCATGAAGCTGACAATGGATCTCCTTCAAAATCCAGCTACACTACTCTTTGGCATATACCCAAATGATGCTTAACCCTTATAGAGATGCAGTTTCACTGCAGTTTTATTCATATTCCATAAAATCCTATTTTCTAATTGTTGATCTTTATGTCTGTGCTAACTGTTTTGTTCAGAAAGTCCTTTCCTGTGCAAATAAACCCAAGGCTGTTCCACACTTTCTTATTAGATTCTGTGCATTTGGCCTTATTTTAAGGTATTTGGTCCATTTGGAGTTTTGTTTTGTGCAAGATGCTAAGTATGGATTTATTTCCATTCTACATGCAACCACTCAGTTTGACATTCACCATCTGTTGAAGATGATGTCTTTCTATGTGTATGTGTGTGCCAGTACCATGCTATTTTTACTACAATTGCTCTGTGGTACAACTTGAGCTCAGGGATGGTGATATCTCCAACAGTTCTGTTATTTAGGATTGTTTTGCTTTTCTCATTTTGTTTTTGTTTTTGTTTTGTTTCCATATGAGGATGAAAACTGTCATCAATTTTCTTAAAGAATTGTGTTAGAATTTTAATGAGAATTGTATTAAATCAGTATACTGTCTTTGGTAGGATGACATCTTTAGTATATTAATCTTATTGATCCATGAACATTAGAGATATTTTAATCTTCTGATACCTTTAATTTTATTCTTCAATGTCTCAACATTTTTAGCACATAAAACTTTCACTTGCCACCTTACACATATTAGAATGGCTAAGATAAAAAACTCAAGTGGCAAAAAAAAAAAAAAAAAAAAAAGCTGGAGAGGATGTGGAGAAAGGGGAACCCTCCTCCATTGCTGGTGGCAATGTAACCACTTTGGAAATCAATCTGGAATTTTCTCAGAAAATTAGGAATAGTGCTACCTCAAGATCCATCTGTATCACTCCTAGGCATATATTCAAAAAATGCTCAATTATATAACAAGGAAATTTGCTCAACTATGTTCACAGCAGCTCTATTCATAATAACCAGAATCTGGAAACAACTTAGATGCCCCTCAACCCCTCAACGAAAGAATGGATACAGAAATTGTGGTACATTTACACAATGGAATAATACTCAGCTTTTAAAAACAAGGAAATCATGAAACTTGCAGGCAAATGGTGGGAACTAGAAAAGATCATCTTGAGTGAGGTAACTCAGAAACAGAAAGACACACATGGTACATACTCCATCATAAGTGGTTATTAGACATATAACATAGGATAAATATACTAAAATCTATAGTTCTAAAGAAACTTAACAACAAAGGAAGACCCCATGGAAGATGCTCAGTCCTCATTCAGAAGGGCAGACACAATAGACATCAGAAGCAGGAGAAGTCAAGGAACACCACAAGAACCTACCACAGTCAGTCTCTGAAAAGACTCATAGCCAAACTTTGAGCAGTGGGCACAGAATTTTATGAAAGGTGAGGGAAACAGGAGCTCCAAAAGGAGATCAACAGAGCCAAAAAATCAGGGTCCTGGGGGCCCTGCAGAGACTGATACCCCAACCAAGGACCATGCATGGAGAGGACCTAAAACCCCTGCTCAGATGTAGCCCATAGCCCCAGTGTCACGTGGGTTCCCTTGTAAGGGGTATAGGGTTTGTTTCTGGCATGGCTCTGTCTCTCCCATGTCAGTGGCAGGCTCTCTGATCACCTCCCCCTGGGAGGCCACACAGGAAGACAATGTAGCCACTCCCAATGATACCTGATAGGCTAGGGTCAGATAGAAGGGGAGGAGGCCCTCCCCTATCAGTGGGCTAGGGGAAGGGCATAGGGGGAGAAGACAAAGGGTGTGTGGGATTGGGAGGAGATGAGGAAGGGGGCCACAGCAGGGATACAAAATGAATAAATTGTAATAACTAATAACTAAAATTTAAAAATTAAAAAAACCTTACACTTGCTATGGTTAGACATACTCCAAAGTACTTTATATTTTTTGAAGCTGTTGTGAAATATGATGTTTCCTAATTTCTTTCCTACTTCATTTTTGATTAGTTCGTTTTGATTAAAAATAGTGATTTTTCTTTGTTAATTTTGTATTCAGCTGTATGATTTTTCTGCTGAAAATTTTAACACATATGTGTTCTGTCACATCATCTAGAAGCCAAGATACTTTGATTTCTTCCCTTCTTATCTGTATCATCCTTATCTCCATCAATTATCTTATTGCTATAGAGACAAGTATAATGTTGAATAGGTTTGGAGAGAGTGGACAACCTTGGCTTGTACCTGATTTTAGTGGAATTGTTTTGATTTTTCTCTCCATTTAAGTCGATGTTGGTTACAGAACTGCTGTAAATTACCTTCATTATGTTGAGGTATGTGCCTTGTATCCCAAATCTCTCAGAGTTTTGAAAACTTTATTTGAAACTTTTGGATTTTGTCATAGGCCTTTTCTCCATCTTAATGAGACTGTCACATGGTTTTTGTCTTTGGTTTTTCATATGGTGGATTACATTTATTGTTTTACTTATGTTGACCTATCCACAAGCTCTGGAATGAAACCTACTTGATCATGATGAATGATCTTATTGACTTGCTCTTGGATTTGGTTGTCAAGTACTTTATTGAGAATATTTGCATAATGTTCATAGTAAAAATATGTAATTTTCTTTCTTTGTTGAGTCTTTATGAGGTTTAAGTATCAGAGTAACACTGACCATGCAAAAAGAATTGAACTATTGTTTTCATTTTGTGTAGTATGCTTCCCTCTCCAAAGCTGATCCTCTCATTTCAGCCACGTACCCCATCCACCCATAGTGATTTACTCTATTTTCCTCTCCGAATGACACCTATCTGTTTCCTCTACTCTTTCTATACATATCCTCTGCAATTCTATGGATTACTGCTTGCTGATCATTGGCGTAACAGTTAATAACCACATACAAGTGTGTGTATATTACATTTGTCTTTTTGGGTCTGGTTACCTCACTCAGGATGATTATTTTTTGAAATTCCATTTACTTGCAAATTTCATTATTTCATTTTTAGTGCCAAATAATACTCCATTATGTAAATGGAAGACCAAACAAGAGGAGAAAGGTTTACACTAACCCAATGATCTACAATGATGACCTGCCTGCAAGATACACTGGTGTAATAGTGGCAAAAGGCTTGTGGGAGTAACCAACCAACATCTGATTAGATTCGTGGCCCACTCCATGAGATGGAATATCTCACTGCTGAGGTGGCCGGAAAAAAAAGGCGACTAAATAGGCCAGGGTTCTAGGGAAAGTCCAAAAACCTTACTCATGGTGACGTTTTTTCTGGTTCCATCCATTTTGCTTGCAAATTTTAAGATATTATTCTTAACAAAGTAATACTCCATTGTGTAAATATACCACATTTTCTTTATGCATTCTTCTGTTGAAAGAAACCTTAATTGTTTCCAATTTCTGCCTATAATGAAGAGAGAAGCAATGATCATGACTGAACACGTATCTCTATGGTGGGGTGAAGAATCCTTTGAATATATGCCCAAGAGTTGTGTAGCTGGATATTGGGGTAGTTGGATACCAATCTTTATGAACAACTGCCACGTTGATTTCCATTGTGGCTGTATGAGCTTGCAGTCACGCCAGCAATTCATGAGAGTTCCTGTTATTCTCTATCATCACTAATGTAAGATGTCATTTGTTTTCTTGATTTTAGTCATTCTGATTTGTGTAAGATAAAATCTCAAAGTAGTTTTTATTTACATTTCTCTGATAAATAAGGATGCATGCTGTATGCTAAAGTAACTTTTATTCACCTTCTGTAATTGTCATTTCAGAGGCTTACAACCTTTGTTTGCTAACCTTGACCTACTTCGGGAAGTTTTTAGCTTCCATACAAATCGTATCTAGGCCTACAATGATTTCAGCCTCTGAGACTTACTGCTGAATAAGTTCACCCTTTCTTGTTCTTTCTGAACTCTTACTGGCTGGTTCAACTCAGATGTTCTGGCTCAAAGTCCTCTCCAAGATGACTTGGCTAGAAGGTCTGTGAATGTGATCACTTGCCAGAGCATCCGTGTTATGAATTAAAATTCTCTACAGCCGTATCTTCATTTAATGAGATGATTATTTGCATTAAAAGTTTATTATTTTTATTGACTAAACCATCCCTGAATCACCAGGATGAAGCCTACTTGATCTTGATGAATAGTCGTCTTGATGTGTTCTTCAGTTTGGTTTACACGTTTTTTTTTTTTTGTTGTTTTTTTTTTTTTTTTTTTTTTTTTTAGTATTTTGGCATCTATGTTCACACAGAAAAAAAATTTTTAATATTCTTCCTTTGTTGGGTCTTCGTGTAGTTTGAGTATCAAGGTAACTGTGGCATAATAGAATGAATTGGTCATTGTTCCTTCTGTTTCTATTTTGTGGAATAATTTGAGGTGCATTGGTATTAACTCGTCTTTCAAAGTACAGTAGACTTCAGTGCTAAAACCATCTGGTTCTGAGCTTTTTATTTTTTTATTTTTATTTTTTGTTGTTGACTTTTAATGAATGCTTCTATTTCCCTAAGGAATATGGGTGTTTTTTTAATTGCTTATCTGATCTTGACTTAACTTTGGTAGGTTATCTATACTGAGAAAATAATTCAACTCTGAGATTTTTCAGTTTGGTGGAGTACATATTTTCAAAGTATGGCCTCATGATTCTATGGTTTTCCTCAGTGTCTCTTCTGTTGACCTTTTCATTTTTTGATGTTGTTCCATTTGTATGTTTTCTCGCCGCCATTTAGTTAAATTGAATAAGGGTTTGTCGATCTTACTGATTTTCTCAAAGAGCTAACTTTATTTTCTTGATGCTTTCTATTTTTCTGTTTCTATTTTATTGATTTCAACCCTGAATTTAGTTATTTTTTGACAACTACTCCTTTGTGTTTTTATTTCTTTTTGTTCTAGAGATTTTAGGTATTACATTGCCAGTAGATCTCTATAGATTTTTATGTAGGTACTTAGTACTATGAACTTGCCTCTTGGAACTGCTTTCATTGTGTCCTCTAAGTACGGGTTAGATGTGTATTCATTTTCATTCAATTCTAGAAAGTCTAATTTTTTTAAATTTATCTTGATCCACTTTTCATTAAGTACAGAGTTGTTCAGTTTCTATGAGTTTGTAATCTTCCTGTTACTGTAAACATCAGCTTTAATTCATGGTAATAGGATAGAGGGAATTATTTCAATTTTCTTGTACCTATTGAGAGTTGCTTTATGTCTGAGTATGTGGTCAATTTTGGAGAAAGTTCCATGAGGTGTAGAGAAAAATGTATATTCTTTTGTGTTTGGGTGAAATGTTTTGTAAACATGTTGTTTCCATTTGGTTTATAATGTCTGTAGCTCTAGCATTTCTGTTTAGTTTTTGTTTGGATGACCTGTCCGTTCGTGTGAGTGGAATAATTAAGTTTATCACTATCAGTATATGAGGGCCAACATGTGATTTAAGCTGCAATAGTATTTCTTTTACAAACTTTAGTGCCTTTGTGTTTGTGGGATAGATGTTAAGAATTGAAATGTTACCTTGATGGATTTTTCCTTTGATGAGTATGTAGTGTCTTGTCTCTCTCTTTTGACTATTTTTGGCTTAAAGTTTATTATAATGGCTTCACCAACTTGTTTCATAGGTCCATATAATTTTTTTTTCTGGAGGAGAAGACCTTTGTGATACACTGGGAAAGGAGTTGTAGAGGAAAAGGGGACCACAGACTACAGAGCTGGAAATGAAACTGGAAGGAATTAGATCTGGAGAAGCAGGAGAGGTGTGGATCTCCCTGCCCTGGCATGAGAAACCTTAGATTAACAGGGGTGCCTGATAGCAATAGGGGCAAGGGCAAAGTATTGAATTGATGAAGGGAGGTGAGAAGGAGAAGAGGTGTGGGATCAATGGGAGATAAAGCCAGGGGGACAGGAAAGGCTGCCACAAATGTTCTGCTGCAGAGCTAGGTATATGAATCGGGTGATGGGTGTGGAGGGCCAGCCAGATAATATTTTTAAACAATCAATAAAACTGAACAGAAAACGGAAAGGCAGACATGCTAAAATTTGATACAGCTGTACAATGCAGCCAACAAGACTATGTCTGCTTCTACATGCTCTAAATGTGAACTGTAGCCTAATAGTCCAGAGGCTGACAGAGCTACTAAGATATCATGTAGCTGTCTGGCTGACTACAGCTGGTCTGCCCGAGGCCCCAAATGACCAGGAAGCCTTTTTCCATTCCTCACTTCCCTTTTTCATTCCCAGCTGCTGCTTCTGCTCACTGAGACAGTATTCCAGGATCTGTTCTGAAGCAGTAAGCAGATTGCAGATTATTGCTCTGACTCTGTTAAATTTAAGTTGTTGATTCTTTTAACACAACTGTGACAAAACTAGCTCTTCCCACTGAGCTGTAGCTTCCCATAATATATGGTCATCTTGTTTTTAGACCTAGGGGGTCCTGGATTCCTGTATTGGCCACCTGGAAGGTACCCAATACTCTCTGGAATATGGGAACTCTAGCAATTCATATGAGTCACATTCACTTCTCAGGCACAAATCCTCCACATTTGACTAACATCATCAGCTAACAGCTTCTTCCTCCCTACAATTTTTATTTGGTACTTGGGGATTTTTTTTCTAGGTTAATGAAACCTCTGTGGACTGATGGTCAACCTCTGTATCTATGCAACCAGTGTTTCCAAGGGAGCACTTCTGTGGGAGGATTCTAAAACCAGCCCTTTGCTCTTTCATGCTTTCCTGCATTGATATGAAATAAAAGCCAGACAAATTTGAGAAACTAGAAATTAGGCTGTGCTATGTGCAGCTACTTTTTATCCCACGGTGTATGAGAAGTGGGGATGGTTGCAGCTTGCTTCACATCTCTGTGGTTTGAGGCTGCCCATCTTTGTCCTCCATCTGGAAAGGTGCAAAAGTTTCTGTTATTGGGAAGGTGAAGTTTGTTGGAGATAAAACCATGCTGAAGAACAAAAGCCTCCTTTCTGGTTTGTTAAGACACTAGGCCTCTGCTCTGTTTCAAAACTGTTATGTCCAGATTCATATTCTCTAATCTTATAACTCTAGATATGACAAAGTGGTTCTTTGTTAACCTATTACATAAGAGTGGCAGGACCGTGAACAGAATAAATTATCTGACAAAAGGACACCTTGGGAAGTTTCCACTCATGAGCTAGGAAGTTGCTCTGATTTTGGAATTTTGGAAATTGCTAAAATCTTAAATGTGAACTTTCAGGCTTCTGAACTTTGAGAAAATTTCTGTTTATGAGAAGCATCTGGCCTGGTTTCTCCTGTTACAGCAGCCCATGTGGGCTCAGAGAGTCCCAGAAATGAGGATTACAGGACATACTTGGTGAATTCCAGGGTAAGAGCACTGAAGAAAAGCACTACCCCAGCAGCTGTGCAGGTAAAGAACTGCAGGACTCTGTGCTTCCACAGCCATCTGGGAACTCAAGGTGTCTGTCAATGTGCTTCAGTCGCTTTCATGAACAACTGATCTTGAAAATGTAGGAGCAGGCAGTCAGGTGCTAAATTTTCGTGTTTTTAACATATATTATAGATCCAAGTGTATGTTCCAGTGTGTGATCTCTGGCCTCCATATGCCCATGATTAGGCAGGGGTTGATCATTTGGTCACCAGGGCAGTAATACAGAGGCAGTGAACAATTCAGTGCGTGTTCATGTTCTCAGTCCCATGGAGGACTGACTGGTTTCATTGTAGCAAGGAGGCATTAGAGTGATTTTGCCCCTTCTGCCATGTAACAACATGGTGTTTAGTACTTACTTTTATTCTATAGTTCACCATGTGTGAGGACAGCAGAAATTAATCTGGGAATTCCGATTCCACATGCTGGCATCTTGCTTTTTATCTTTTTACCTGAAGAACTGGGAAAGTACATTTCTTTCTCCTCCTTCTCCTTTTCCTCCTCCTGCTTCTCTCCCTCCTCCTCTCTCCCTTCCTTTTTGGTATCTTCTTAGACTTTGATGCTTTGTTGCAACACATACACAAATGTATGTAATCTCAAAACTCTATTCTCAGGAATAGAAAGCATAACAGCTATCACCTTTGTCTCAACCTTTTCTAAATGGAAGATTCTTTTTTCAATTATTATTATTTATTCACTTTGTATCCTGGTTGTAGCCCCCTCCTTAATCTCCCAGTCCCACTGTCCCTCCCTCTTCCTCCACCATCCCTCTCTCCTCTAGTCCATTGATAGAAGTCCTCCTCCCCTACTGTCTGACCCTAGCCTATCAGATCCCATCAGGACTGCCTAGATCCTCTTCCTGTTAGGGCTTGCTAGGTCGCCCCACCAGGGAGAAGTGATCAAAGAGCAGACAACCAAGTGCATGTTAGAGACTGTCTCCTCTCTCCTTACTAGAGAACCCACATGGAGACTGAGCTGTCTATGGGCTAATTTTGTTAGTTAATTTGATATTTTGATACACTACCTGTTTATAATTTTAGTACTGTAGATATTGACCTTTAAAAGTTCATTGTAATGAACTATTGCCATTGAATTTGATTCACCAGGACATGATGATAAGAGAAGGGAAGAAGAAGAAGAAGAAGAAGAAGAAGAAGAAGAAGAAGAAGAAGAAGAAGAAGAAGAAGAAGAAGAAGAAATCCTACATGCTACATGCTTTGGTAACAGGACATGGAGAAGTCAAATCAGATGTTTTCTTCATACTTACTGGCTTTTAGAATGAAGGAATATTTTATGTAGGTTGCTGGAAGGGTCAACGAACAGTATACTCTAGCTATATACCTGTGAGCTATAAATGAAAATCAATGTGACAAGATATCCTTATTTCACAAGATAGATATTCTATCCTATGAAAGAGTGGCATGAATATTATGGGAGTGATTGTTAGTTTCTTTGCTAATCCTTTGAAGATACACCATGACCAAGTAAAGTGATATAAGACTATATTGGGATCTTACAGATTCAGACAGTGAATTCATAGCCACCATAGCAGGAATCATGGCAACAGACTGGCAGTCATGGTATGGGAACAGTACTTGAGAGCTCAGATCCTGAGACAACAACCATGAGGCAGAAGGAAACCTCAAAGTCCACCTGCAGAGAAATGACCTCTTTCTTCCAGGCCAGACATCCTAATACTTCCTAAATCATTGCGGCAAGTTGAATCTAAGTATTTAAGCACATGAGTCTATTGGCCCACCTTTATAAAAACCAACACAAGGACCAACCATTTTCCTTGTTGGAATTACAATCTAATACATAGAAGGAAAAGCATGTTTCATAGTGTAAATCTGGAGAAGAACCTGTGGCTAGCAAACTCACAGGACCAAAGGATGGACCTACCACTATTACTATGTTAAATGGTCATATCAAACTGCCTTCTGAATTCATAAGTCTATACCCATAGGTTAGTGAGTTCTCAGAGCTCATCAGAGTGGTTTCTTAGTGCAGGAAGTTGCGCTGAACACTGGAAACTATCAACATTCACAGACTGTCTGTGGAATTCCCAGGTGTATATGTGAGCTTTATACTACACCATCTTCAGAGTCTCAGAGGCCACTATGGAATATGGTTTGGAAAGATTTTAAGATCCAGGGATGAAGGCAAATTGGACTAAAATGGTGTCTCCTGAACATGACAGTACTGCTACCTTTTTGAATATTGAAATCAAGCCAGTCAATGTTCTAACATGGAAGAGATAGAGGCTGACTGGCCCCTACCCCTGACTGAAAAGCTGTTGACATTTGATGGCTGCTAGAGGATGAAAAGTTGGTTTTCTTTGCATTGCTGCTATCAAAACTTAGTGGATGGTCCCACCACCAAAATATGAGTATAAAATGTTGGCCTAGGAAGATCATTTTAAAAAATAAAAAATGAAGACACCATGTCAGGGCAGTTGAATGTGAAACCAAAGTGGGGATTTGAGAGAAATGGGGAGGAGTATGCTCAAAATAAAATGTATTCATGTAAAAGATTTAATTAAATTAATTAAAGGTTCATTGTTGGAGGGATCCAAGATTGTTACGACTGGGGTGCACTGTATCTGATGGGCAGAGGATCGGAAACACAGAAATTGGAGACTGGAGGCCAGCTGAAGCCAGAACATCGACATTAAGGCTTCCTGGGCTACAACCCATGAGCTGAGACCATTTGGATACAAGTCACCCGCAGACTTATCCAGGACTGAGATTGGTGAATATTCAATCGATCTGCACTTCCTCTTGACAGGCCTCCGTCCTCAGCAGAGGCAGTCCACAGCACCTGCTGCTCCTAGCACAGAACTTTCTGCTCAGTATCTGAGACAGAGAAGATGGGCTTCCTAGTTCCTCAGAGGCAGGCATCAGGCTGTACCTAACATCTAATAAAATAGACTTTCAACCAAAATTAATCAAGAAAGATGAAGAGAGGCATTTCATTCTCATCAAAGGAAAAATCCACCAGGAGGACATCACAATTCTGATCATCTATGCCCCAAATAAAAGAGCACCTACATTTGTAAATGAAACATTATTAAAGCTTAAATCATACATTGATCCCAAGACCTTAATAGTGGGAGACTTAAACACTCTACTCTCCCCAAGGGGCAGCTCATATACACAGAAGCAAAATAGGAAAATAATGGCACTTAGAGAGGTCCTAAACAGAATCTAACAGATGTCTACAGAACTTTTCACTCTTCTGAGTATACATTCTTTTCAGCACCTCATGGAACCTTCTCCAAATTAGACCATATAATTGGTCACAACATAAGCTTCAACAAACACAAGAAGATCAAAATAATCCCTTGTATCCTTATCTGACCACCAGGGAGTAAAGCTGGACCTCAACAACAACAGAAATATCAAAAAGCCTAGACACATATGGAAACTGAACAACTCACTACTCAATGGCAGTTGGGTCAGGGAAGAAATTTAAAGACTTCCTGGAACTCAAAATGAAGGCACAACATACCCAAACTTATGGGACACAATGAAAGCAGTTCTAGGAGGAAAGTTCATGGCACTAAATGCCTTCAAGAGGAAATTTGAAGCATCTCATACAAGCAAATTGACAAAAATCTACAAAAATTAAATCAAGATCAGATAAAAAAAAAAAAAAGCTGAATAGTCCTATATCCCCCAAAGAAATAGAAGCAATCACCAAAAGTCTCCCTTTCAAAAAAAAAGCCCAGGGCCAGATGGTTTGAGCAATCAATTCTATCAGACCTTCAAAGAAAAGCTAACTCCTATTTTCTTCAAACTATTCCACAAAATAATAACAGAAGGAACATTACCAAACTCATTCTATGAAGCCACAGTCAGCTGATACCTGAACCACACAAAGACCCAACCAAAAAAGAGAACTTCAGACCTATCTTATGAACATTGATGCAAAAATACTCAATAAAATATTTGCAAACCGAATCCAAGAACACATAGAAAATATCATCCACCATGATCAAGTAGTTTTCATCCCAGGCATGCAGGGGTGGTTCAGTATATAGAAATCCATCAATGTAATCCACCACATAAACAAACTGAAGGAGAAAAACCATATGATCTTCTCTTTAGATGCTGAAAAAAACATTTGGCAAAATTCAACAACTATTCATGCTTAAAACATGCAGGAATCAGAGGTACAAGGCATATACCTAAACATAGTAAAGGCAATATATACAGCAAGCATATAGCCAACATCAAACTAAATGGAGAGAAACTTAAATCAATCCTACTTAAATCAGGGACAAGGCAAGGCTGCCCACTCTCTCCGTGTCTCAACATAGTACTTGAAGTCCTAGCTAGTGCAGTAAGATAACTAAATAAGATCAAGGGAATACAAATAAGAAAGGAAGAAGTCAAAGTCTCACTCTTCATAGATTATATGATATGATAGTATACATGAGTGACTCCTTCAGCTGATAAACACCTTCAGCAAAGTGGCTAGATATAAAATTAACTCAAAAAAATCACTAGCCCTCTTGTTTACAAAAGAAAAAGGATAATAAAATGTAACTGGTAAGAAAAAAATAAAATTAAAAAAAAAAAGACAAAGGAGCTGAGAAAGAAATTAGGGAAATTATACCCTTCACAATAGCCACAAAAAAACTAAAGTACCTTGGTATGACTCTAAACAAGCAAGTGAAAGATCTGTTTGGAAAAAAAAAAAAAAAACTTCAAGACTCTTAAAAAAAATGAAGATAATATGAGAAGATGGAAAGATCTCCCATGCTCATGGATTGGTAGGATTAACATAGTGAAAATGGCCATCCTGCCAAAAGCAATCTACAGATTCAATGCAATTCCCATCAAAATACCAATACAATTCTTTACAGACCTTAAGAGAACAATTCTAAACTTCATATGGAAAAACAAAAAACCCAGAATTGCCAAAATGTTCGTGTACAACAACAGATCATCTGGCAGTATCTCTATCCCTGATCTCAAGCTGTACTACAGAGAAATAGTAATTAAAATTGCATGGTACTGGCATAGAAACAGATGCATGGGTCAATGTAATCAAATAGAAAAGCCAGATATAAACCCAAGCATTTATCGATACTTGATTTTTGACAAAAAAGCCAAAACCATATAATGGAAAAAAAAAAAAAAACAAACAAACAAACAACCAAAAACATCTTCAACAAATGGTGCTAGTCTAATTGGAGGTCTACACGTAGAAAAATGCAAATAGATCAATATTTATCAACCTGCACAAAACTAAATTCAAGGTGGATCAAAGACCTGAACATAAAACTAGACACACTAAATCTGTTATAAGAAAATGTGGGGAAAAGCCTTGAACTTATTGGCACAGGAGACAGCTTCCTGAACAGAACACCAACAAGCACAGGCTCTAAGATCAACAATCAATAAATGGGACCTATGAAACTGAAAAGCTTTGCAAAGCAGAAGACACTGTAGTCAGAACAAAATGACTACAGACTGGGAAAGGATCTTCACCAACCCTATATCTGACAGAGGGCTGATATCCAGAATACATAAAGAGCTAAAGATGTTAAAAAGCAACAAATCAACTAATCCAATCAAAAAATGGGGTACAGAGCTAAACAGAGAATTCTTTGTAAAGGAATATCAAATGGCAGAGAAACAGTTAAAGAAATGTTCAACATCCTTAGTCATCAGGGAAATATAAATCAAAACAACCCTGAGATTTCACCTTACACCCATCAGAAAAACAAAGGTTAAAAACTCAAGTGACAATACATGCTGGAAAGGATGTGGAGAAAGAGGAACACTCCTTCATTTCTGGTGGGAATGTAAACTTGTAAAACTACTTTGGAAATCAATCTGGTGCTTTCTCAGACAATTAGGAATAGTGCTTTCTCAAGATCCAGCTATACCACTCCCAGGCATATATCCAAAATATGCTCAAATCCACAATAATGACATTTGCTCAGACATCTTCATAGCAGCTTTGTTCATAATCGCCAGAACCTGGAAACAACCCAGATGCCTCTCTACTTAGGAATGGCTACTGAAATTGTGGTATTATTTATACAAGAGAATACTACTCAGCAATTAAAAACAAGGAAATCATGAAATTTGTGGCCAAATTATGGGACCTAGAAAATATCATCCTTAGTGAGATATCCCAGAAGCAGAAAGACACACATGGTATATTCTCAGTTATAAGTGGATATTTTACATATCATATAGGATAAACATACTAAAATCTATACACCTAAAGAAGCTAAGCAAGGAGGAGGACCCCTGGGTAAGATGAGCAATCCTCACTCAGGAAAGCAAACGGGTTTGACTTTGGAAGAGGTAGAAAAGAGGGAACCAGACAAGAGCCTACCACAGAGGGCCTCTGAAAGACTCTACCCAATAGGTTATTCAAAGCAGATGCTAAGACTCATAGCCAAACTTTGGGCAGAATGCAGGGAATCTTATGAAATAAGAGGGATATAGAAAAACCTGGAGAGGACAGGAGCTCTACAAAGAGAGCAACAGAACTACGAAATTTTGGTCCAGGTGTCTTTTCTGAGACTGAGACTCCAACCATGGATTCACCATGCATGGAGATAACCTAGAACCCCTGCTCAGGTATAGGCCATGGCAGCTCAGCCCCCATGTGGGTGCCCTAAGTAAGGAGAACAGTGACTGTCTCTGACATGAACTCAGTGTCTGGCTCTTTGATCACCTCCCCCTGATGAGTGAGCAGCCTTACCAGGCCACAGAGGAAGACAATGCATTCAGTCTTGATGAGACTTGATTGGCTAGGGTCAGATGGAGGGGGATGAGTACTTCCCCTATCAGTGGACTTGAAGAGGAGCATGGGAGGTGATGAGGGAGGGAAAGTGGGTGTGGGAGGGAACGAGGGATTTATTCACTTTAAGTGAATAAACTGTAAGCAATATAAAAAATTAAAAAAGAAAAAGGTTCATTGTTTAACGATGGAAATTCTGAAAACTTATCTTATCTAGAAAAAGCAATTCAACCCTATGTGCATTGGAGTATAAGATTTTTGTCTGCAGAGCCAGATGAGGGGTAGGGCTCAGTGTATTCACTTATGGTTTTCAACCATTTTCTTTTCTTCAGGAAATATTGATACTGCCTTATGATCCTTAGTGAGGCTTTTGACACGTTTTCATCATCTCTGTGAAGAAGTTAATCCAATTTTTTTTCTAGATTTGGAGTAGATACCTTAAATATAAAGTTCCCTGGTACCTAAATTAATCATTTTTATAAATGGAAAGTCATATAACTCAGTTACTTAATTTTAAGAAAATTCATTTTTGGTTCTCTCTACCCTGTGAGCCTTATAAGACAGACAATTATATTCCAGCGCTAATGTATGGATGCTGATACCTGTACTTGTTCAGATGAAATATTTTGCCACAGTAAGAGCAAACACCACAGTTCTAATAAGCCTACCATATGCCCTGGCTGATGAGATTTTCAAAATTCCAAATAGAGGCCACCCTTCCTTGTAGAATCCATAGTTATTTTAAAAATAGGTTAAAAAGATGATTTTTACATACTAACTGAAGAGCTATTTGAAATATAATGTAGAACCCTATATGCTATTAATTTGCATTGCCTTTTATATGATATTTTAGTGAATATTATTTGAACCTTATCTTCTTCAGCGTCCAACATAAGTATCGCTCGTTAGTGTAACATTCAGGTAACTAGGTAGAAGACCTGTGTTCTTGATGCATTGATGCATATTCCATTTGTACTTTATCCTTATCCTTGCAGAACATTTTAGTAATCTCCACATTGAGGTCAGGTGTCAAGAATGCAATATTTGTGTAGATGTGCCTTTTACTGAAGATAGTAGGAGTAAAGTCAGGCATGTTGGTCCCTGAATCTCATCACTTGAGGGACAGATACAAGAGCAGTGATGTGAGTTCAAGACAAGATGGCCTATGTAGCAATACCTTGGCACATTATGGTGGTGGTATTATCCATGTTCACATCCTGATGTGATCTGATAGACTAGGATCAGAAAGAAGGAGAGGAGGACCTCCCCTATCAGTGGACCTGGGGAGGGGCATGCATGAAGAAGGGGGAGGAGGATGGGACCGGGAGGGAAGGAGGGAGGGGCTTATGGGGGGATACAAAGTGAATAAACTGTAATTAATAAAAAAATAAATTTAATTTTAAAAAATATCCAAACAGCATACAGAAAGAAAGAAAAAAAAAAAGAAAGTTTTTGTGCACACTCCACACATCTGATACTCAGGATGATTATGTCAGTCATCAGTGTGGGAAGTGTTGTAGGTGAGTTCAAGATTATGAGTGAAAAACCTGGGATGTCTCTGCACTGATGTCTTGATTAGTTGTAAAATAATTGACAACTAATTAGCCTTGGATCAGAGTCCCTCATGACACATACTCTAGGCACAATGTTTTCTTACTTTAGGTTTGGTCCAGTCAACTTCTTTGGACACAAGCCTTTTTGGGTGAGGGTTAATCTGGGTTAATTTCACAATGTATTTGAGCTCAGATATCCTCAGTGTCAGGGTACACCGTAGGCATACTCCTTTTCTTGGTTAAGGCAACCTCTTTCATTTGAAAGATTAGCAAAGACCCCAAAATATTTTCTTCTTTGGTCCAAGCATATACTGGGTAAGGAAATGGCACAGGCCCACATCATGTCTGGCTTTGGGCCTGTACCTTTTCGGGGTTAGGTATTGGCCCAGGCCCACATCTTCATTTGTTTGAGCCTAGGTTTCTACAAAGTTAGGGATAGGCCCAGGTCCTCATTTCTTCCTGCTTTGGGCCTGGGGTTTTAAGGGCTAAAGAGTGGCCCAGGTCCACATCTTTTACTGGATTTCTGAGGGTCAGGGATAGGATCGGACCCACATCTTCTGTTGTTTGGGACTGGGGGTTTTGAGTGTTAAGGGTAGGGCCAGGCCCACATAACTCCTTGGGTTCATCCCGTACCTCTTCAGGAGTAGAGACTGGCCCAAGCCTGCATCTCTTGTTTGGGACTGGTATTGGTATTGGTATCTTCTTTAGGGTCAGGTATTGGCCCAGATCCACAATTACTCTTCTTCAGACCCTGGCCTCTTTGGGATTAGGGATCTCCTCTTGTTTGGGCCTGGACATTTTCAGGGACAGGGTAACTGTTTCTCCTCATGGCTGTGGTAGTGGATCTTTTTTGATCCATGATTGTATAAATCTACTTTGACATTTTCCTTGCTCTATTTTCAGCATTTCTGAAAAAAAAAATAGGTGGCTATTGATAGAGAAAAATACTTCTCTGGCACCTCAAATGCAGAATATCACTGGATCTGTTCTCAGGGAAACATGCACAAACACAAACACATTCAAACTATAGTCCAGATAAAACAAATTATACATTTTACAAATAAAAAGATGAAATCATTAGGAGAGGAAGGTGGTCGGGGAAGATCTTCCCATTGCATAGCTGACTGTGCCTGTGGTGAAGAGGACCCATTACATGATGTCATTATCCCAAGATGTAATATCACAGGTAGTTAAGAGAAACAACAGGAGGCCTTCCAGCATCTAGAGGATGCCTTGCTAAGGCATGGAAAGCTGTGAAAATCTTCATAAAGCCTCCTTTCCACATTTGGGGATGGTGTCCCCTCTCTGCATGTCATCATGGCCATGCTCTGTGGGGTTGTTACTTTGGTCCTTATTACTATTACCCTTCTCAAGATCACTCTATCTTGTACATCAACCTCACCACTCCAACACTTAACGGTGCCTTTGTCATTTCTTTCAAGAAAGATACTAGCAAAGTACATACACTGATATGAGATGTGGCGTTCACACAGAAAATTTTCTGCACTGACTTACCTGAAAGGAATCCCTGCCCACATTTTCTGTTTTTAAATCCTAGCTCACTATAACAGAGTATGATGCCTTCAGAACTGCCATGGTTATAGGACAAACATATAACCACGATAGTGACCCATTATGTGAGGTCACAGAAACCAGGCCACACTCTGTTTGGGAAAGCTCAAAGGCTGTCCAGGCAGACAGGTATAATTTGGCTGGTACTTAGGGAAAATATCTAAAGGCTTTTCTTATGATCATTTCTTGGGAACAATCTCAAATTCAGTCCTCCTTCTCCTGCAGGCAACTTCATCCCTGGGATTAGCAAGGCCAGTGGAGATGAATCATACTTTCTGCTGCTCAGTTTATCAAGCTTCCCTTGTCATGAGACTTGGACTGTGCTATCTGAAGGATTTGGGGTATAAAGCAGAAAAAGATTGAAAAATTTGGCCTCCACCATTAAACACAGCTTGAAGTAGTATTGCTCAGAATGAAGGATGTCATGAAGTTTGCCTACTTAGCCCTGCAGTGGTAGTATATGATTTCTGAGATGTCACTCACTGGAGAAAAGCATGACAGCAGAGCTTCATCCAGACCCAGTTTGGAAATGGGAGTCCTGCGACAGGTACTGACTCTGCCTCATTAGCCATTAGGGAAATGCAAATCAAAACAACCCTGAGATTTCACCTTACACCCATCAGAATGGCCAAGATGAAAATCTCAAGGGACAACACATGCTGGAGAGGTTGTGGAGAAAGGGGAACGCTTCTCCACTGCTGGTGGGAATGTAAACTGGTACAACCACTCTGGAAATCAATCTGGCGCTTTCTCAGACAACTAGGAATAACGCTTCCTCAAGATCCAGCCATACCACTCCTAGGCATATACCCAAAAGAGGCGCAAGTACACAACAAGGACATTTGTTCAACCATGTTTGTAGCAGCTTTATTTGTAATAGCCAGAAGCTGGAAACAACCCAGATGCCCCTCAACTGAAGAATGGATGCAGAAACTGTGGTACATCTATACAATGGAGTATTACTCAGCAATGAAAAATAAGGAAATCATGAAATTTGCAGGTAAATGGTGGGACCTGGAAAGGATCGTCCTGAGTGAATTGACCCAGAAGCAAAAAGACACTCACGGTATATACTCACTCATATAAACATACAATATAGAATAAACCCACTAAAAGCTGTACATCTAAACAAACTAAGCAAAAGAGAGGACCCTAACTAAAATGTTCAATCCCCATCCTGAAAGGCAAAGAGGATGGACATCAGAAGAAAACGAAAATAGGAAACAACCTCGGAACCCGCTACAGAGGGCCTCTGAAAGCCAGAAGAAAACAGGAAACCACCTTGAAACCTGCCACAGAGGGCCTCTGAAAGCTTCTGCAGTATAGACTGTCAAAGCAGATGCTGAGCCTGATGGCCAACTGATGGGCAGAGTGAATGGAATTTTATGTAAGAAGTGGGAAATAGTAAGAGCTGGAGGGAACGGGAACTCCACAAGCAGAGCAACAGAACAAGATAATTTGAACACAGGGAACTTCCCAGAGACTCATACTCCAACCAAGGACTATTTGTGGAGATGACCTGGAACCCCTGCACAGGTGTAGCCCATGGCAGTTCAGTGTCCAAGTGGGTTACATAGTAATGGGAAGAGGGACTGCCTCTGACATAATCTGATTGGCCTGCTCTTTGATCACTTCCCCCTGGGGGGGGGAGCAGCCTTACCAGGCCACAGTAGAGGACAATGCAGCCACTTTTGATGAGAACTGATAGACTAAGATCAGAAAGGAGAGGAGAACCTCCCCTATCAGTGGACTTGGGGAGTGGCATGCATGCAGAAAGGGGAGGGAGGGTGGGATCGGCAGGGGAGGAGGGAGGGGCTTATGGGGGGATACAAAATGAATAAAGTGTAATTAATAAAAAATAAATAAAAGATTATAATAAAAAAAAGAAAAAAAAAAAAAGAAATTCATTGAGTCCCAATCGCTGCCATTCATGTTTCTGCTTCTACTTTTATTTGCTTGTCTGTATGCATGAAGGCACATGTATATACACACAAACACACATACTTGTAACACACCCTATAAATGTGGATAGTATATGGCATTAGGGAGAGTGCTAGAATGCTATTTACTGTTGATTCCCTTGTCTTCAGTCATGCTGGGACAATCATGGATACAAAAAACTAGATTACTGCTGTGAATAAGCAAAGATCCTTTAGAACCCCAGAGAGCAGGACTCTGTAAAGCATCTTCTACTGGCCTTGGACAAAATGGGATGTGGGCTTTGTATTCAGATGTTGATTGCTTGCATTCCTGAGGTTTTTACTGTTCCACAAGCAATCCTTCATGTTTACCAAAATGATACTATGTAATCTTGTCTCCAAAATTATCCCTGATTGGCTAAATAAAGCTGCCTACACTTCTGGGCAGGGCAGAAGCGAAGTAGGTAGGTTTGCAGGCTTGGAGGACAAAGGATCACTTGGGAGAACAGAGGCCATTAGGAGGCAGGAAGAGAGGAAAGAGAAAGACCATCATAGGTTAGCATAAAGAACCACCATGCGGGCTGAGAGAAGTTAACTCTGAGGATCGAGCATGGAGAGAAACAGCCCAGATGAAAAGAATGTGCAAGTATGTATATTATTTTGGATGGGAAGTAGCCCAGATACAAATGATTAGAGCAAAGGGCATGGAATGTGGGACTAGGAGATAACAAGGTAGTTTAAGGAGTTGATATCTGCCCAGCCCCAGGTGAAATAAAGTTTATTAAAAAAAATCTGTCGTGTGTTGGGGGGGCAAGATGGTGGCAACCAGCATGCACTGTATCTGAGGGGCAGAGGATCTGAAACTCCAAAATTGGTGAGTGGAGGGGCAGCTGAAGCCAGAACATCCAGGCTTCCTGGGCGAGAGGAGACAACCCGGGAGCAGGGACAGTTTGGATCCAGATCACCATTGGCCATCTCTGCGGACTGAGAGTAGAGAATATTCAAGCCCCTGCACGTCCCCTTACCCCAAGCATGGGAATCCCTGCTCGGCAAGGTGGCCAGCATTGACCTCTGCCCCAAGCACTGAGACTGCTTGGCTGAGACTGCACTGATTGTCCCAGGCACAAGCCTCCACGCTCAGTGACTAAACAGGCACAGATGGGACCGGGGGTGGGAGGCAGCCTGTGGCGGAGCTGTGGCTAGTCCAAGTACAAACCTCTGTGTGATCAGTGACTGAAACAGCACAGGCAGGCCTCCCAGAGTTGCCACTGGGGCAGGAGAACAGCTAGTGTAAGCAGGAGCCTCCAAGCACTCTGTTACTAAGGCTGTAGAGGCATACCAGCCCAGCAGCAAAACAGTGGACACCATTGAGCTAATGGATCTCTTGCACTCTTATTTGCCCATGCGAGTCCAAATCTGAGAGAAGAGAATAGGAGTGACTGAATGTACCTTTAAGTGAGTGCTTGCAGAGCCCCAGAACCAGGGAACCTCAACACTAGCAGCCAGACATGTGATCCCTCCCACCTACACCCCCACTGCAGGCAATGTAGGGATAGCTTTCTCAAAATTAAAGCCCCTGTGCTGTGGGTCTCCCTGTGGAGTCCAGGCAAACAATTCCTGGAGCCCAGACAGATCTGAATACCAGGACAGTACCACAGGCCTTTAGGCCACTGAGGTATTCAGGGCACCACATATGCGCAACGCACCCACGAACAACACCAGCACCAGCACCTCCCCACTTGCCAGGGCCACCCTTCAGGCATCTACAAGCTCTAGCACCCTCTCCCTCAAGGCACACTGCCACACACGTACCTGCGCTTGCACATATGTGCATGCGACCTTCCTCCTTTAGCTACAGCTGAAACACCAATATCTACTCTCAAACCAGTGGAACTATCTGAAGAATAGCCCAGACACCAGAGACAGATGGATCAAGTCTGAATTACAGACTCCAGGAACAAACAGCGAAGGTTAAGGATAAGCAGATGGCTAGAGGTCAGCATAAGAACACATCCAACAAAAATCAGGACATTACAACTTCATCAGCAACCCCCAAAATAAAGGGATGTTTTAATTAATCAGAAGCACAGGAAAATTATTTTTTTGCACTTTTTTAAAATTTTTTATTAATTACACTTTATTCATTTTGTATCCCCCCATAAGTCCCTCCCTCCTCCCCTCCCGATCCCACCCTCCCTCCCCTTTCTGCATGCATGCCACTCCCCAAGTCCACTGATAGGGGAGGGTCTCCTCTTCTTTCAGATCTTAGTCTATCAGTTCTCATCAAAAGTGGCTGCATTGTCCTCTTCTGTGGCCTGGTAAGGCTGCTCCCCCCCACCCCCCGTCAGGGGGAGGTGATCAAAGAGCAGGCCAATCAGATTATGTCAGAGGCAGTCCCTCTTCCCATTACTATGGAACCCACTTGGACACTGAACTGCCATGGGCTACACCTGTGCAGGGGTTCCAGGTCATCTCCACAAATAGTCCTTGGTTGGAGTATGAGTCTCTGGGAAGTTCCCTGTGTTCAAATTATCTTGTTCTGTTGCTCTCCTTGTGGAGTTCCTGTCCCCTCCAGCTCTTACTATTTCCCACTTCTTACATAAAATTCCATTCACTCTGCCCGACAGTTAGCCATCAGGCTCAGCATCTGTTTTCATAGTCTGTAGGGCAGAGGCTTTCAGAGGTCCTCTGTGGTAGGTTCCTAGTTTGTTTCCTGTTTTCTTCTGGCTTTCAGAGGCCCTCTGTAGCAGGTTTCTAGGTTGTTTCCTGTTTTCTTCTTCTTCTGATGTCCATCCTCTTTGCCTTTCAGGTGGGGATTGAACATTTTAGTTAGGGTCCTCTCTCTTGCTTAGTTTCTTTACATGCACAGATTTTAGTGGGTTTGTCCTATGTTGTATGTCTATATGAGTGAGTATATACCGTGTGTGTCTTTTTGCTTCTGGGACAACTGACTCAGGATGATCCTTTCCAGGTCCCACCATATACCTGCAAATTTCATGATTTCTTTATTTTTCATTGCTGAATAATACTCCAGTGTATAGATGTACCACAGTTTCTGCATCCATTCTTCAGTTGAGGGGCATCTGGGTTGTTTCCAGCTTCTGGCTATTACAAATGAAGCTGCTACAAACATGGTTGAGCAAATGTCCTTTTTGTGTACTTGAGCCTCTTTTGGATATATACCTAGGAGTGGTATGGCTGGATCTTGAGGAAGCGCTATTCCTAGTTGTGTGAGAAAGCGCCAGATTGATTTCCAGAGTGGTTGTACCAGTTTACATACCCACCAGCAGTGGAGGAGGGTTCCCCTTTCTCCACAACCTCTCCAGCATGTGTTGTCACTTGAGTTTTGAACTTGGCCATTCTCATGGGTGTAAGGTAAAATCTCAGGGTTGTTTTGATTTGCATTTCCCTAATGGCTAATGAGGTTGAGCATTTCTTTAAGTGCTTCTCTGCCATTCGATATTCCTCTACAGAGAATTCTCTCTTTAGCTCTGTTCCCCATTTTTTAAGTGGATTACTTGGTTTGTTGCTTTTCAGCTTGTTTAGTTCTTTATATATATTGGATATGAGTCCTCTGTCAGATAAAGGGTTGGTGATGATTTTTTCCCAATCTGTAGGCAGTCGCTTTGTTTTGATGATGGTGTCCTTTGCTTTACAGAAGCTTTTCAGTTTCATGAGGTCCCATTTATTGATTGTTGCTCTTAGAGCCTGTGCTGTTGATGTTCTGTTCAGGAAGTTTTCTCCTGTACCAATGAGTTCTAGGGTATTCCCCACTTTTTTTTCTAGCCGATTTAATGTGTCTGGTTTTATGTTGAGGTCTTTGATCCACTTGGACTTCAGTTTTGTGCAGGGTGACAAGTATGGATGTATTTTCATTTTTCTACATGTAGACATCCAGTTGGACCAGCACCATTTGTTGAAGATGCTATCTTTTTTCCATTGTATGGTTTTGGCATCTTTGTCAAAAATCAGGTGTCCATAAGTGTGTGGGTTTATTTCTGGGTCTTCTGTTCGATTCCATTGATCCACCATTCTGTTTCTATGCCAGTACCATGCAGTTTTTATAACTGTTGCTCTATAGTACAGCTTGAGATCAGGGATGGAGATACCTCCAGAAGATCTTTTATTGTAGAGGATTGTTTTAGCAATTCTCGGTTTCTTGTTATTCCATACGAAGTTGAGAATTTTTCTTTCCAGGTCTGTGAAGAATTGTGTTGGCAATTTGTTGGGAATTGCATGAAATCTGTAGATTGCTTTTGGTAAGATGGCCATTTTTACTATGTTAATCCTGCCAAGCCATGAGCATGGGAGATCTTTCCATTTTCTCATATCTTCCTCTAATTCTTTCTTCAGAGACTTGAAATTTTTTTCATACAAGTCTTTGACTTGCTTGGTTAGGGTTACACCAAGGTACTTTATGTCATTTGTGGCTATTGTGAAGGGTGTTGTTTCACTAATTTCTTTCTCATCCCTTTTGTCTTTTGTATTCAGGAGTGCTACTGATTATTTTGAGTTAATTTTGTATCTGGCCACTTTGCTGAAGGTGTTTATCAGCTGTAGGAGTTCCTTGGTAGAGTTTTTGGGGTCACTCATATATACTATCATATCATCTGCAAATAGTGATAATTTGACTTCTTCCTTTCCAATCTGTATCCCCTTGATCTCCTTTGACTGTCTTATTGCTCTAGCAAGGACTTCCAGCACTATGTTGAAGAGATATGGAGAGAGTGGGCAGCCTTGTCTTGTCCCTGATTTCAGTGGGATTGCTTTAAGTTTCTCTCCGTTCAGTTTGATGTTGGCTATAGGCTTGCTGTATATCGCCTTTACTATGTTTGGATATGTGCCTTGTATCCCTGATCTCTCCAGTACTTTAAACATGAATGGATGTTGGATTTTGTCAAATGCTTTTTCAGCATCTAGGGAGATTATCATGTGTTTTTTTTCTTTCAATTTGTTAATATGGTGGATCACATTGATGAATTTCCGTATATTGAACCACCCCTGCATACCTGGGATGAAGCCTACTTGGTCATAGTGGATAATATCTTTGATGTGTTCTTGGATCCGGTTTGCAAGTATTTTGTTAAGTATTTTTGCATCAATGTTCATAAGGGAGATTGGCCTGAAATTCTCTTTCTTTGTTGAGTCTTTGTGAGGTTTAGGTACCAAGGTGATTGTGGCTTCATAGAATGAGTTTGGTAATGTTCCTTCTGTTTCTATTTTGTGGAATAGTTTGAAGAGAATTGGAGTTAGCTCTTCTTTGAAGGTCTGGTAGAATTCTGCGCTGAAGCCATCTGGTCCTGGGCTTTTTTTGGATGGGAGACTTTTGATGACTGCTTCTATTTCTTTGGGGGATATAGGACTATTTTATCTGTTTCCTCTATTATTCTCTTCATCAACATAGATGTAAGGTCATCTTCTTAATTTTCTATTATGCTGCATTGTTCAGGGCTGTTCGCCCCTGGATGGCTGGGTTCTGGAGATGCCATATTGCTCTGTCTTTTGTTGGTTGAGCCTTTACGCTGACCTCTACCCATTGGGCTGATTTAGGTGTTGGCTGTTAGTTTCTGTGCTTCCTGGAGTCCTGAGGTAGGGAGTATCCCCTTGGCCGGAAGATGGTTTTTCCTGAAGGAGTCCTTCTCTGCTTTTTGATTATGGTCACTGTATGGCCAGTGTTTCTCAGGAGTTGCCACTGCTCGCCTCAGGTTTATAGCCCTGAGTAGTAGCTGTGGTCTATGTTAGGCAGGGGGGATCTCCTCTTACCCATAGAATTTCTCAAGACAGCTGCCCCACTCCTGGGTTTCTTGTTATAAATTTAGTGTGCTGCTGCTCACTAAATTTCCATGTACAGTCCTCTTGAAGAAACTGCTGATTCCCTAGCTGTGGGGTTTTCTCCCAACAGGGAAACTCAGTCTGTTATTCTGGGGCGCACAGTTCTGTCTGGGAAAGTGGGAGGTGCACTCAGCAAGTCTCTGGGCCAAAGGCTGATTGCTTTGCTCTGGACCTGGAGAATGTGCACCTAGTTTGAGTTGGCGCCTGGGGGCACTGCTCTGGTCTGGAGGCTGGGTGCCTCACTCTGGACCAGAAGCTGTGTGTCTCTGTCTGGGATGGCAGCTGCAGGCACCGATCTGGTCCAGACGCTGTGGGTGCAGCCCCCCTGAAGGACCAGTGATTCCCACAGTTTTGGCAGTCTAGCCAGGGACAACTGGCCGATCCCTGGCACAGTATCTGAGGGCTGTTGTAATGGCTCTCTGGCTTTTGTAGGTCTGAGGATGCAGCTGTGTGTCCCAGTGCCCTAGGCGAACTCAATAATGGCAGCAGAGCACAGCGCTCCTGCCTGCACTAGAGTCTGTGTGAGTCCAGGAAGTGTTTTGGTGCTGGGTGTCCTAAGCGTTAGAGCTGCTGACCCCCTCCGCTGGGGATTTCCTCCTGCCAGAGACATGCAGTCTGGTGCCCTGGTGCCCTGGTGCCCTGGTGCCCACAGTTCTATCTGAGGCGGCGAATCACGCAAGCAGACAGGGCTCCGTGCAGGAGCCTGGGTTCCTGGCTCTGGGTCCGCACTGGCTCTTGGGGTACCCGCGGAACCCGAGTCTTTTCCAGGGAATGTCTGGGTAACCTGGGGTCGGTCCCAATTGTTTCCTGCTCCGTGGGGTTATCTCTCGACTGGGAAATCCAGTCTATGGTGTTGTGGGCCCACAGTTCAGTCTGGGACCGTGACCAGATCGCGCTGGCGGGTAGCTCTGGGCTGGCGACCAAGCGCCTGGCGGAACCGGGATCTCTTCCGCGGTTTAGCCGGGTGAGTTAAAGCTGATTGAATCCCCCACCGTGGGGTATCCTCTCACCTGAGAAACACAACCACTTGTGTTTTGTGGCCGCGAGTTCTGATTGCTGGTCACTGTGCCAATCCTGCTGTGCTGCTCCTCAGAATGAGAGTCCTCCCGGCGCCACCATCTTGCCCCGCCCAGGAAAATTATTTTAAAGCTATACTTATCCAGTTATTAGAGGCATATAAAGAGGACACAAACAAAGCTCTCAAAGCAACACAGTCAAATAAAGCCAGACAAATAGAGACATAGGTAGAGGCACAAGTAGGGGCACAATTAATGGCATATAGAGAGGAAACAAAAAAATAAAGGTCATCATAGAAAGACAGGAATCCACATTCAAACAGATGAGGGAAATAGCATTAAACATGACTACAGAATTAGAATCAATAAAGAAAACACAGAGAAAAACCTGGAGCTGGAGAACTTAGAGAAAAGATCAGGAACCACAAAGGTAGGCATCACCAATAAAATACAAGACATGGAAGAGAGAATCTAGGCATTGAAGATACATTTGTGGAAATGGATACAACAAATAGAGAAAAAAAATGGAAAAGTTCTAAACAAACACATATACACAAAAAAAGAAAAGGAAATCAAGGATGCCATGAAAAGGCAAAATCTAAGAATAATAGGAATAGATGAAAAAGAAAATTCCAGGCTCCAAGATCCAGAAAATATTTTCAAGAAAATCATAGAAGAAAATATTCCCAACTTAAAGAGATGTCCATAACAAACAAGAGGCCTACAGAACAACAAATACACTAGAGCTGAAAAGAAACTTACATGTCACATCATAATCAAAACACTAAATCTACAGAACAAAGAAAAAATATTAAAAGCAGCAAGGAAAAAGGCATATAAAGGTAGACCTTTAATAATCACATCAGACATCTCAGAAGAAATTATGAAAACCAGAAGGTCCTGGGCAGATGTCATGGAGACTCTAAGAGACCTCAGATGCCAACTCAGACTACTATACCCAGCAAAACTTTCAATCAACATAGAGGGAGAAAACAAAATATTCCATGAAAAAATTAAACTTAAACAATATCTACACAGCAACCCAGCCCTACAGAAGATACTAGAAGGAAAACTCCAATCCAATGAAAACAACTACACCCAAAAAAACACAGGATATAGATAACTTCACAACAAAAAAATTAAAAGAAAACAATCAATGAAACACAGTAAGACCACCAACTCCACAATAAAAGGACCTAACTTTCATTGGTCATTATTATCTATCAACATCAATGGATTCAACTCTCCAATAAAAAGACACAGACTAACAAAATGGTTGTGGAAACAGATCCAAAATTCTGCTGCATCCAAGAAACACATCTTTGCAACAAAGATAAACACTACTTCAGAGTAAAAGGCTTGAAAAATGTTTTCAAGCAAATGGACCCAGAAAACAAGCTGGGGTAGCTATCCCAACATCTATTAAAAAGACTTTCAACTAAAATTAATCAAGAAAGATGAGGAGGGGCATTTCATTCTTATCAAAGGAAAAATCCACCAGGAGGACATCACAATTCTGATCATTATGCCCCAAATAAAAGAGCACCTACATTTGTAAATGAAACATTATTAAACCTTAAATCACACATCGATCCCAGCACCTTCAATGGGAGACTTCAACAATCCACTGTCACCAAGGGACAGCTCATCTAGACAGAAGCTAAATAGGGAAATAAAGGTACTTATAGAGGCCTTAAATTAAATGGACTTACTAGATGTCTACAGTACATTTCACCCAAATTCAAAAGAGTATAGCTTCTTTTCAGCACCTCATGGAACCTATAGCCAACATCAAGCCTCAACACATATAAGAATATTGAAATAATCCCTTGTAGTCTATCTGACCACCATGGACAAAAGCTGGACCTCAACAACAGATATAGCAAAAAAAAAAAAAAAAAAAAAACCTATGCACACAGGGAAATTTGATGACTTGCTACTCAGTGCCAGCTAGGTTAGAGCAGAAATAAGAAAGAAATAAAAGACTTCCTAGAATTCAATGAAAATGAAGGAACAATATAACCAAACTTATAGAACACAATGAAAGGAGTGCTAAGAGGAAAGTTCATAGCACTAAGTGCTTTCAAAAAGAAATTTGAAACATCTCATCCAAGGAACTTATTGGCCCACCTGAAAGCCCTAGGGAAAAAAAAGAAGAAGCAGACACACCAAAGAGGAAATCAGGGCTGAAATCAATAAATTAGAATCAAATAAAACAATTCAAAGAATCAATGAAACCAAGAGCTGGTTCTTTGAGAAAATCAACAAGATAGACAAACCCATAGCCAAACTAACTAAAAGGCAAGAGAAACTATCCAAATCAGCAAAATCAAAAATGAAAAGGAGGACATAACAACAGACACTGAGAAAATCCAAAAATCATTAGGTTCTACAACAAAAGCTTATATGCCACAAAATTTGAAAATCTAAATGAAACAGACAATTTTCTTGATATATTCCATTTACCAAAATTAAATCAAGATCAGGTAAAAAGATTGAATAGGCCTATATTCCCCAAGGAAATAAAAGCCGTCTTCAAAAGTCTCCCTTCCAAAAACAGCCCAGCAGCTGTTTCAGCACACAATTCCACCAGACCTTCAAAGAAGAGCTAACTCCAATTCTCTTCAAACTATTCCACAAAATAAAAACAGAAGAATACTTACCAAACACATTCTTTGAAGCCACAGTCACCGTGATACCTAAACCATACAAAGACCCAATAAAAAAAAGAAATTCAGACCTGTCTCTTATGAACATTGATGCAAAAATACTCAATAAAATACTTGTAAACCAAATCCAAGAACACATAAAAGATATCATCCACCATAACCAAGTAGGCTTCATCCCAAGCATGCAGGGGTGGTTCAAACCACATGATCATCTCCTTAGATGCTGAAAAAGCATTTGACAAAATCCAACACCCATTCATATTTACAGTCCTGGAGAGATCAGGGATACAAGGCACACACTTAAACATAGTAAAGACAATATAGAGCAAGTCTTTGGCCAACATCCAACTAAATGGAGAGAAACTTAAATTAATCTCACTGAAATCAGGGACAAGGCAAGGCTGCCCACTCTTTTCATATCTCTTCAACATAGTGCTTGAAGTCCAAGCTAGAGCAATAAGACAACTAAAAGAGATCAAGGGGATACAAATCAGAAAGGAAGAAGTCAAAGTATCACTATTTGCAGATTATATGATAGTATTCATGAGCGACCCAAAAATTTAACCAGAGAACTCCTTCAGCTAATAAACACCTTCAGCAAAGTGGCTGAATACAAAGTTAACTCAAAAAGATCAGTAGCCCTCTTGTATACAAAAGACAAAAGGGCCGAGAGAGATATAAGGGGAATAACACCTTTCACAATAGCCACCAATAACAAAGTACCTTGCTATGACTCTAATCAAGCATGTGAAAGACCTGTTTGGAAAAAAAAAAAACTCAAGTCTCTGAAGAAAGAAGTTGAAGAACATATCAGAAGATGGAAAGATCTTCCATGTGCATGCATCAGTAGTATTAACATAGTGAAAATGGCCATTCTGCCAAAAGTAATCAGCAGATCCAATGTAATTCTTATCAAATTACCAATGCAATTCTTTATAGACCTTGAAAGGACAATTCAAAACCTCATATGGAAAACCAAAAAAAAAAAAAAAAAATCTAGAATTGCCAAAACAATCTTGTACAACAACAGATCATCTAGAGGTATCTCCATCCCTCATCTCACGCTGTACTACAGAGCAATAGTAATAAAAATTACATGGTACTGGCATAGAAACAAAATCATGGCTCAGTGGAATCGAATAGAAGACACAGAAATAAACCCACACATCTATGGATACTTGATTTTTGACAAAGAAGCCAAAACCATACAATGGAAAAAGACAACATCTTCAACATATAAGGTTGGTCTAACCGGATGTCTACATGTGGAAAAATGCAAATAGATCAATTTATCACTGTGCAGAAAACTACACTCCAAGTGGAACACAGAAATCAACATTAAACCAGACACACTAAATCGGTTACAAAAAAAAGTGGGGAGGAGCCTAGAACTCATTGGCACAAGACACAACTTCCTTAACAGAACACCAACAGCACAGGCTCTAAGATCAACAATCAATAAATGGGACCTCATGAAATTGAAGGGTTTCTGCAAAGCAAAAGACACTGTCATCAGAACAAAACGACAGCCTACAGACTGGAAAAGGATCTTCACCAACCCTATATTTGACAGAGGGCTGATATCCAGAATATATAAAAAACTCAAGAAGATAAACAGCAACAAATGATGCAATGGGGTACAGAGCTAAACAGAGAATTCTCTGTAGAGGAATATAGAATGGCAGAGAAACACTTAAAGAAATGCTTAATGTCCTTAGTCATCATGGAAATGCAAATCAAAATGCCCCTGAGATTTCACCTTACACCCATAAAAATGGCTAAGATTAAAAGCTCAAGTGACAATGCATGATGGAGAGTATGTGTAGAAGGGGGAACCATCCTCCATTGCTGCTGGGAATGTAAACTTGTACAACCACTTTGGAAATCAATCTGGCACTTTCTCCGACAATTAGGAATACTGCTTCCTCAAGATCCAGCTATACCACTCCTAGACATATAAACAAAATATGCTCAAATACACAATAATGACATTTGCTCGACCATGTCCATAGCAGCTTTATTTGTAATAGCCAGAATCTGGAAACAACCCAGATGTCCCTCAACGGAGGAACAGATACAGAAATTGTGGTACATTTACACAATGGAATACTACTCAGCAATTAAAAACAAGGAAATCATGAAATTTGCAGGCAAATGGTGGGATCTAGAAAAATCATCCTGAGTGAGGTATCCCAGAAGCAGAAAGACACACACGGCATATACTCATTTATAAGTGAATATTAGATACGTAATATTTAATAAACACATACTAAAATCTGTACACCTAAAGAAGCTTAGCAAGAAGGACTCTGGGTAAGATGCTCAATCCTCACTCAGAAAGACAAACAGGATAGACATTAGAAGAAGGAGAAAACAGGAACCAGGACAGGAGCCTACCACAGAGGGCCTCTGAAAGACTCTACCCAGCAGTATATCAAAACAGCTGCTAAGACTCATAACCAAACTTTGGGCAGAGTGCAGGGAATCTTATGAAAGGAGGAGGAGATAAGAAGACCTAGAGGGGACAGGAGCTCCACAAGAAGAGCAACAGAACCAAAAAATCTGGGACCAGGTGTCTTTTCTGAGACTGATACTCCAACCATGGATCAACCATGCATGGATATAACCTAGAACACCTGCACAGATGTAGCCTTTGGCAGCTCAGTATCCAAGTGGATGTCCTAGTAATGGGAACAGGGACTGTCTCTGACATGAACTCAGTGGCTGCTCTTTGATCACCTTGCTCTGAGTGGGGAGCAGCCTTGCCAGGCCAGAGAGGAGGACAATGCAGCCAATCTAAGCCAAGCTTAGACTTGATAAGCTAGGGTCAGATGGAAAGTTCACTGATAGGTCCTCCCTTATCAGTGAACTTGGATAAGCTATGGAAAATGAGGGAGGGAGGGTAGTATTGGCAGGGAATGAGGGAGGAGGCTACAGCTAGGATACAAAATGAATAAACTGTAGTTAATATTAAAAAAATGCAAGGAATCAAAAAGGGGGGGGAGTTAATACGACCTGGAGAAGACAGGAGTGCCACAAGGACCAAATATATCTGGGCACAGGGGTCTTTTATGAGACTGTTTCTCCAAACAAGGACCATGTATGGATGCAACCTAGAGCCCCTGCTCAGATGTAGCCCTTGGTAGCTTAGTATCCAAGTGGGTACCCTAATAAGGGGAACAAGGACTGTTTGTGACATGAACTCAATGGTGGGCTCTTTGACCTCTCCCCCAGGGAGGAGCAGCCTTGCTAGGTCACAGAGGAGGACTTTGCAGCTAGTCCTGAAGACACCTGACAGACCAGTATCAGATGTAGGGGGAGGAGGTTCTCCCTTATCAGCGGCAGGGAGGAGATGAGGGAGGGACGGTGGGAATGGGAGGGAAAGAGGGAGTGGAATACAGCAGGGATACAAAGTTAACAAACTGTAACTAATATTAAAAAAAATAAAAATTAAAAAAAAAAGAATACCAAGAAAAAAGCCTTAGAGTAAGATAAAGTCAAACAGATTATGGCTTTCTGTAAAGAAATACAGGAAAACGCAGCAGCCAGTTTGTGGCTTGCTTTCAGAGAGGAAAAAATTAAGTCACTAAAAGACATAAAAGAAATAGAAGAGGGGATCCACGGCGGCGGACCAGCAGTGCAGCAGAGTCTGCACGGTGACTAGCAGGTGGAACTCTGGGCCCTAAAACACCAGTGATTGTTTCCCAGGTGAGAGGAACCCCACGGTGTGGGATTCAGTTGGTTTCAGGTCAACAGCTCAACCAAGGAAGAGTTCCCGGTCCCACCAGGTGCTAGGTCCCCAGCCCAGAACCTCCTGCCAGCGTGCTCTGATCACTGTTCCAGACTGAACTGTGGGCCCCACAACACCAGAGACTGGGATTTCCAGTTTAGAGAAAACCCCACGGTGCAGGAAATGATCAGGACTGACCTTAGGTCACCCAGACAATCCCTGGTAAAGGACCCAGGTCTGGCAGGCATCCAGGCACCAGCCCAGAGTGAGACACTTAAGTCGCCAGCACAGAGTCCTTGCCTGCAACCCTGACTCACCATCCCAGACAAAACTGAGGGCCCCAGGGCACCAGAGACTCTGAGTTTTTCTGTAGTGTGGAAACCCACAGTGAGATGAACAGCAGGTCTGACCTCAGAGCACTCAGTTGACATCCCCCCCCCCCCCCCCCCCCCGAAAAAAGTCCTCAGGAGAAGTTCCCAGGTTCCTACAGGTACCCAGTCGTCAGCAAGGTAGAGCCATGAGCCTGTGCCTGCGGGCTCTACTCACCATGCCAGACCCCAAAACACCACAGACTCAGAGAAAACATCAGCTCCAACCCTCAGGACACCCAACTCCAGAAAAGTTTCTGGGTCCCACAAGCTCTAGACTCTGGCCTTTTACTGCACACAGGAGTGCCTTGCTCACCTGCCATTGATTACGGCTAGGGTATGATTCACATAGCTCCAACCTCAGCCTGCAAAAGCCTGAGCGCCATTGGAGCAGCTGTCAGATACTGCTCCAATGTGCGACCGGTTATTCCCAGCTAAACTGATGAAACCACAGGACTCTGTTCTTCATGGGGGCTGTGCCCAGCCAATACAGCTTAAGAGCAGCAGCAGCCGCAGCTCACTAAATTCAGAGCAAAACAAAAACAAAAAACAAACAAAAAAACAGCAGCAGGGCAGCCTTCTCTAGGACTTTTCCTGATGAGAGGAGAGTCTTCCTGAACACCACAGTTACCACACAGGTACATATGCCTGAGATGAACTGTGACAATTCCTGAGCAGCACCACCATTCAGTTGACCATACCTAAAAAGCTGAGGAGATCTTCTTCAGAGCCCTGCCAAGGAGATTCTCCCCACCCAGGACCCCAGCAGGCAACAGAAATTAACAGACAACACCTGAGACAGCCAGATGAGTACAGGCCAGTGTAAAAGCACAACCAACAAAAGGCAAAGCAATATGGCATCCCCAAACCCAATTATCCAGGGGCAAGTAGCCCTGGACACCCTATCATAAGTGAAATTCAAGAAGATGACCTTACATCTATGCTTATGAAGAAGTTAATGGAGGAAACAAATAAAATGTGTGAAGAATTAGAGGAAGATAATGTCAAAAACATTATGGCCATCTGTAAACAGGAAGATGCAGCCAAACAGTTTGTGGCTTTCAGAGAGGAAATTATTAAATCACTTAAATAATAAATAAATAAATAAATAAATAAATAAATAAATAAATAAATAAATCAGAGGAATGTGCAAGCAAACATGTGAAGGAATTGGAAAAACAGGAAAACACAGTCAGACATGGGAAAGAAGTCAGCAAAAACGGTTCAAGATCTGAAGCTAGAATTGGAAAAATTAAAACACAAACAGAGGAATTCATGGAGAGGGAGAACTTAGGAAAGAAAACAGGAACCACAGAGGTAAGCATAACCAACAGACTACAAGAGATGGAAGAAAGAATCTCAGGTGTGGAAGATATAGAGGAAGAAATCAATGAAGCCATCAAAGAAAATAATACATCTAAAAAATTTCCTGACATAAACCTTCCAATAAATCCAAGACAACATGAAAAAACAAAACCTAAAATTAATAGGAATAGAGGATAAAGAAGAGTCCCATCTCCAAGGCCAAGACAATTTTTTCAACAAAATCATAGAAGAAAATTCCCCCAACTTAAAGGAGAAGCCAATAAGAATAAAAGAGGCCTGTAGAACACCTAATAAATTAAGACTAGAAAAGAAAATCCTCTTGCCACATAATAATCAAAACAGTTAAATATACAGAACAAAGAAAAAAATACTAAAAGCTGCAAGGGAAAAGGCCAAGTAACATGTAATGGCAAACCCATCAGAATCACACCCGACTTCTCAATAGAGACTATGAAAGCCAGAAGGGCCTGGCTGGATATCATGCAACCCTAAGAGAACACAGATGTCAGCATAGGCTACTATACCCAGCAAAACTCTCAGCCTCATAGACTTTCAAACAAGATATTCAAGGACAAAAACAAATTTCAACATTACTTACACACAAATCCAGTGTTACAGAAGATACTGGAAGAAAACATACAACCCAAGAAAACTAACTACTTTCAAGAAAACAAAATAAATAAATAACCTCACTACAGCAAAACAAAAAGTAGACAAGCACACAAACACACTACCATAAAAAAAAAAAAAACAGCAAAATCATTCATCTCTCTCAAAATCAATGGAATCAATTCTTGAATAAAAAGACACAGACTAACAGAATGGATGCATAAACAAGACCCAACAATCTGTTGCATACAAAGAAGCATACCTAAATCAAAAAAGATAGACATTATTATCTGAGAGTAAAGGGCTGGAAAACAGTTTTCCATTCAAATGGACACAAGAAGCAATCAAGAGTAGTCATTCTAATATATAATAAAATAGACTTTCAACCAAAATTAAACAAAAGAGATAGGGAAGCATGCTTCATAATACTCAATGGAAAATTCCATCAGGAAAATATCAAAATCCTGAATATTTATGCCCCAAATACAAGAACACCACATTTGTAATAGAAATTTTAATAAAACTGAAACCAAACAGATTCCCACACATTAATAGCGGGAAACTTCAACACCCCACTCTCAACAAAGCACAGGTCAAAAAACAGAATTAAACAAAGAAACAATAACTCTAACAGAGGTCATGACTCAAATGGACCTAACAGAAATCTACAGAATCTTTAACACAAACAACAACAAAAAAAATGCTTTCTCAGACAATTAGGAATAGTGCTTCCTCAAGACTCATCTATACCCCTCATAGATATATATCCAAAAGATGCTCAAGTATATAACAAGGACATTTGCTCAACCATATTTGTAGCCGCTTTGTTTGTAATAGCCAGAAGCTGGGAACAACCCAGATGTCCCTCAGTTGAGGAATGGATACAGAAATTGTGGTACATCTACACAACGGAATATTACTCAGCAATAAAAAACAAAGAAATCATGAAATTTGCAGGCAAATGGTGGGAACTGGAAAAGATCATCCTGAGTGAGGCATCCCAGAAGCAGAAAAACTCATAGGCTATATGCTCACTCAGAAGTGGATATTAGACATAAAATATAGGATAAACATACTAAAATCTGTACACCTAAAGAAACTAATCAAGAAAAAGGACCCTAGGTAAGATGCTCAATCCCCATTCAGAAAGACAAACAAGATGGACATCAGAAAGAGGAGAAACCAGAGAACAGGACAGGAGCCTACCACAGAAGGTCTCTGAAGGACTCTATCCTGCAGGGTATCAAAACAGAGACTGAGACTCATAGCCAAACTTTGGGCAGAGTGCAGAGAATCTTATAAAATAAGGGGGTGATATCAAGACCTGGAGAGGACAAGAGCTCCACAAGGAGAGCAACAGAACCAAAAAATCTGGGCACAGGGGTCTTTTCTAAGAGACTGATACTCCAACCAAGGACCATTCATGGAGATAACCTACAACTTCTGCACAGATGTAGCCCATGGCAGTTCAGCATCCAAGTGCATTCTATAGTAATTGAGACAGGGACTGTCTTTGGCATAAACTGATTGGTCTGCTCTTTGATCACCTCCCCTAGAAGGGGGAGCAGCCTTACAAGGCCACAGAGGAAGACAATGCAGTCACTCCTGATGAGACATGATAGACTAGGATTAAAAGGAAAGAGAGGAAGACCTCCCCTATCTGTGGACTGGGGGAGGGTCATGGGTGGTGAAGTGGGGGAGGTAGATTTGGGATGGGAGGAGGGAGTAGGCTACAGCAGGTATACAAAGTGAATAAACTGTAATTAACAATAAAAAGTTGTATGATGAAAAGGAAACAGAAGAATGTTCACACAAACAGATAAAGGAATTGAAGGAAAATGCTGTCAGACATGTGAAAGAAATCTAAAAAACAGTTAAAGATCTGAAGATAGAATTGGAAAAATTAAAGAAAACACAAACAAAGGAAATCATGGAGAGGAAGAACTTAGGAAAGAAAACAGAAACTACAGAGGTAATCATAACCAACAGACTACAAGAGATGGAAGAAAGAATTTCAGATATAGAAGATACAATGGAAGAAATCAATATATCTGTCAAAGAAAATGTTTCATCTAAAAAATTCCTGACATAAACCATCCAAGAAATCCAAGACCACATGAAAAGACAGATCTTAAGAATAATTGGAATAGAGGAAAACAAAGACTCCCATCTCCAAGGCTAAGACAATTTTTTCAACAAAATCATTGAAGAAAATTTCCCCAACTTAAAGGAGAGGCCAATAAGAATACAAGAGACATACAGAACACCTAATAAATTAGAACAGAAAAGAAAATCCTCCCAACACATAATAATCAAAACAGTTAAGTACACAGAACAAAGAAAAAATACTAAAAGCTGCAAAGAAAAAAGGCCAAGTAACAAATAATGGAAAACCCATCAGAGTCATACCTGACTTCTCAACAGAGACTATGAAAGCCAGAAGGGCCTGGAACCTACGAGAACACAGATGTCAGCCCAGGCTGCTATGCCCAGCAAAACTCTCAGTCATCACAGATGGAGAAAACAAGATATTCAAGGACAAAAACAAATTTCAACAATACCTAACCACGATTCCAACATTACAAAAGATACTAGAAGGAAAAATGCAACCCAGGAAAGCTAGCTACAGTCAGGAAACACATGAAATAAATAACTTCTCTATAGCAAAACTAAAAATAGCCAAGCACACACACTATCACAACCAACAGCAAAATCAAAGGAGCTAACAGCATTTAATCTCTCTCATTAATCTCTCTCAAAATCAATGGACTTACCTCTCCAATAAAAAGACACAGACTAACAGAATGGATCTGTAAATAAGACCCAACAATATGTTGCATACAAGAAAAACACGTAAGTCACACAGATATTACCTGAGAATAAAGGACTAGAAGACAGTTTTCCAAGCAAATGAACACAAGAAGCAAGCAGGAGTAGCCATTCTAATATCTAACAAAATATATTTTCAACCATAATTAATCAAAAGAGATTGGGAAGGTCACTTCATACTCATAAAAGGAAAATCCTACCAAGAAGACATCACAATTGTGAACATCTATGCACGAATAACAAGAGCACCTACATTTGTAAAAGAAACATTAATAAAACTAAAACCAAACATAGATCCACACACATTAAGAGTGGGAAACTTCAACACCCCACTCACAACAAAGGACAGGTCAACAAAATAGAAATTAAACAAAGAAACAATGGCTCTGACAGAGGTCATGAAACAAATGGACCTAAGAGACATCTATAGAACTTTTCGCCCAAACACAAAAGAATTTACCTTCTTCTCAGCATCTCATGGAACCTTCTGCAAAATAGACCATATAGTTGGTCACAAAGCAAGCCTCAACAGATACAAGAAGATTGAAATAATCCCTTGTATCCTCTCTGATCACCATGGACTAAAGCTGGACCTCAACAACAGAAATGGCAAAAAGCCTACATCCACTACTCAATGACAGCTGGGTCAGGGGAGAAATAAAGGAAGAAATTAAAGACTTCCTAGAATTTAATGAAAATGAAGGCACAAAATACCCAAACTTGTGAGACAAATGAAAGGAGTGCTAAGAGGAAAGTGCCTTCAAGAAGAAAATCGATACATCTCATTCAAGCAACTTAATAGCTTACATGAAAGCCCTAGGAAAAAAAGAAGCAGACACTCCCAAGAAAGAAGACAGCTGGAAATAATCAAACTCAGGGCTGAAATCAATAAATTAGAAATAAAACTATTCAAAGAATCAATGAAACCAAGAGTAGGTTCTTTGAGAAAATCAACAAGATAGATAAATCCATAGCCAAACTAAATAAAAAGCAGAGACACACCATCCAAATCAACAAAATCAGAAATGAAAAGGGGGACATAACTACAGACACTATGGAAATCCAAACAGGTCTTACTTCAAAAGCCTATATGCTACAAAATGTGAAAACATAATGAAATGGATAATTTTCTTGATCGATTCCACTTAACAAAGCTGAAATCAAGATCAGGTAAATAAATTAAATAGTCCTATTTCCCCAAGGAAATAGAAGCAATCATCAAAAGTATCCCACTGAATAAAAGCTCAGTGCCAGATGGTTTCTGTGCAGAATTCTACGAGACTTTCAAAGAAGAGCTAACGTCAATACTCTTCAAATTATTGCACAAAAAAGGGAACAGATTGTGGTTTCATAGAATGAAACCTTGATACCTACACCTCACAAAGATCCAACCAAGAAAGAGAATTTCAGGCCAATCTCCCTTATGAACATTGATACAAACATACTCAATAAAATACTCGCAAACCAGCCAGTCCTGAAGATACCGGATAAACCAGTATCAGATGAAAGGGGAGGAGGTTCTCCCCTATCAGTGGACTTGGAAAGGGGCAGGGAGGAGATGAGGGAGGGAGGGTGGGATTGGGAGGGAAAAAGGGAGCAGGATACAGCAGGGATACAAAGTTAACAAACTGTAATATTAAAAAAACAAAAATTAAAAAAAAGAAAACGTTACTAAAAGATATTCAGGCTATGCTAAATTATGTATGAGTATTTAAAATATGCAAATTGTTGCATAATATGAAGAGTAAATTTAAATAGATAAAATATATACATAAATGAATGGCATTTTGGAATCTAGGAAAACTGATGAATTGAAGTATATGTCCCCAAGGTAAAGAAATATTAATTAGGAAACTGTTGAACTAATAAAAAAAATAATTAGGTTCAGCAGTATTCTGTTTTTATAACTGAACATATTTTTTAGATACAAGCTGCACGGCAAATAATCCCAAGTCTAGTGCCATGTGCATTTATTGTCCTGAATGAGGTGTGTGAAGAGAATTGTCTTATCTAAGTAATCTAGCATTTTTCAAAATGTGATTAGATGGAAATATGATACGTCATCATGCTAAGAGTCGCACACTGGAGATTATAGCCCTCAGATGAGGCTGAAGGCTCACTTAAATGGCGTCATAATGATCAGGAGTCAGCAGTTGGCTTGTTACCTTACATAAAGTTGAATTCTGGGAAGAACAGCATTAATGTGGGATTTTTCAATCTAGAGGTTGAATCGAACTGATTATAGCATTTGATCTTTCTATTTTCAAGCATGAAGTTCATTATTTTACTAAATCTTTTTTGTCCAATTATTAATGAGCACTTTTCACAATATTAAAATGTATTCTATTGCAACCAGAGTATAACTTTATTTAACTTGACTGCCTAAGGATAAATGACTTCATGTTAATATATGGTGTCTCTGGGTGAGGTACAGGGCAGGGAATCCTAAGTTATAAATCAGGACCAGGCTGAGAAGGAAGGGAGGGATACCTTGGCATTTATAACTGTTTCTTCATACTTTTCAGAGGGGTCTAAAATGAGTGCTTAATCACTCCATTGTGTGCACATTGTTTTATAAATTCCATTTTATGCATGAAAAAAATGCTCACAAGCCAAATCCAAGAACACATCAAAGATATCATCCACTACGACCAAGTAGGCTTCATCTCAGGTGTGCAGGGGTGGTTCATTATGCTTAAATACATCACTGCAATCCACCATCTATATGAACAAACAGAAAAAAAAAGCATGATCATCTCTTCGATGCTGAAAAAGCATTTGACAAAATCCAACATGCACTTATAAAGTACTGAAGAGATCAGGGATACGAGGCACATACCTAAACATAGTAAAGACAATATAAAGCAAGCCTATAGCCATCATCAAACTAAACGGAGAGAAATATATATCAATTTCACTGAAATCAGGGACAAGACAAGGCTGCCACTCTCTCCATATCGCTTCAACATAGTTCTTAAAGTCCTTGCTTGAGCAATAAGACAGTTAAAGGACATCAAAGGATTGTGTTTGGAAAGGAAGAAGATAAAGTATCACTATTTGCAGATGATATGATAGTATACATGAGTGATCCCAAAAATTCTATCACAGAACTCCTACAGCTGATAAACACCTTCATCAAATTGGCTGGATACAAAATCAACCCAAAAATCAGTAGCCCTCCAGTATACAAAAGACAAATGGGCTGAGAGAGAAATTATGGAAACAACACCCTTCACAATAGCCACAAAGAACATAAAGTACCTTGGTGTGACTCTAACCAAGAAAGTCAAGGACTTGAATAAAAAAATACTTCCATTCTCTGAAGGAAGATATAGAAGAAGATATCAGAAGATGGAAAGGTCTCCCATGCTCATGGTTCAGCAGGATTAACATAGTAAAAATGGCCATTTTACCAAAAGCAATCTATAGATTTAATGCAATTTCCATCAAATTAGCAACACAATTCATTATAGACCTTGAAAGAAAAATTCATATGGAATAACAAGAAACCCAGAATTGCTAACATAATCTTCTATAATAAAATATCTTCTGGAGATATCTCCATCCCTGATCTCAAATTGTACCTAGAGAGTAACAGTAATAAAAACTGCATGGTACTGGCATTGAAACAGGCTGGTGAATCAATGGAATCAAATAGAAGAACCAGAAATGAACGCACACGGGTATGGTTACCTGATTTTTGACAAAAATGTCAAAACCATACAATAGGGAAAAAAAAACCCAGCATCTTCAACAAACAGTGCTGGTCTAAATGTATGTCTACATGTAAAATATGCAAATAGGTCCATATCTATCACCCTTTATAAAGCTAAAGTCAAAAGTGTATCAAAGACCTCAATATAAAAAGAGACACACTAAATCAGTTAGAAGAAAAAGTGGGGAAGAGCATTGAACTCATTTGCCCAGCAGATTACTTCCTGAACAAAACACCAACAGCACAGGCTCTAAGATCAACAACCAATAAATGGGACTTCATGAAACTGAAAAGCTTCTGTAAAGCAAAAGACACTGTCTTCAGAACAAAGCGACAGCCTACACACTGGGAAAGGATCTTCACCAATCCCATATCAGACAAAAGGCTAATATCCAGAGTATATAAAGAACTCAAGAATTTAAACAGCAAAAATTCAAGTAATCCAATTAAAAAATGGGGTACAGAGCTAAACAGAGAATTGTCAAAAGAAGGACATCGAATGGCAGAGACACATTAAAAGAAATGCTCAACGTCCTTATTCTCAGGGAAATACAAATCCAAATTACCCTGAGATTTCACCTTATACCCATCAGAATGGCTAAGATCAAAAACTCATGTGACAATACATGCTGGAGAGGATGTGGAGAAAGGGTAACCCTCTTCCACTGCTGGTAGGAATGTAACCTTGTACAACCACTCTGGAAATCAATCTGGTGCTTTCTAAGACAATTAGGAATAGTGCTACCTCAAGACCCAACTATACCACTCGTAGGCATATATCCAAAAGATGCTCAAGTATTACAACAAGGACATTCATTTAACCATGTTTATAGCAGCTTTATTCATAATAGCCAGAATCTGGAAACAACCCAGATGTCCCTCAATTGAGGAATGGACACAGAAATTGTGGTACATTTACACAATAGAATACTACTCAGCAATTAAAAACAAGGAAATCATGAAATTTGCAGGCAAATGGAGGGACCTAGAAAAGATCATCCTGAGTGAGGTATCCCAGAAGCAGAAAGATACATATGATATATACTCACTTATAAGTGGATATTTTACAATATAATATAGGATAATCATACTACAACCTGTACACTGAGACTCATAGCCAAACTATGGGCAGAGTACAGGGAATCTTATGAAAGAAAGGAGAGAAAAAAAGATATGGACGGGACAGAAACTCCACAAGGAGAGAAAAAAATCTGGCACATGGGTTTTATGTGAGACTGATGCTCTAACCAAGGACCATTCATGGAGATAACCTAGAACCCCTGCACAGATGTAGCCCATGGCAGCTCAGTCTCCAAATGGGTTCTCTAGTAATGGGAGCAGAGACTGTCTCTGACATAAACTCAGTGGCCTAATCTGTGATCACCTCTTCCTGAGGGGGGTGCAGTCTTACCAGGCCACAGAAGAAGACAATGCAGCCAGTTCTGATGAGAGAAGATAGACTAGGATCAGAACAAAGGGGAGGAGGACCTCCCCTATTAGTAGACTTGGAGAGGCACATAGGAGGAGATGAGGGAGGGAGGATGGGCTTGAGATGGGATGAGGGAGGGAGCTACAGCAGGTATACAAAGTGAAAAAACTGTACTTATAAAAATATAAATATTTAAAAAGTGGAAAAAAACAAAAAAGTTACGGACATGAAGTCAACTGACTTGACATCTATAACTAGCACTAGAATAAAAAGTAATTCAAAGAAAGCCTAGATTGTGCCAGTAGACTCTTAGGCGAAGATTTTTTTATAGGGTTTTTTTTTTGATAATTTATTTTTATTTTATGTGCATTGGTGTTTTGCATGCATGTATGTCTGTGTGAGGGTATCAGATCTTAGAGTTACCGACAGTTGTGAGCTGCCATGTGGGTGCTGGGAATTGAACCTGGGGCCTCTGGAAGAGCCGTCAGTGTTCTTAACCTCTGAGCCATCTCTCCAGCAAGGTTTTTTGTTAACATATATGTATAATAATTTGTTCTGATATTGACACAGTAAATGAAAATATAAGTCAAAAAATCTATCAGGCGTTGGTATCTTCTATAGAATTGATAGAGGGTTAAATATTAACAGCTGTAATAATTTAATTATATGATTGTTTTTAATAACCAATTTTCAACAACAAGGATTCCATACCTGACAGTTGTCCTTGGCTAGGGACACAAGAGCTTCATCCTTCACCAGCATGGAGCCTGGGGTCTTTTCATGGTGGCATAACCCGGGTATAGTCATCTTGTACTCTCATTCTCTGCTAAGTTGTGGGTGTCATCTCCTCAAGCACAAATTCCTTGGCACACACCCTGCTGATACTTACTGCCAATTTTTTTTTTTTTTTTTTTTTTTTGCCATAGCAAGGGTCACTTCAAGAACCACATTGTGCCTCAAACCCTTTATCACCCCACCTCCTACTATAATATGCTGAAGTTATATTAGGCCTTTATCCCAAGAAGCCAGTATGTATTTCTCCCACCACATAGCCCAAACATCCCTGCTATATGCAAGTCCCTCTGAACCCCAGCCCACCCTGGTAGACACTGTGCTTCCTACCATCACCTTGTCCACAACAATGAGCTATTATATGAGGTCTCTGAGGCCTGACCACACCTCTGTCCAGCTTCCTCCTATGTGCTGGATTGTAGCATGAGGAACAACCAGACCAAGCTTTTCCACACTATGCTGAGCACACTGGCCCAAAATGGGAAGGCTGGACATGTGGTGAGAATATCATCTTATTAACGAAGCCTGAACATAAATTACCCAGTTTCATGTAATAATGTATATTCTAAGAGGAAGACATGCGATGACATTCAATTTCCTCTACCTGCATTTTCACACAAATGACATGGATCCATAGAAAGGAGTACAGACATGAGCACACTTGCAATGTGAAAACATGTATATAAGTCTAGAATTAGAGGGTTGAGTGCTGCCATTGTGTTTTCTATGGTAGTGGCATCAATGTGTGTTCCCATATTGTGGCAGCTTTCTGAGTACAAATGAAAAGATTGCTCCTGCCAGGGACTGAAGTCCTCAGGGAAGATCAGACATCAGTGCCACGGATGCTTTGCCTACCTTCCTGGACAAGCTATGAGTGATGCTCATATATGGACGTGACCACAATGTTCCTCCTTCCTACCTAGGCTGGGGGCCGGATTCCTGGTGAGTGGAGGGGTTCCTCTCCCTCTGATTTTTAGGGGCCAATGCCACTGCTGAGACTTCTGATCTCTGCTGTTTCTAGCTCTTCTTAGGAAGAGCTGTCCTCAGGCAGGATACTTCAACTCCCTCATTATGTTTATTTTCCCCCATCACATAAAAACCTATGAAGAAATTCATGGACTGAGTTACTTACCTGATGAATTTCTGGTAGTGTCCATCCCAGAAAGCAGTCTAAACCTGAGCAGACCTGTGCTTGCTTTGAATCCCAGCCCTCCTTGGTGGACTCTGAGTTATCTTCTAGCTAAAAACACTGCTGTTACTAGGGCAGTGATTTACCCTGTGAGGTCACAAAGGCCTCCCCTCACTTCATTCTGAGAATTAAAAAGCATATCCAGACTGTAGTTATGTCCTAGATAGGTCCATACTTGGTTTCTACCAAACTGTGTGCAAGCATCCAGAAGCTTTACCTTTGGGAAGGTAGCTGGAAATGTTTTTCTAAGAAACATTCCTGGGAATCATGTACAAACATCTGTCAGTCTCCTCTCCCCATCTTCCCACAGATACCTCCAGCCTTGAGAAGAGGAACACAGCAGACAATGCTACTTCCTTAGCTTGAATGTCTGAACACCTCTTCATCTCAGATTCTCTGTAGCTATCGCAGTTCTTTGTTGTCACTCAGACTGCAGGAGTCCATCTGCTGCCCCTTTTATATGACTCCAAAACTAATCATATCTGTTTCCTACCCTCTGTGCACCATTAATAATTTAGCTTGAGTTGGGTTGTGGGTTAGCGGAATGCTTGCCTATGATGCCCATGGCTCTGGGTTTTAGAGGGAACAGCACAAAATTAAATAGATGAATGGTGAATAAATATACACAGTGTGGGTGGATCACAATAGATCTCTTTGCAGGCAAAGCCCAGCATGTGAGGTTCACAGACTCCTGGCAGCACCTGCTTTTCCTTATCCATCCTCAGTGGACTTTTCACCCAAATAAATGTGTGAGTGAATGATCATGTTATCCAAGTCCATTCAAAGCCTCTGTCCCCATGTGCTTGCAGGTTATGCTGTGGTGGGATGGTTTTGGTAACCCTGCTCAGACAAAGCTATGCTTTGCATGTGCAGGAGCTGCAGTCTCTCAACCTCCAGTTTTCCACTGTTGCTCATGAAGGGATGGTAGATGGAAACAATGACTGATACCCAACACTCAGGATTGCTGGCCACTCATAGTCTTGGGGCATGGTGTGTTTTCTGTAGTGACTCGGGAGGCGTAAAGCTCAGCCATTAATTGTGAAAGGCTTTACACACTTTGATTTGCAAGGCTCTGACTTGGAGAGACATGATTCAGTGTCTAGCATAAGGGTGTTTTAATGTTGTCACACTGTACGTGTTTGCATTCAGCTAGTCCCACAGGTAACATGACTGATGAGCACGAGGACCTTGTGGGTGTCATTAAGAGATTATGGGAAGTCAAAGTGCCTGAAGGAAGAGCAGGCTTTTACAGCAGGTGGAGATGTATAGCCAGTGTGTTCTACTGAGCCTAGCCATGTGCTGTCTTCCCCACGGGTGCATTTGGCTGTTGCTGGCTACCTACTGCGGAACACAGGTTATAGGTGGTAATGTTTGGGTACAGACAGATTTGTATCATTCTTTACTGTGAGAAACTAACTTTTCTACGCAAAGCATGACCCTCTCGTGGGGATGAAAAAGGCTGACCAAGCCTGATTAAAAGCCTGGGATTAGAATTTAAAGTGAAGTTAATTTTAAAGTCATCTGCACACACTAATTTGTTAATTCTATGTTGAAACTCATAGTGACATGTGGTTCAGATAAACGACCCCCATGAGTTTGCTTCAAAGTGAGCTGAACATTTGTGCCACTTTTCAGTGAGAGAAATCTCTCCCAGGATCTGTGGGCTCAAGGCTCTGACAGCAGAAATAGTGTGAGCCTGGTTCCTGGGGGGGACTCAGATCTTCCATTACACTGTCCCATCTCATAAAGAAACCAAATTGTGTTTTAGAAAGCTCATTACCTTGCACAACTGCCTTAAAAGTGACACATGCAGCTAAAATATATCTTTTTTTATTAATTACACTTTATTCACTTTGTGTCCCCCCATAAGTCCCTCCCTCCTCCCCTCCCGACCCCACCCTCAATCCCCCCTTCACATATGCCCCTCCCCAAGTCTACTGATAGGGGAGGTTCTCCTCTCCTTCCTTCTGATCTTAGTCTATCAGATCTCATCAGGAGTGGCTTCATTGTCTTCTTCTGTGGCTTGGTAAGGCTGCTCCCCCCTCAGGGGGATGTGATCAAAGAGCAGGCCAATCAGATTATGTCAGAGGCAGTCCCTCTTCCCATTACTATGTAACCCACTGGACACTGAACTGTCATGTGCTATATCTGTGCAGGGGTTCTAGGTTATCTCCATGATGGTACTTGCTTGGAGTATGAGTCTCTGGGAAGACCCCCGTGTTCAAATTTCTGGTTCTGTTGCTCTCCTTGTGGAGTTCCTGTCCTCTCCAGATCTTACTATTTCCCACTTCTTACATAAGATTCCATGCACACTGCCCAACAGTTGGCCATAAGTCTCAGCATCTGCTTTGGTAGTCTGCAGGGCAGAGCCTTTCAGAGGCCCTTTGTGGCGGGTTTCTAGCTTGTTTCCTGTTTTCTTCTTCTGATGTCCATACTCTTTGCCTTTCGGGATGGGGATTGAGCATTTTAGTCAGGGTCCTCTCTTTTGATTATTTTCTTTAGATGTACAGATTTTAGTAGGTTTATCCTATATTACATATCTATATGAGTATATATTTTAGTTACATCAGGAATTTGACCTTTAATGTTAAAATGTTCAAAACCTGGAAATCCTAATATAGTTAGTAATAAATGTATGAATTGAAAAAAATAAAAGTAGTTAAAATCTGTTATCTATCTTTGAATCTTTTAAAATATAAAATTCCCGAGATGTTATTTCACCTTTTTGCTTATTTTAAAGTGAGCAGTCTAGTAGTGTTTGTTGCATTCATGATGCTTTGTAACCACTGCCATTATCTAATTGTAGATATCTAATTCTATAGTTGTGATGGATACTTTTTGTTGTCAACTTAACTGTAGGTGCGCACACCTGTGAGGAGTTTTCTTGATTTGATTCTTTTGAGGTAGAAAACCCATCCCAAATCTGGTCACAGCAGAAAGGACATGGAAGAAGGCAACTTTTGTTTTTCTGTCTGCTGCTTCTCACTCTCACTGGCAAGTTCATCTATTATGACTTATTCCTTCCAAATGGAAGGAAGGAAAATGAAAAATTTCAAGAAAGGTTCTCTCTGAAATAGAAAACCCTTGAGTGAAGATAAAATGTAATCAAGCTGATCATGTCAAAAATTGAAATAAATTAAAACTTCATTATTAAAAAAAAAGTGACACATGAAGCAGCATCACTGTCAGAACAGTGAACAGCGATAAGAGGGGCATCCCCAGGAGGCATAATACACCCCACAAGTTCCACTATCTATGAAATAGACCATGTTCAGTGCTAAAGGCCGCACTGCATGACGGTTGACATGGTTAAGGAATTTCCTACTGTGTGACTGTTCCACTTCCCATTTACCAGACGGCAGGTACTCAGTTGTTCCCATTTGTGAATGGCACTGCTGTGAGCATGTGAGCCAACCTCTGACACACTGGCTCTATGTCCTGTGAATCTGTACACAGGAGTGTGATCACTGGATATCATGGATATTATGTTTGTTTCATGCCATGTCATTTTCCATAGTTTTAAGACATTCATGTGTATAATTTTTTTGCTACTATTTATCAGTGAAAATTAAACTTTAAAAGAAAGTACTGTAAATCTTGCCATAACACAATGGTTGGGGAACTTGCAAGCCCTATGGATGAAACTACTACAATAATTATGCAAAATAGACAGACTATAAAACTGCTTCCAAATTCCTGTGTTTATACCCATAGATTAGTGCAGTTCTCAGACCTCGGCAGATTAGTTCTTAGTACTGTGCAGGGTGGTTAACTGAGAAACTCTCAATTGGTCAAAATGCAGAGACTACAAGCCACAAATGGAGCATCTGAACTACCCCATCCTACACTGCTCTCCCTGGTGATTAGGGACCACCGTGAAAGAGGAGTAAGCAGATTGCTAGAGCCAGAGGTCAGAGATGACCGGAATGAAACAGTGTCTTCTGAATGTAACCGGATTGCTGTACTCACGAACTCACAGCATCTGTGGTTGTCTATATAAGACATGTACAAGATCCAGCCAGTCACATTCCAGTATAAAGACTGAGCCGATCACATGCCCTTATCACTAGCTGATATATATGGAGAGTTGCTAGATCCTGCTGAAAAAAAAAAAATTCCGTTTTCTTTAAAGGTCATGTTCTCACTCTCATAGATGATCTGGTGTCATTATAGTAAGGGCTTGTTGGAATAAATGTCCTTTCTTTCTGTACTGCAAAACCATGAGGTTTATCTGTTATACCATTCACCATGAGAGAGGACAATATTAGGTCTCTGAGAAACCAACTAGCTCTTTATCTTTTCACCTGCAGACCTGAGAAAGTGCATTCCTTTTTTTCTCCTCTTCCTCCTCCTTCTTCCTCTTTTGCTTTGTTCTTCTTCTAGTAATATCTAGGCTCTGATGCTTTTTTGAAACACATACTCAATTATATATAATCTCAGAACTTTATTCTGATAATTTGACTGGTGTAGAAGGCAGAAAATAGCTATCACTTTATCTCAAATTTTTTCTAAGATGGAAACCTCCTTTTTCTAGTTATTTTGGTATTTTCATATATTACCTAGTTATAATTTTAGTGCAGTAGCTATGTAGTTTAAAAGGTTCATTGTTACAGACTATTGCCATTGAGCTTGGTGATTCAACAGGACATGGTGGTAAGATACTATTGATGAAAACACTACTTACTTTTGTCACAGAACATGGAAAAATCAAATGGGCCTTGAATAGATGGGTTTCTCCAAGCTGACCGGCTTTGAGATTGAAGAAATAATCTATGCAGGTTGCTGGAGAACCCACTGACAGTTTCCTCCAAATGTATACCTGAGAGCTATCAAAGACCTCCAGTGTGGGAAGACATACCTATGGGTAAAATATGAATGTTGAGCGACTGTCTTAGTGATTTTGCTATTGCTATGAAGAGATACCACGACAAAGGACACTGATAGAAGGCTTTATTGGGGTCTGCAGACTCAGGTGAGTCCATGGCAGGAATCATGGCAACAGAACACCAAGATTTTGAACTGTAAAAACCAGTATCTTGTTAGGTGTGTCTTAGCCCTAACACACATCTTTAACCCAAAAGCTTTCTATTTACTGTAAACAAGTACTTGTGGCACTGCTCAGCCCTTAGCACACACTTTTAATCCAAAAACTTTCTCTGTAAACAGGATTAAATAAAGTTAACCATAGGTCAGGAGGCAGAGCAAGCAAACAGCTAACAGAAATTAAACAGAAAGTAGGGACATTGAGAGAAGTGTATTTAAGATAACAAAGAGAAGAAGAAAAGAGTTTTTGGCTTTTTCATTCTGGGACTGAGCTGAGCAGATAGGGCTTTGTCCTTCTGCAATTTCGCTGAATAGAAAAGTCAGCTGTTTTTTGTTTGGTTGGTTGACTTTTCCCTGCCTCTCTGAGCTAGTGGGCTTTTGCCCCACCATCTGGCTCTTGAGTCTTCATTGACAAAAATCAAATGGTTAGGAATAACATTTCTCCACATAACGTCTGTTGTATGTCTCCATATCTCTTTCCATCTGCTACAGGAGGAAGCTTCTCTGAATATAACTGAAAAAGGCACTGACCTATGAGTATAGCAGAATACTGTTAGGAGTCATTGTCTTAGTTAGGGTTTCTATTGCTGTGAAAAGACACTATGACCACTGCAACTCTTATAAAGAAAACATTTAATTGGATCTGGCTTACAGTTTCAGAAATGTAGTCCATTATCATTGTGATGGGAAGTATCTCAGCATGCAGACAGACATAATGTTGGAGAAGGAGCTGAGAGTTCTACATCTTAATATGCAAGTAGCAGAAGACTGTGCTCCACACTGAATGTAACTTGATCATATGAGACTTCAAAGCCTGCCCCAAAAGTGACAAACTTCTTTCAAGAAGGCCACACTTACTGTAACAAGACCACACCTCCTAACTGTCATTTCCTGCGGGCCAACCATTCAAACACATGAGTCTATAGGGTTCATTTTTATTCAAACCACGATGGTCATTTTATTGATTTTTCTCTCTCTTTTTCTCCCACTCTCTTTCTCTCTCTTTTGGCCAGTATTGTTTGGTTATACAGTGGGACTTTGTATAAGACTTTGTCTCTCACTCTTGGTTACTCAAGCTGTGTTGGTATGAGTTCTGTCTCTTAGAGTTTGCCTTAAGTCAAACCATACTTTGGTTGGCTACTCCAAGTTCTTGTTAGGTTCTTGTGCCACCATTGCTCTAGCATACTTGCAGACAAGACAGATTTTAGGTCAATAAATTTGTTGCTGGGTTGATGTTTACATTTCTCTTTTGATAGCTTGCAGAGTGTCTTTTTTCATAAAGACACTGGAACATAGAGTGAAGGCTTCATGCCGGCTCCAGATGAAGTTTTCTATGAGTTGTATGACTATTGTCCTCAGCAATGGAGCCTTGCTAGTAGTTTACAGAGAGCAACCCATTTTCTTGGCAACAGCTTGGGTTTTTTGGGAGATTTTTGTAGGACCACCTTGGCCAACAATTCAATTGAATGCAACTCAGTCTCAGTCCATGAAGTCTCATTTGGTGAGAAGAGATGACCAGATAGGACTCCAACTCTCCATTATTAGGATACTTCATTAAAAAGTTTGGAGACTTCATTTAGGAAGTTTCCACTGCACTAGGTTTCCATTCCACCCCTCAAATGCCCTTCAAAGTCAGCTGCTCGTCCTTGTATTCCCACCCTCAACCCTATCTCCCCTTTCCCCTCCCCATCTCATCCTCCAGTCCATTTCCCCCTCCCAGACCTCCGCCCACCCATAAAAATGTATTCTATTTCCCCCTCCCTGTGAGATCCATGTCTCTCACAGGCCCTTCTGTCATTCCTAACCTCTATGGGTACAAGGATTGCAGCTTGGTTATCATTTACTTAAAGGCTGACATCCACACTTAAGTGAAGTGAATATATACCATATTTATCTTTCAGAGTCTGGATTACTTCACTCACAATGATTTTTTTTCTAGTTTCATTTGCCTGCAAATTTCATGATGTCATTTTTTTAATAGATGAATAATACTCCATTGTGTAAATATAGCATGTTTTCTATATTCATTCTTCTATTGAAGGTCCTGCAGGTTGTTTTAAATATCTGGGTTATGTAAAGAGAGCTACAATGAATATGACTGAGCAAGTGTCTTTCTGATAAGATGAAGCATCCTTTGAGTACATATCCAAGAGTGATATTGCTTATATATCCAAATGGATATTGAGGTCGAACAATTATCATCTTCTTGAGAAACCACCAAACTGATTTCCACAGGAGATGCATGAGTTTGCACTCTCATCAGCAATGCATGAGTGTTCCTCTTACTCCACATCCTCACCAGCATATGCTGTCACTTATTGATCTTACATCTGATGGATGTAAGATGAAACTCAAACTAGTTTGGGTTTACATTTCCATGGTAGCTCAGGATGTCAAACTCTATGAGTGTGTGTGGGTATGTGCGCATGAGTGCGCACACGCATGTGTTTCTCAACCCATTTGAGTTTCCTCTATTGAGAACTCTCTTTTTAGATCTATACATTTTAACGGATAAAAATGTACCCTATTTTAATTGGGTTATTCGTTTTCTCAATACCTGGTTTCTTGAGTTCTTTATAGACTTTTATATTAGTCCTATATTGGATGTATAGTGGATGAAAACCTTTTCACATTCTGTAGGCTGCCACTTTATCTGTATGATGGTGTTCTTTGTCCTACAGAAGTTTTCAGTTTCCTGAGGTCCCACTTATTAATTGTTGGTCTTTGTGCCTGCACTATTGGTGTTCTGTTCAGGAAGTTGTCTTCTGGGCCAACGTGTTCAAGGGTATTCCCCACTTTCTCTTCTGTCACATTCAGTGTAGCTGGTTCATGTTGAAGTTTAGATCCATTTGGAATTGAATTTTGTGTAGGGTGTTACGTATGGTTCTGTTTGCATACTTCTATATGCAGACATCCATCTGACCAACAACATTTAATGAAGGCGCTGTCTTTCTTTTCCAGTTTGTATTTCTGGTTTTCTTTATCAAAATTCAGGTGTCCATGGATATATGGCTTTATGTCTGAATCTTCAGTTCAATTCCATTGATCAACTTGTCTGTTTTTATTCCAATTCCATACTTTTTAAAATTATTATATGTCTGTCCTACAATTTGAGGTTAAGCATGATGATACCTCCTGCAGTTCTTTTATTATTTAGGACCGTTTTTAGCTATTCTGTTGTTTTTTGTTTGGTGTGTGTGTGTGTCTTTCTATATAAAGCCCAAAACTGTCATTTTAAGATATGTAAAAAAAATGTGTTAGAATTTTGATGGGGATTGCATTAAATCTAGATTGCTTTTGGTGGGGTGGCCAGTTTTGCTATGTTAATCCTGCTGATCCATGAACCTCATAGTGATTTTTCCATCTTCTGATATCTTCTTCAGTTTCTTTCCTAATGTATTAATATTTTTATTATACAAGTATTTCACCTGCTTAGTTAAAGTCACCCCAAGATATTTTATATTGCTTGAGGCTATTATGAAAGGTGCTGTTTCCCTGACTTTTTGTTCAATTGGTTTATTATTTGTATATCGGAAAGCTACTGATTTTGTGACTTAATTTTGCATCCAGCTACCTTTGCTGAAAGTGTTTATCACCTCTAGAGGATTTTTTAGTGTCATGTATGTGTATTATCATATCATCTGCAAATAAAGCTTATTTGACTTCTTCCTTTTCAGTTTGTATCCCCTTGATAGCCTTCAGCTATCTTATTGTTCTAGCTAAGCCTTGAAGTACTGTATTCAATAGATATATCCTGTTCCTGAGATTAGTGGAAAAGCTTTGAGTTTCTCTCCATTTAGGTTGATTTTGGCTGTGGACTTCCTGTAAACTGCCTTTAAGCAATAAACAACAATGAAGACCCTAGGGAAGATGCTTAATCCTCATTCAGAAGAGCAAACAGGATAGAGATTGGAAGTAGGAGAAGACAGGGAACAGGGCAGGAGTCTTCCACAGGGGGGCTCTAAAAAGACTCTAGTCATCAGGGTATTGAAGGGGATACTGAGCCTCATAGTCAAACTTTGGGCAGAGTGCAGGAAACTTTATGGAAGAAGGGGGAGATAGAAAGACCTGGAGGAGTCAGGAGCTCCAACAAGGAGACCAACAGAGCCAAAAAACTTGGGCCCAGAGGGTCCTGCACAGACCAGTTCTCCAACCAAGGACCATTCATGGAAAGGACCTACACCCCTGCTCAGAGGAAGCCCATAGGTTGCTCAGTTTCCAAGTGTGTTTCCTAGTAAGGGAAGCAGGGGCTGTGTCTGACATGAACTCAGTGGATGCCTCTTTGATCACCTCTCCCTGGGAGGTACAGCCTTGCCAGGCCACAGAGGAAGATGATGCACCAGCCTTGATGAGACTTGATAGGCTCAGTTCAGATAAAAAGGGAAGAAGTCCTTCCCTATCAGCGACTAGGGAAAGGGCATAGGGGGAAAAGAGGGAGGATGGGTGGGACTGTGAGAAGACAAGGGAGGTGACTTCAGTGGGGATACAAAGTGAATAAATTGTAATAAATAATAAATAAAAATAAATTAAAAAGAGAAAATGATACATTTGTTATAGATTTTTCCAGTTTGGTGGAGAACAGGTGGTTAAAGAAGATCCTTGTGGTTTTCTAAATTTCCTCAGTGTCCAATATATCCCTATATTTTGCTCAAATTTTGTTAATTTTCATCTCCTTTTTTAATTGATTTGGAGCATAACTGTAAAAAATATTTTGGTGCACAGATACTAAGAATTGCAATGATCTTTTAGTGTATTTTTCCTTTGATAACAATATGGTGTATTTCTCTATTTCTTCTGATTTGTTTTGGTTTGAAGTCTACTTTGTCAGATATTAAAATGTCCCCACAAGCTTGCTTCTTCAATATGTTTGCTTGGAATATCTTTTTTTTTTTTACCATTTTATACATAGGTGATGCTTATTCTTAGTATTAAGAAGAGTTTCTTTAGTGTAATAGAGGATGGATCCTGATTTTAAATCTATTCTATTATTCTATGTGTTTTGATTAGAATATTTAGACCATTAATGCTGAGAGATATCAATAAGCAGTATTGGTTCCCTTTATTTGGTGGGTGGTTTTATTTTATTTTCCCTCTCTTTGTTGGTATATATATATATATATATATATATATATATATATATATATATATATGTATGTATGTATATATATATATATACATACTTGTGTGTGTTTTCTTTGGTTGTTTAGCCTCCTCAGGCTAAAAGTTTTTTGTTTGTTTGTTTTTCTAGTGCCTTCTGTGGGGCTGGATTTGTTGACAGATATTGCTTCAATTTTGTTTTCTTGTAGAACGTATTTTTTTTTCTCAGTTAATAGCAGTTGAAACTTTTTGTGGGTATAGTAGTCTAGGCTGGTATCTGTGGTCTCTTAGAGTTTGTAGAACATCTGTACAATCATTTATGGCTTTTAGAGTCTCCACTGAAAAGTCAGGTGTTATTCTAATAGGCCTGCCTTTATATATTATTTGTTCATTTTTTCTTGTAGCTATGAATATTCTTCCATTGTTTGGTACATTTAGTGCTTTGATTAACATGTATCAAGTAGAATTTATTTTCTGGTCCAGTCTATTTGGTAATTTGTATGCTACTTATTCCTTGAGAGGCACCTTCTTTGGTTAGGGAAATTTTCTCCTATGATTTTGTTGAATACATTTTCCTTGCCTTTGACTTGGGTTACTTTTCTTTCCTCTATTCCTATGATTTGTAGATTTGGTCTTTTTATAGTGTCTCAGATTTCTTGGATGTTTTGTTCCTGGAATTTTTAAGATTTAACATGGTTTTGGACTGAGGTAACCATTTCTTCTATCTTGTCTTCCATGACTGAGACTCTTTCTTCCATCTCTTGTATTCTGTTAACGAGGCTTGCCTCTGAAGGGCAGGTTCCAGTTCCTATATTTTTCACTTTCAGTTTTCCCTTTAGTTTTGATTTTTTGTTGTTGTTGTTGATTGTATTTCCACTTGCAATTTCACTGTCTTTGTTTTCATAGATTTCTCTAATGAAGTGTTCATATCCTCTTTAAGGACCTCTAACATAGTCATAGATACTATTTTGAAGTCCTTGTCTTGTGTTTCAGCTATGTTTCATTTCTCGGGGCCTACTGTAGTAGGGTTGGTGTGCTTTAATGGAGGCATAGCATTCTGCCTATTATTGACTGGGTTTTTATACTGTCATCAGTACATCTTGGTTTGGGAAGACTATAATTCTAAGTGCTTACTATACCTGGTCTTGTCTTTTTGAGAGGATGTTATGTTCCTTGTTTTCTGTTGCTCTTTTTGGTACTTATGGGAGTATGATGGCTGTTGGTTTCCTGATAGGAAATGATTCTGAGGTGTTGCCAGGTGTGGCCACTGGGGTCTCCAGGTAGAGGGTATTTCTATGTATTGGGAACTGACACTTAGCAATGGGGATGAACTAGAGATGGATTGGGCTAATGTGGTCCACAGGAGAGAGGGAATCGGGTTGTGCTATCAAAATCATCTTAGCACCCTAAATATGGGAGCAAAGGGAAAGGAAAGCCACAGCAAGTTGTCTTCTACAGAGCTGGGATGAAACTTGGGTATTGGGTTTGGAGAAAAGGAAGGAGCATGAAAACCTTAAGATTGTCTACATGCTTTCCTGTCCCGCCTTCTTCTCTGGCTTGCTTAGCCAGTAAGTTTCCAGGGAATACCTGCAGAAGTTGGAGGCTGAGACAGAAGGATGGAGCTGTGATCAATGCTGTAGAAGATCTTTGGGGTCTTTGCGAGATGGAGTCAGAGAAGAATAGGAGGTGAGAGGAGATGGTCTGATACAGAGCTGGGGATGGTACTTGGGTTTGGATATGGAGGACAGGCAGGAGATTGCAAGTCTAAAAATAACCCATCTGCTCCTTTTCATTTGCTTTTAGTGAAATACTATTGTAAAGCATGACAGTTTCCTTGGACATTTATATTTCTTTGTAAGTTATTGTTTATTTTCTGTTGATGTGTCTTTTGTCTGTGTGTCTGTCCCAGATCCTCTGCAAGAGCAATTGTTGCTCTTAATCACCGTGCCCTTTCTTCAGCTCCCAGAGACAATTTTCCCACACAAACTCGAGTGTTAGGCTTTCAAACTAGTGGCTCTTTAATTATCTTCACCTTCTGACATAATAGGTGCTATATTTGAACATATATATATATATATATATATATATATATAATACATAGACATTGCATATAATGTACTTAATGTGAGCCTGCATCAGCTCTTTTATCTTATTAAAGTCATTTTAATTCTATGATTTTTATGTCATTTGTATGTGGCAATGACTCACTAAATACATTAATATTTAGGCTTCAAAAATATATTTTAATGCTCTAATTTGCTATGACAACTTTGAGTCTAAGAACGAGAGGAAAGTTCCCCATCAGTGGAATGATTGTACCCATGGAATTAAAATTTTTGAACACAAAGAATAATAAACAAAAGAAATTGAAGCTGTAATGACTCAATAAGGATAAAATCTGTATATTGTATCTTAGTACTAAACTACCAACCAAAATAAGAAAATATAAAATTGCTTATGCTAAAGACAGTCTAGGTTATGTTATAAGAATGTGTTAATTAAATGTACACTGACTCTCTTTTAAAATGCGAGGCCCTGGGCTGGTGCAATTGTTCTAGATATAAAACCTCTTGCCATGAAGCCTAATATGTTGAGTTCAATGCCCAGAACACACAGGAGGATTTTGAGGGGATAAAGGACCCACAGCGTTGTCTTCTGACCCCCACCAATATGCCAAATCATACACTTGCCCTCAAAACATGCATAAAATTAGATATTAAAAATTGATAAAATAAGAATTCCTATCCCAATTCACAGATAAAACTGTGCTCAAACAAATATTAAGAACCTGTAACTTTGAGGTGGCTGATGGAGATCACTTCCCCATGAGCTGGCACTGCTAGCTACAATTTGTCATCCTTTGTTCTTTTGAAGTGTTTAGATATAATTTTATTTCATCATAGAGTACTATCTTATCATTTCTATTTCTGGAGAGGACATATCACTAGAGGCAACTTTCAAAGCCAGTAACGTGAAACACAGTTCGTTTTAGTGGCCTTTTCCTCCCTTTATCTCTGCAGGGGGAGAAGTATATGAATTCAGGGGAAGAAGAACTTGTGTAAAAGCAGAGAAAAACACAGTTATATATATTCAGGTAATTGTCATTAAAAAGGCTTGAACATTCCCTAAAACTCCTTTATAGAGTCTAAATAATTCAAATGTGTCTCATATAAGTTTTTTTAGGAGAATATTTTGAATTCATTAAAATTTTGAGGGGCTGGGGAGATGACTCAGAGGCTAAGAGCACTGACTGCTCTTCCAAAGGTCTTGAATTCAATTCCCAGCAACCACATGGTGGCCCACAACCACCTATAATGAGATCTGGTGCCCTCTTCAGTCATGCAGGTAGAACACTGTATGTATAATAAATACATTTAAAAAAAACTTTTTTGAGTGTTTTAAAGTTTTACTGGGACCTTAATCAATCATTTCTAAGAATAATTACATGCAATACTAAAATTCTATATATAAAATATATATTATATATTATTTATATATATTTATATACTTACATATTATATAATATATTATATATATAAATATATCAATATATAATTTATATATATAAATATATATAAATATATCAATATATAAAATTTGTCTGGACTATGATAGTGTGAACACTAAGACCAACAGTTAACAAATGGGATCTCCTATAAAACTAAAAAAGCTTTCTACAATAAAGGATGCTATTATTTGAGCAAAGAGGCAACCTTCAGTAGACAAAAGAATTACCAATTGTACATCTGAGGATTCTAGAATACACAAATAACTACAAAACCTAAACATCAAGAAAATGAACAACCCAATAAAAAATAAGGTAATTGAAAGTTCTCAAAAGATGAAACACTTAAAACACACACACACACACACACACACACACACACACACACAAAACCCACTTAAAACATGTTCAACATCTTTGGACATCAGGGAAATAGAATTTAAAGCTTTTTTGAAATTCAGTCTTACCACATGAGAAAGGTCAAGATTAATAAAAACAAATGACAGCTGATGCTGGCAAAAATATGGAGAAAGTTGAAAACGTATTCATTCCTAGTGTGAATATAAACTAGTATAGCCACTATAGAAATTGGTGTGATTTTCTTCAAAATGCTGACAAGGGCTACCACAAGATCCAGCTGTACTGCTCGTGGACTATGCATTTTACTACAGAGATATTTTATCATCCATGTTCACTGCTGCACTATTCAAATAGCTAGAAACAAAACAGTCTAGATGCTCATCAACTAACGAATGGATAATGAAAATGTGACACCTTTACACAAGGGAATTATAACACAGCCATCAAGAAAAATGAAATTGTAAATCATCAGAGAAATTAATAGCAAAAGAAAAAAAATCTTTCTGTGTGAGGTCACTCACACCAAAATATGACAAGCACTGCATATTTTCTCTTGCGCATGGATCTCTGATTTACATTTAGATATGTGTGTTTCATTTAAAATATTCACAGAATTGGGAGGGGAGGTGGGAGGGGCTTATGGGGGGATACAAAGTGAATAAAGTGTAAAAAAAAAAAGAATATTCACAGAGGTTAGACAGCTAGTAAGGGACCAGGGGATGGGGTGAGAGAATTTCTTCCAAGATAGAGAATATAGAATTAGTGTTATAAAGAGATAATGGAAGAATTAGAAGAGGGTGATTTGAGAATGATGGATTAGAGGACAGAGCAGAGAAGGGAATATCAGAAGACACATTTAATGTCAAAGGCCTTTTGAAAAAGCCATATGGCAACCTGGCAGTGTAGAAATATCTTGAAAAAAAAATATATATATATATAAATAATTTGAGTCACCATATAATGGAGGAGGTAACACCCTCATCAGACATCGTAAGCACAGGAAAATGACTTAAAGCTATGCCTACCCAATTATTTGAGGCTCATAAAAAGGAAACAAACAAATCTCTCAGAGCAATAGCCTTGCAAATTCAGACAGTTAAAGAGAAAATGAACAAATCTATCAAAGACTTGGCCCGTCAATTAGAGGCAAAGAAAGAGGAAATGAACAAAATTCTCAGAGAAACAGGCAAATATAGCCAGACAAATATAGGCACAAGTAGAGGCACAATTAGTGGCATATAGAGAGGAAATGAACAAAAAAAAAGAGAGACCATCGTAGAAAGACAGGAATCCACATTCAAACAGATGAAGGAAATGGTGCAAGGCATGAAAACAGAATTAGAATCAATAAAGAAAAAGGACATCATATGTTACTAAATAAAATTACCACTTCTTGTCCAATTGTTGTCACTGAATAGGCCCTCTCCCTCAAAAACAAAACAAAACAAAACAAAACAAAAACCTTACAGTCAGTTATCGATGCTATTGCCTACTCTCTATAACTTTGTGGTAAGACTGTGTTGCTAGCATACTTAAGGGATAGAACATAAAGAAGTCTAGCTGGCATTTAGAGGGAAGCTCCACTCCTACTGGCTAGCATTCATGGTGATGTAAGATGCTATACATGCTATCAGAGGAGAAACGTAAATCATTGATCTCACAAAGCTGTGATCCTTGTGAGCTATAATAACAATATGCCAGTCAGATGTGGCCACTGATGAAATAGTGGCACATATGTTATGGGAATGGCCAACTCCTCCCCTCCACCTTTTTTTTAATTGGAGTTAAGGCCTAATTTATAAGATGGAAAACCCATAGGTGATATTAATAGAAAGGCCAATAATTTGAGTTTAAAAATGTGAGGGTCCCAGGGGAATCCCTACCACTATTATTCTTGTAAATGAATATAGCAAAAAATTACCTTCTAATCATATATTGCTATACTCATTCACCAGAGTACCATTCAACCCTCATCACAGAAGGCAAAACAGAGACCTTCAAATGAGCATTGTGCAGATTGTGGAGTGTCAGTCCTTAATGAGATGTCTTTATTGCACACCTCTCCTTAATATATGTGTATATGTGGATACACATGTGGGAGAGAGGGGAGAAACTTCATGAGATCCAGAGGTGGTGAACAAAGTCAAGGAAACAGTAATTCTCAGAGGCAAAATAATAGATGCACATATGAACTCTCCGAGATTTCACAGTGTGCACAGACATGTATAAGCTCAACTCAGACAAAAATTCAAGCATAACGAAGGGGAAGAGGGCTCCAGGAAGAAATTCTCAAATGGTAACATGAGGGAGGTAATATCAGTTTGTTTGTTTTCTTCAGTGAAGGGACACTTGGTTCATCAATCACATTCTAGGGCAGGCCCGCTCAGTACTAGACAGTGAGCACAAACCACACTACGCTGTTAGCGGCTTTTTTCTTCCCTTTCTTTCCTTCCTTCCTTCCTTAGGCTCTTGTTTAAGTATACGTATGTATATCGTGTACTGAAAATAATTTTAACACGTATAACATATTTTGATTCTTTTTTTTATGAGAGAAGAAAAAACATGAAGTTGGATTAATAGGTGATAAACCTGGAAGAAGTGTGAGACTCGAAAGAATATGATAAAATATGCTGTGTGGCATTCTTTTTACCATTTTTTTTGAAAGACAAAAACAATAAAATCATTTCAAAATAAACAAGAGATTTAGACTTTTGTGGAAACAACTGGCAGAGCCCACTGAGTGGTGGTGAGGATAGCTACTCAATCTTCCTAGAGTTCTGCATCTAACCACACAGCTCAGCATCTGTACCACTTTTATTCATTTATTATTATTATTATTATTATTATTATTATTATTATTATTATTATCATTATTATCATTACTATTTTGGGTTTTCCAGACAGGGCTTCTCTGTGTAGCCTTCGCTGTCCTGGGTCTTGCTCTGTAGACCAGGCTGGCCTCGAACTCACAGAGATCTGCCTGACTCTGCCTCCAGAGTGCTGGGATTACAGGCACGCACCACCACCACCTGGCTCTGTATCACTTTAAACAAGGAGAGAGTTGCTACAGAGAAGCCCACCGAGTGCACAGTGTTTCAGTTCCAGATGAGAACTTGTTTTGATTTTACTGGCTGGCTATGCCATTGCAGAATTTGTGATCACAAAGTAAATGGTTCTAGAAAAAGCAAGTCAAATTTACCTCTTTTTAATTTTCAAAATCACTTTAGGTAGTTATTTTTTTTATTTGACACATGTATTCAATAATTCTATAAAACTATTCTTTCCTATATCATCATTGTACATATGGATGAAACACTGTTATGTACAAGAAACACAAAAACAAGAAAGACATAGCCCAGCCTTTCATCTTCCAGGAAATGAAGAAGGCATAAATGAAAACCTGCTGGAGTGTATTACCAGTTCTCTAACAGAAATAAGGAAAGTGAAAACAGGAGACCATGGGTGTCATTTGTTAGGGAGATGAAGACAAATTATTCAACACAGGAAGCAAGTTGAGTTGCCTATGTGACATGTGTGTTTAGAAGCCTGTTTTGTTTGTAGAAGAAGGAAGCTGAATTTGTGTTGTAGACTTACCTTAAGTAACTCTTAAAACCATTCTGCAAACTTTTGCTCTAATTCAATTGCATATAAAAATATTAAACAAAATAAAATCCTATTTGTTAGTGTAGTGATTTGAATATCTTGGGCATTTTAACACTTGATCTGCAGTTGGTGGCGCTGTTTGATGGGGTTAGATGTGGCCTGAAGGAAGCTGATCACTGGGGCAGTTTTTGAGGATTTAAGGACCCATGCCATTTCTAGTTTTTTATCTCTGCTTCATGCTCATGGTTCGAGACATGAGTTTTCAGTTTGCTGCTCCAGCTGCCGTGCCTGCTGCCTGTTCCTGTGCTTTCCACCATGATGGACTCTTATCCCTCTGACGGTGTAAGCTAAACAAACACTTCTTTCTATAAGTTGTCTCTGTCATGGTGTTTTACTACAATAGAAAGGCAAACTAAAACAGGTAGTTTAGAATAAGCAGAAGATGTTATCTAGGTATCCAGGACTCTCTCCCACTTCTATCACCAGGAAGTCATACATTTGAGTAGAATCACTGGTTTAAATATTATTTCCTGTTCCATGAATGTTGGGAAAATACAGATTTTTTATTGTCTAACAGTATTTCTAGGATATCTAACTCAGCTGTAATGGTTTTCATATGCCAATGAATTCTTTTTCCATTTTCCTCTCAAAACAAACAACACAATCCCCCCTGCCCACCCTAGCTGCCAAGTGCTAAGAACACTCTCGACTGTAATGTAGGGACAAGACTTGACTTGATGCAGTAACTCATAAAATGTGCTACAGTGTTTGTCTTTCTGTGTATCTTACACAACATGTTCTGCAGAGGGCAAACTGGCATGCTCTTCAGGAAGCTCAGCAGAGAGGCTTAGTGTCAAGAAACTGAGGACTGTCTAACAGCTACGTAAGTGAGCCTTCTTGTGCACCACATGCCCCACACAAATCTTAAGGTGGTTCTGTGTCTAGCTAAAAATGTGACTGTAGTCTTGCTGAGAAAGCCTAACCTACACCCTCCCACTATGGTGCGCCAGAATTATTGGTCCACACAAGTTTTAAATTATGTAATTTTTGGTATTATGTTATATAGCATAATTACAAAGTTGCCTTCTTTCAAATTATCTTTTCTTTGACTTTTGATCCAGTGCATAGTTTATGGCATTCAAAGCATACTGAGAAATAATGTAAATACAGACTTGTATTTTGTTCTTTTATATGTAGATAGAGCAACTATTTTCACCCTTACCTCCATGGGCCTTTCTTTGCCTAGCAATGTCATTCTTAAAGTTCTTTACTATAGTCAGTCTTTTTCTTTTAATTTATTTTTTTATTAATTACAATTTATTCACTTTGTATCTCCACTATAGCTCCCTCCCTCATCCTCTCCCAATCCCACCCTCCCTCCCTTTTCTCCTACCATGCCCCTCCCCAAGTCCACTGATAGGGGAGGTCCTCCTCCCCTTCCATATGATCCTAGTCTATCAAGTCTCATCAGGACTGGCTGCATTGTCTTCTTCTGTGGCCTGGTAAGGCTGCTTCACCCAACAAGGGAGGTGATCAAAGAGCCAGCCACTGAGTTCATGTCAGAGACAGACTCTCCTCCTATTACTAGGGAACCCACTTGGACTATAGTCAGTCCTTATGGTTTAGGAAGTGTGGGGCTCTGCTGAATAAGGTTGAAGTCGGTTGTCTCTGGATAGCCAATTTATTTGCACTTAGTCTATCATGACAGATTCTCTTAGTGGGGTTGTTAAGAGTCTCCCCTGATAGTGGTGATGCCAGGTCTTGTAAGAAGCACCACATAGCTGTCAGGGCAGATTAAAGGCCAGACCAGTCCCCTGATAAGGAAACTGCTCTAGCAAGCATCTAGGAATTCCTAGAAATACCCACTCTGCTAAGGATCTTAGTCCATCAGTGACTTTCAATTGTACTTGGAGATCCTGCCCCCCACCCCCATAGGATAAATAAGTACCGAATTTTCCTTCTTTGGATAGGACCATTAAATAGGCCTGACCCCTTGACCCCATCTAATCATATACATTCACCCTTGAAATCCCTCCCACTGCTCAGGGCTTATATTGCCCTTGATTTCACATGAAAAAAATTTCACGCTTTCTACTTCAAGACTGTCTGAGATTTCTCATTTATCCTCCACTGGGTCACATCTCATGGGGCCTGTCTTCTGGCCCACCGGGCATGGGCCTCACCACACCTGGGCCTCACCTAGCTTGTGTTTTGGCTGTAGGCAGACCAGGCATGGGCCATGACCCAACACCTCTGTTGTGCTCAGCACAGCAGCTTGACCAAGAGCTGTAGCACTTCAGTTTCACCATAGACTTTGGAACACCAGAGCTTCCATTTCCACAGTTGATCTCCTGCCAAAGGAGATAAATTCTAACACTCTGTGGAAAACCTTTTCCACACCCTGGCTTAGCGCACTCAGGCCTCACCGTAAAGCACTTTAGCTGCCCCTGAAAGAAACAAAACGTAGTTCCGCATCCAGAAGCCAAGTTCGAGGACCTCAGCCAAGATCCAGGCCCCAGTGGAACAGAGAGCAATAAGGAAGCAAATTTAGACACTTAGGGAGCATTGCTTTACAAATGCTGGCAGCTTTCTGTACTCAGTGGCTTTGGGCTGAAGGAGAACGCGAAGCTTGGGTGGGTGGGATCTGTGCTCAGCCTCCTGTCTGTGGGTGAGTCACGGCTCAGCTTCACTTGATGTTTCACTGGGAACAGCCTAGAAAATGGCTCCAACTTAAATTTTTCCAACCAGAAAACTAGAGTACTGATACCTACATTACAGGAATTCTAAAATTTAGAAGATTTCTTAATCAAGTACTTTGTTTGTTTTAGCCATTGTTAGCATGTTAAAGGACCCATTCACAACATGAGCACTTAAAAGCCTTCTCAGAGACTGGTAGCATGAGTTCCTTTCTTCTCTCTCATTATGTAAGTGTAACACACTGAGAATGGAGTCCGGAAGGTGGCCAGTCCTCTCAAAGCCAGCACTGCCTCACCTGGAAAAGGGGGGAAATGAATTAAAGAAATTCACAATGGTGTCTTGGGTGCTAGTATTATAACTGTTGAAGGCTGTAGTGACATAGAGAAGGAAGATTTCAGGACTGAAGAAAAATCACTTGTGCTTTTTGTGTTCACACAAAGAGTTTGACCCCAGTGACTACTTTGTTCAGACCCAGAAGTTTGAAAATATTTATCTTCTTTGAGGAGTAGCTAGATGATGTGTAAGGAGTCACTTTGTTTTTATGCTTTAGTGTAACTGAAGTGTGTTTGCTACTCATCTCCGCAAAACCTATACTTTAAAATCAGCCATTTACTCTGAAGAATCTAGGGAGGCTAGTAAAATGTATGACTTTTAAATGTTAAAGTCACTTTTAATTTCAATGGTAATAGCATAAATGGCCTTTAATGCTGAGTATTACATCATAGTAAGTAGTCTTGCTGAGCCATCTGGTATGACAAACAGCCATTTATTCATCATTTGTGTATTGCTGTCAGATCTGATGGGATAATATTTAAAATTTATTAAGCAATATGTCACAAGGAAACATTTAGTTCTATATTATATTCATAATAGTAGCAATGGCTGTTGCCAGGGCTAGTCAAGTATAAATTATTGCTCAATTTGAACATGATGTTACTGCAATATAATGCCCCGTGACTACAAAAGACATTAGGATGTAACAGTGTTGCCTTGCCTAGAACTGGATGAGCCTGTATACACACACACACACACACACACACACACACAGAGAGAGAGAGAGAGAGAGAGAGATTGAGAGAGAGAGAGAGGATCAGAACATTTAACACTATAGACAAAGAAGAAATAAAGAAAAAAGCGTTAAGCAGACAGTCCTTTGATTTATAGCAGGCAAAACCTGGTGGATGAGTACCAGATGAGATGGAAGGAAAGCTCATCTCCTGTAGCAAGCAAACACATTCCCCTTCTCCAAGAGAGCAGAGTTCAAAGGCAGGTCACTGAGGCAAGTGTGGAATAAGGGAATCAGAAAGCAGGGATCTTTTGCACAGGGCTGCTGTTTCCAACAAACAGATCTGCAGCTAGTGTGAGCAGAAGGCCCTGTTAATTTTAGTTGACTGCTGATCACCAGATGTTATAAACCACTTGGTAAGACATGCATATGTATATTTCTGTGAGAGTGACAGAGAATCTAGCAGACTCCAATAAGCTTTTACACCTTTGTAACAAGTGTGTTTCACCCAGTCTTTCAACAGCAGTGAGTCAATGTGTAAGAAACTGTCTCCTTGGCAGCAGAGTACCTTTGAGCTTATGTGTTGTGAACCCCATTTTTATGTTTTTCAAACAATAAGACTATGATTACTCTTCTCCTACAGCAGAAGCTGTGCTCGGCAGAGCATCTCACTACAAAGCTATTAAGTGGCACCACCAGAGCCTTAAATCAGGAGTCACATGCTTCCCTGAAGTTTATAAGAACAGTGGACAAGTGAGTTACATAGTAATGGGAAGAGGGACTGCCTCTGACATAATCTGATTGGCCTGCTCATTGATCACCTCCCCCTGAGGGAGGAGCAGCCTTACCAGGCCACGGTAGAGGACAATGCAGCCACTTTTGATGAGAACTGAAAGACTAAGATCAGAAAGGAGAGGAGAACCTCCCCTATCAGTGGACTTGGGGAGTGGCATGCATGCAGAAAGAGGAGGGAGGGTGGGATCCGGAGGGGAGAAGGGAGGGGCTTATGGGGGGATACAAAATGAATAAAGTGTAATTAATAAAAGAAAAGAAAAGAAAAGAAAAGAAAAGAAAAGAAAAGAAAAGAAAAGAAAAGAAAAGAAAAAAAAAGGAACAGTGGACAGAAATTATATAATCGACCCCTGTTCCTTGCTGCTTTGGAAATACATGTTCAATTACATCTTGACATATATAAATTATTAATCCCTTAAGCAATGGATAGTCCAGATCTATTATGGTGACTACTTGGAAGCTGAAGGCAGACATATTCATTCATTCAGCAAAAAAACTTAATTTGTACCACATCCCTAAACTTGTACTAGACCTTGAGATGTATCCATGAGTCAAACATTGTATCTGATTTCTGGTTGCATTTGCCAGAAGTTCACTGAAGAAGCAGGTCAAACACTGGTGACAGTACAAGCCTGAGAGGAATGCCTCAGGATGCCTCTAGTGATTCTTCCCAGGTACACTAAGTATCCAGGATGTTTGACGTTGGCAATGTATCCTACATATCCATGTACAGGGTGAGCTCAGGTACAGAGTCATAGTTAGGCTATCCAACAGAAACCTGAGGCACTGTCTGGCTTCCAGAGAGATTTGATTTACAAGGTAAACACTGGTCAGGACTGGGCCCATTTCCATGGAGGGCACCAGCTTCTTTATGAACCTTTATGAACAAAGAAAAGCTATTTTCTGATCTTTTACTTGTCGGGTGCCCAGTTATTCAAAAGTGACATTTGAGCTGGCTCTTATTTTTATGACAGAAGCAATAGCTTATATATGTTTTAAAGATGCACTGCTTTGTAAACTCTCTCCCCTGTAAATATTTTCTATCAGTGAACATGGGTCAATGGGGCAAACAAGAAAATGCAGTACTTCCAAACAGAATGATAATAATAATAATTATTAGTAGTAGTAGTGTAAAATAGTAATAGTAATAATAATAATAATAATAATAATAATAATAATAATAATAATAATAATAATAATAAT
>NW_026592118.1:1637568-1702545 GCF_907164565.1 Psammomys obesus | reverse complement strand
ATAATAATAATAATAATAATAATAATAATAATAATAATAATAATAATTTATCCCCCAAAAGCAAAGCAAAAATAGGCCACATACTTTCATTTGCTAATTATGTAGTACTTTTCAATTATAACTTAAAGAGATTGGGAGAAGCCATAAACAAAGATCCAGAGAAAGAGACAGGGAGGGAGAGTTAAAAGCAGAGAGACGGAAAGATTGAGACTAAGAAAATTGTTTTGTTGAATAGTAGATAACTTTGGGGAAGAAAGCAGGTGGAGCATCGATTGACCATATTTTATCTTGTCACCTTCTGTACTAGTCAGAGGTTCAGTGTCTAACCATCTGTAGTTTTCTAGGAAGCTTGTATGTGCACCCTTATGGGACTTTTGTCAATAAAGAACTGATAGGATAATGTTGATTAGTTTTCTATTTCATTTTATTCTTTGTGCTCACTAAGTGAAAAAAATGCTTTATTACAAATCATAAAATTAAAGCCACAATCTTGATGTGTGTGTGTGTTATGGGAGTCATAACAATAAGGCATAGTTTTCAGAATGCTTCTAGGAAAGTCAAACCTTCCAACAATCTGGTCTCTAGAGAACGCTTTGTAGCTTCTCAAGAAATAATGGAACTGACAGGCTCAGAGTGAAGGACAGCTCCATGGCAGCAAACAACCTTCCTAGTTGAAGCCTCCAAACACTTCAATGAGCAGGAACAAAGTACTTAATGAGCATCTAAGTTCATTTGGAAATGTTTTCTTTAACTCCTACAGAAATTCCTGTTTTCATGTTCATTGTTGCATCAAGGAAAAACAATTAACCTCTGCCTTTTATTTTTTTGTCTCTAAAGCATAAGCATATCTCATCCTCACAGCTGTGAATGGGATTCATTGGAAAGGAGGTTTAAGTATTTGACCCAGTATCATTGTAAGTCTGCCGATTAGATTCCATGCAAAGTAAAGGTCAGTGTTTAGTGATGTCATCAGACAGGTCAGTGATGACAAAGGCTCATGCCACAGCTAGTTAGTGACAAAGTTTAAATTAGAATCACCAATCCAGTATTTCCATTACAAAATGACGGAAGTGCTGGCTCAGGGCATGGACTTCTCACCAGCTGAGGGTCAACAGCATACACGGCCCTCCCAGATGCTTTGAGGATCAGGAACCTGAACTCTGGCTCAGGTTCTACATCACAGAGACTAGGAAGTACAGCCACTGGAGAATTTTGCTCCTAGGGGCCAGTGCTGAAGTTCTCACCAGCGTATTTCTCAGTGGTCTGTAGAGCTGGGTGCAACCGTGCTCTTTGTAGGTTTTTCTCAGTTAATGCATGGGATGCTGAAGGCATCTCTAAAAGAGGCCACCCAGGATTTCAAATCATCAGAATCCACTTGTAGCTCAGATTTTCCCTATGTACTTCATTGCCTTGGAGGAATTTCCAAAGAGGGTATTTGCCATTGTGTACGTCTCTAGATGTCTAAAATTATATATATATAATTATATATATTTATATATAAAATTATATATTTATATATTTATAAATAATAAATATATATTTATATATATTTATATATAAAATTATATATTTATATATTTATAAATAATAAATATATATTTATATATAATTTTATATATAAATATATATATTCAGTATTCAGTTTTCTGAGCATTACCTTTCCAAATATTTCTTGAAGACAGAGTAAAAGGCCTTCAGAGAATTCAGAACATTGATTTTTTTTTTTTATATCCTCTTTTATGTTGGTAGCTCAGCACAGATTCCTCTCACTCCAGCCTCAGGCAGGATTAGTCGCTCAGGCCTCTGTGCTCCATAACATCTTGTTCACATCATTAATGCAGCACTCATCACACAGTAGAAATGGCAAGTTTTTCCCTGCATTTATTTTTTATTTTTTAGCAGAATCACAAGCTGTTCAAGAGCCTCCCATTCACACTTTCTCTTCTAGCACCTAAAATGCTCCCTGGATTTCATAGGTGAGTTGACTTGAGCTGGCAGACTGAACACGCAGTTAGGCTTCTGTTTGCACACATTCCTCAGTTAAAAGACAACTGAATTTGAAAAAAAAAATCTCTAACTACATATTATTTTTTCTATGTCATAAAAATGTTTAAATACCTGCTTCTAAAGTGAAATTCAAATAACAAACTAATATAGTAAGGTAAGAAAATCAAGGAGCAGTGGGATTTTATCAAGGAGACAAGTGGGGCTTGCTGTACTCTTTGTATGTTGCCAGGCCTTCTAGAGGCTCTAACAATGCATCTAATTCAGCCAGGGGCAGGATATGTAATCACTGTATGAAGTTACTGTATCATCTGACAGCAATTTGAGATACCATTAGACTTAAATTTTGTGTTAGAATAAGCATTTCTAAGTCTTCTAGAATCAAGCTCATAAATAAATCTGGCCTGTGCTCATTGACCTGGCATTCTTTCTCCTGCATCACTGCCTATTATTTGAAGATTTGGTCTTCATATGATGCCCCATAGTTCTTGCATTTGTCTTTCCCATGTGTCTTAGTCAGTGTTCCATAGCTGTGAAAGAGACCTTAAGCAAGGCAACTCCTATAAAAGAAAGCATTTAACCAGGCCTTGCTTACCGTTTCGGAGGTTTAGTCCATTTTTGTCATGGCGGGGAACATGGTGGTACACAGGTAAACATGGTGCTGGAGCTGTTGACAGTTTTACATGTGTGTCTGCAGGGAGCAGGAAGAAAGAGAGCCTGGGCCTGCCTTGGGCTTTTGAACCCCAAAGCATACCCCCTCCTGATATACTTCCTCCAAGAACATACCTAATTCAACAAGGCAACACCCCTAATCTTTCTCAAGTACTGCCATGCCCCAATGACTAAGCATTCAAATATATGTGCTCGTGGGGTCATTTTTATTCAAATCACCACAAAAATGAACAAATATATCACAGGAGCTTAGAAAAGACACACGGTGAGGCACCCTGGTTTCACACTGTAGTCACATTTCTGGGAAATTTAGTAGTTTTCGAAACAGTACAAATACTATATATAATCCTGTATATCAGGCATTTACATTATAATTGCTATCAGTGCTAAAATTATACTTAGGAAGTAGAAGCAAAAATAATTTTATGCTTGGGAGTCAACACAACATGAGATAAGGGCTGCAGCATTGGGAAAGTTGAAAGCCACTGGCTTATGGGTTATAAACATGAGTATTTGGACAGAGCTAAAAAGTCATCATCAACCTAGACTGAGTTTAGCACATGGAGTTTTCCTGCAAAGCATAGGACATCTCATACTGGGAACCACCTGCCAACTGGTGAAAATCAGACACAGTTATCCATCCTATGGTAATCAAGCCTTCCTCAGTTTCCCAAACAGCACCTGGTGTGTTAGAGTTTCTGCCTGAAGAGACTCTAAACTTTTGGTAAAATAGAAATAATCATACCATTATTTTCCTAGACCCCGAAGCTGGAGTGAAAAATTAAAGAAGAAACAAAATTTTTGAAAGCTTTTAACAAAGTATAATAAATCAGACAGATCAAAAATATTTTTCTTTTGCAGAAATTTTCTTCACAGCCAATTTGGACATTCCTGGCATTCCCAAGGTTCTGAGACCCTGTCCGGCCTTACTGTGACCATTCAAAGGATGTCTTTCCGTGCCAAAGGCAACATTTCCCAGAATCAGCATGCAATATCCACCTCCTAGGGTCTCTTTAATGATCGTCTATAAACAGATGATTTAAATGATTGCAGTTTACTAGTTGGTTGATACTGCCATCTAGTGAATCTTCTGAACCAAATAACTGACACCGTTAAATTCAACCACGCAGGTAACTTAAACTCATTTCTAATGTCCAAAGGCCATGTTCACCCTCATGCATATGAAAGGTTCTGTGAGAAAGCCATGGAAATTCGGCTGTAGATAGTGCTCCTCCAGCACTGACGCAGCAGTGTGTCATGACAGTGTCCTTCGATAACCAGCAGTGTTCCCGCCATGGCAGACCCCACATCTTGCCGCCCACATTCATAGACTTTCTTTCTCTGCAGCGGAAGAGATCTGGTTGTTTTGTTACCATCACATTATGAATTTTTATTCAAGCTTGAGTGCATGTCTTTGCTCAAATACCAAACATTTGACCACATCAAGTCCTTGAGTTGTGAAAACCTAAAAACCTGCCACCTATCTTTTCTGAATTCTCAGACAAATCCAACTTGTATCCAGATAACACCTTTAGGAGAATGAAATGGAGGTCTAAAGCCTGCCCTGGATATCACATACAATGCATTGTATTATGGTTGAGGGCTTGTGAAACCGGGGCAGGACTCAAAACTGGGACATGAACCCATAGTCTTTGTCACTGTTTAAGACAAGTGGTTAGGGAATGATACCAGGGCCCTGGGTTTGAGAAATAATCAAATATGTAAATATCTTTACATATTTAAAAAATTTACTTTTTTAAATGTTTTATGTTTTATTTAAGCATTCCATCTTGCTCTAGAGAACACATTTTGCCTTTTTATTGGTATTTTTGTCTCAACCTATATGTTCTTAAAGCTGGGAAACAAGAAATTGTATGAATTAAACATTCCAATTTTTTATTGATTTCTTTTGCCATTCTACTGGGATAGGTTCACAATAAAAATTCCTATCAATAATAAAATGGATAGTATTTATAATTTTACAGACCTGGAAAGGACAGGAGCTCTACAAGGAGAGCAACAGAACCAAAAATTCTAGGCACAGGGGTCTTTTCTGAGACTGATACTCCAACCAAGGACCATTCTTGGATATAACCTAGAACCCCTACACTGATGTAGCCCATGGCAGCTCAGTATCCAAGTGGGTTCCCTAGTAAGAAGAACAGGGACTGTCTCTGGCACAAACTCAGTGGCCAGCTCTTTGATCACCTCCCCCTGAGGGGTGAGCAGCCTTACCAGGGCTCAGAAGAGGATAATGCAGCCAGTTCTGATGAGACCAGATAAGCTAGGGTCAGATGGAAGGGGAGATGCCCCTCCCTATCAGTGGAGAAGGAGGGGCATGGGAAGACATGAGGGAGGGAAGTGGGATTGGGAGGGAATAAGGGATGGGCCTACAGTTGAGATACAAAGTAAATAAACTGTAAATAAAGTAAATAAACTGTAATTAATATAAAATAAAATTTTAAGAAAAAATACACTGGTGAGTAATTTCAGAGAGGTAACTTATTTCACTGTTAAATTACTTCCCTTACTGGAAGTAAAATGTCCCTTGCTTTATTCTTTATGCTAAGTTTTTTCTCCTTTAACACAGAAGGTATTTTCTAAAACATAAAAAACATTAGAATGATGAAATGTTTTTGATTTAGGCATACCACCAGTTTTCTTAATGGCTAAATTTCTAAACTAGAAAATGCATGTATAGTTATTTCTTAAATAACAATGTAAAATTATAAATACTATCACTTACTTTTAATAAGACTCTTTCTCTTCTTTCATGCTTCTTTCCCAAAGACAGTTAAGCCTTAAGACTAGCTTCTTGGAACACAATATTCTATCCTTTCCTCTAGTTTAAAATGAAATAATAATAATAATAATTAAGGAAGAGGAGGAGAAGAAAGAGTGAGTCCCTAGGTAGTTGGGGAATAGATGGAGATGGAAGAAGATCAGAACTGTCTTCCTTCCCTGCTTTCAGCTTGCTCCTATCCCCTTGAGACTGAATCTCATGTAGCCAAGGCTGGCCTTGACTTTAATGTATTGCCAAGAGTAACCTTGAAGACATGATCCTCCTGCCTCTACCTTCACAGTACTGGTTTACAGGTATGGTATTTTGGATAATATTTATCACAATGTTAATTATTATTTGCCAAGCATTGTCAGTTTTAGCAACATAATAAAAATGCACAAGAACAGCAAAGAATCCAGAGCCAGTGGGGTGTCCTCAAGGGGAAGGGAACCATGACCTTACTATTCACCTTCCGAGTATCTCTATTGAGACTTGTCTTGATTTTAGACTACTCATAAACATAGCTCATGGCCATTTTTTTTTTTTTTGTCAGACCCTACCTAGTTCAGTATTATTATGTTTTCACTAATGGATTACTGAAGCTTTCTTAATTGACTTATATTTCATTTGTTTGTGAAATCAGAGTATTTAAGCAACAGGGTGGTCACTTTTGACTCCGTTAATTAATAGGCTTTGTTTCTACTTTGTCACCCGTTATCTCTCCTGACAGGCAGCAGTGAAGGTGGGCAGTGCTGATTCTGCATGAAAAATCACTGAAGTGCTGTTTCTCACACACGACTTTTAAATGACTCTGAGGTGGTATGTTCCCTCTAGCCCTACATTCTCTAGGACTTTCATCATGAAGGCATGTGGGATTTTGTCAAAGGCTTTTGCTGGCATCTATTGAGATGATCATACAATTTTTGTCTTTAAGTCTATTTATGTGATTTATTACATTGACTGGTGTATGTTGAACCACCCCTGCATTTCAAAGATAAAGCCAACTTTATCACGATGTATATTCTTTTAAATATATGTCTCAATTTCTGTTTGCAAGAATTTTATCAAGCATTTCTTGGTCTATGTCACTGGGGATATTGGCCTGTAATGTTTCTGTTGTTGAGTCTTTTCCTAGTTTTAATATTAGAGTGATAATGGCTTCATAGAAGAAGTTTGGGAGTGCTCCTTCATCTCTGTCTTTTAAAAATCATCTAAGGAGAATTGGCTGTAAGTATTCTTTGAAAGTCTAGTTGAATTCTGTTATGAAAATGCATCTCATGCTAGACATCATCATAATTTATTATTGTTAATATTTATTATTATTGTAACTGGAAGAATTTTGTTACGATTTCACTTTATTTGTTATGGCTGTGCTTATGTTGTTGACTACTCAGTTTAATTTTGGAGATTTAGCTAATGAAGAAATATGTTTTCTTTAGGGTTTCAAGCTTAACTGAATACAGGTTTTTAAACCATTTCCTTGTAATATTATGAACTTTTTTGGTGTCAGTTATTATGTTTTCATGTTCATTTCTGATTCTGTTAAATTGGATCCTCTTTTTCTTTCTTTTGATTAGTTGGGCGAGGACCTGTCAATTTTGCTTAATCTTCTCAAAGAACCAGCTTTTAGATTCATTGATTCTGTTTATTTTTTTCTCTTTGTTTTTATTTCATCGATTTCTGCTCTGATTTTTATTATTTATTGGGTTTGGATTTGTATTCAAAATTTTGAGTTGCTTCATTAAGACACTTATTTGTCCTCTTTCTGAAAATTTTATATGTACACACAGAGCTAGAAATTTCTCTCAAAGGATTGTTTTCATTGTGTCCTAAAAGTTTTATTATTGTACTTTTGTTTTCCTGTTCATTTAGTTGCAGAAATTTCAAAAGTTACTTCTCAGTTTCTTCTCTGACCCCTTCATAATTCAGTAATGAGTTTTTTAATCTTCATGTTTTTGTTAAGATAGATTTGTTTGCTTTCAATATTAAGTTTTATTTCATTGTGGGCTGATAGGACATGAGGAGTTATTTTAAAGTTTTTGGGTTTGTAAAGATTTGTTTTGTGCTCCAGTTATTATTGAAATGGCTATTAACTGTGGTTATCATGTTGCTGATCTTGGGTGTTGTTTGTGTTCTCAGTGGTTCTTTGTGCTTTAATAATTTTGGCTTTTATTTCTTTCCATAGTCTCCATTTTATTCCTTTCTTCAGTCTAAATTAATGTTTCTTGTATTTTCTTTGGGTTTCATTTGTTGGATATAAAATTTTTAGTCTGTTAATTAGAAGTTTTTCTTTTCCCTTCAATTATGGTAAATAGTTTTGTAGGGACTATTATTCTAGGCTGGCCATCATGCTCACTTAGGACATGAAATGCATTGCTCCAGGTTCTTCTGCCTTTTAAAGTTTCTATTGGCAAAATCAGCTATCTTCTGATGAGTTTTTCTTTTTACGTAACTTTTATTTCTTCACTTGCAGCTTTCAATATACTTTCTTTTTTGTGTCCTCTTACTGTTTTAACTAGCATATACTATGGAAATTTCTTTTCTGGGATGTTTGCTTTTTGTAATTGTATGGGTATGTCTTTCTTTAGTTTGAGGAAGTTTTGTTTTATGATCTTGTTGAAGATTTAGTCTATGCCATGACTTGAGATTCTTCTCTCTCAGGAACTCTACAATTGGAGGTTTGGTTGATTTTCTTTCTTTCTTTTTTTATGGTGTCTCATATTTTTGTATGCTCCTTTTCAGTGTTTTTATTTGCTTGTTTTTAATTTTATATTCCTTGCTTATTTGGTCTAAATCTTCTACTTTTTATTTGAGTCCTGGTGTTCTAACTTCTGCAAAATTCATTCTACTCTAAGGCTATCCTTTCAATTTTCTAGTTGAGTTGTTGGGTTTTCAATTCCATCTTCATTTCAACTTGTGTTCTCTCTAGTGTTTTTATCTCTTTATTGAGTTTCAATCTCAAACCCTGTATAGTGTTCATCACTTCCATTGCCCTTATGTTTGTGTTTTGTGTACATCATTTAGGTATTTATTCTCCTTAAGTTCCCTCTTTAATTCCATTGAATTGTTTCTTTGTGTGTTTTTAAAGCTCTTTAAAGTCTTTGATGAAGTTTGTGACTATTCTTTTAAATCTGTGTCTTGAGGTTTATCTAGGTAATGCTCAGTGGCAAACACTTCTACAGGACTGTCAGGATTAGGACATAAGACTTGATGGTTTATATTGTTGGCATTTTTTAAAATATAATTTTGTTTATATGTTTATTTATTACAATTTATTCACTTTTTATCCCCTCTGCAGTCCCCTCCCTTGTCTCCTCCCAGTCACACACACCATTCCTCTTCTCCCCCTATGCCCTTTCTCTAGTCCCCTGATAGAGGAGGACATTCTCCCCTTCTATCTGACTCTAGTTTATCAGGTCTCATCAAGGCTGGCTGCATCATCTTCCTCTGTGGCCTGGCAAGGCTGCACCCCCCAGGAGGAGGTGATCAAGGAGCCAGTCACTGAGTTCATGTCAGGGACAGCCTCTGTACCAATTACTAGGGAACCCATTTGGAGACTGAGCAGCCAAAGGTCTTTGAACAGGGTGTCTAGGTCCTCTCCATGAATGGGCCTTAGTTGGAGTATCAGTCTTTGCAGGCTCCCTGGGCCCAGGTATTTTGGCTCTGTTGTTCTCCTTGTGGAGTTCCTGTCCCCTCCAGGTCTTTCTATCTCCCTCTTCTTCCATAAGGATTCTGGCACTATGCCCAAAGTTTGGCTAAGAGTCTCAGTATCTTCTTCAATACCCTGGTGGATAGAGTCTTTCAGAGGTCCTCTGTGGAAGGCTCTTGTCCTGTTTCTTGTCTTCTCCTACTTCTGATGTCTATCCTGTTTGCCCTTCTGAATGAGAATTACTCATCTTCCCTGGGGTCCTCCTTGTTGGTTAGCTTCTTTAAGGTTATAGAATTTAGTATGTTTATCCTATATTATATGGCTAATATCCACTTCTAAGTGAGTATACGTAATTTGTGTCTTTAAGCTTCTGATATTTGTGCAATAAGATCTGGGAATGTGGACTTTTTGTTATTTCTAAGTCTGCTATGGACTGAGCAGGTTGGTGGTAGAGAAAAGTACATGTAGAAACATGCCTCAAGGTTGGAAATGTTTTGTAGTGCATGAAGTGAGGTAAGTAGAGGAGACTGGGCTCATGTATAGGATGTGCCTTTTGTTCTAAAGCTGGAGTATGGGAATAGTTCTACCTGGGTGTAAAAGTTGGATATGGTGTGGGAGAAATCGGTGGATTGAAAGATATGGAGGAAAGGTCTGGGCAGAATCTGAGAGACTGGTTGAAGCATAGGTATGGGAGGTCAAAATACACCTGGACCTTTGTTATGGGACCTGGACTAGATCTGAAGGGTTTGGAAGGCTCTCTGAATGGGGAGTACTAGGGAGACACACCATGCATAAATAAATTAGAGATCTATCTGAGTAGAGAGGTTGGATGAGGAGCATGGTAGCCAGTAGGGTGAGTCCTGGCAGAAACCTAGAAGTTGGTTGTGGTGTAAGTGGGAGTGGCCTGACTAGGTCAGAGCACCACCTCTGAAACTCACAGGGAGAAAGTATAGATTGAGAGCTCAGAGAGACTTACTGTGCCATAGTTTTAATTACTGCAGAAGAAATTGTGCCATGTTTTTTTAAGACAGAGAAAGAATATGAAAGGGAGCAAAGATCTGGGTAGGTTTGTGGGAGGAAAAGAATACAACCAAATGATATTGCACAAAAATTTTAAAAATAAATTTAAAAAATGTTCTCCTAAGAGTACTAAGATCTTTCAAAATCTTAGACTCTAACAACAGAATGTAGAGAGTAGGAAAGAGAACACACAGTTTGTTTTAAACAAGCTGCATTTAATGCTATAAATCATTTGAATGCTAGGAATTAGTTGACAAGGAGAAGAGGTCACACAGAGTTCTAAACTAATAATCTGCAGAAACACACACACTCAATGTTCAAAACATCTTTTCTCATCTGACCCATGTAATCTTCTTTTTCATTTTAATGATATGTCAGCATTAGGTTGTTTCTTTTGATTTACTATTAATTGTCTATTTCCAAACCATGCCAGGATTTTCATTTCTGTGGTCATGAATATCAGTGGCTCACATTGAAATGGCTTATAAAGATGACAGTGTTCTCCCTAGCTCTCACCTTTCTGCCACATAGATACAAAATGTAAGAAAATAATATATTCCAACAATCAATCAATCTCTTTCTCTCTCTCTCTCTCTCAAAAAGCTTGTCAAGCATGTGACACATAGCTTCAGAGCTTCTTTGTCTTTGGGAAATAACTTCTAATTTTTTCCTCTCAGTGTACTTTCTGGTATTTTTCCATGTGTCCTACAAAGAACCTATAAATAATAAATGACCATCCCTTAGTCAATGGCTTCACACAGAAAACTAATTGTAAGAAATCCTTTCAGCAAACTAATGAGATAAAAATTTCTATGCAGCCAGTTTTCTTTCATAGTTCCTGATTTGTTATCTAATATGCAGGAAGCTGGGAATGACAAGTGACAGAGGTGCACTTTCAGCCCTCTCTCTGAGACCATTCCCTGGCCTAGGAAGGGTTAAGATGGGGAGTTTAGATTTGAGTAGAGATTTCTTTCACTCAGAAACTGAAATGTATTTCGTGCACAATTATTTTTTTTTTCACAACGCATTTGAAAACACAGATGTTTATAAAATGTCTCATTCTTTATTGTTGAATCTTACTTAGTATGACCTCTCAGGCAGTAATTAAACATTAAACAAGCATAGCATGGATATGCTTATCGAATAGTCTGCTCCAAACAATATTTTCCACCACCAGGAGCAGGTGCTCAGACGACACTTCCCCTCCATGACCTGCATCTATTTTTCTTCCTAGGGACAACCCCACTGAAGCTAAGGACATGATCCCATCCTTCCATTCCCAAGGCCTGAGCTCCAGGCTTCATGCTCTCTAAATTTATGCCTGTGTTGTTCTCTCTCTCTCTTTTCTCTCTTTCTCTATGCTCTCTCTCTCTCCTCTCTATTCCCTCTCTTCTTTCTGGTTTTTCAAGACAGTGTTTCTCTGTGTAGCCTTGGCTGTCCTGGAACTTGCCCTATACAACAGACTAGCCCCAAACTCATAGAGATCTGCCTGCCTATGTCTTTGTTTACATCCTGGACCTGAGGACTGAACTTAGAGCCTTATGCTGGTTAGGCAGGTGCTCCACAACTGAGCTAAATCCTCAACCCTATTTTCTTTCTTCCCTTCGAAAGGCAAAGTGTCTTAGTAGTTCAAGTAAATCCTGAGAAACTGATGCATATTGTTTTACTTTGCCCATTTTTTCTTATCCTCTTAGCTCATACTTGCATTATCTCTGCAACACCTCCTTCCCATTTCTTGGCTCACATTGAAATGGCTTATCAAGAAGACAGTGTTCTCCCTAGCTCTCACCTTTCTGCCACATGAGTAGGTTCACATTTTTCTTTTAGCTCTGAACAGTCACTGTCATCGTATCTCTCTATTCCATTTGGTAAAAAGAAGCAAAAGAAAAGATTTCAATACTTCATTTATTAATGTCCCCAGCCATACTTCTAGTTTTATCACTCACAAAACCAAAGTCAATGGACCTGGACCTCAGGACAGTCTGTCTATGTACAGTGAGTTAAACAACTAAGTGACTAGAGGGCAATGGCACTGAATTGAGAAGATAAGCAATAGGAGAGGTTTATAGTAATTAATATAGTATTAATTAGAGTTTGAGACAGCACCATTAATTCATATACATTTGCATATCTACTTATATATATTGATACATGTGTAAATACAGGTAACTAACTATGCACACATATGGTTTTCTGTTAAGAAAAATGATGGAAAAAAATGCCCTGTTACCTAACATGTGCATACCTAGTTCCTATATGTAGGTTTCTTGTGCCAACAATATCAATAAAAGAAATCAAAGTTACCTGTATAAATGCATTAAGCCAAGTTTACATTGTAATGTCAGCAAGTATGGAAGTACTCAGACATATGTGTGTATTCAATAGACCTACAGGCCAACCCAGAGATTACCTCGTAGCCCATCATGCAAACAATTGAACAACAAGCAAACAATTATCACACAAGGCCCAGGATTAACATCCCAAAGTTTATACCACAACAAATAATAAGACAAATAAATACATGAAAGGAGGGACTAAAACACTGTTTCTCAAGACAAACTATAGATTACCAGGATAGATACCTCAGCCTCTATTCAGGGAACCTGTCTCCATTCCTTATGAGCACTCTGCATTTAGCCACTTTTCCCTTAGTACTGTAAAGTGTTGAAATAAAGTAACCTTTTAGTAAAGAAACTTATCAAACAGTATCTCAAAACAGGAAATTAGGGTTAACATTTATTATGACTAGCCATGTAACTGCTAGGCATTCTTGAAAAGATGTAGTGAGAATCCACTATGTTGTCTCCTTCTCAAAAACCCTTATCACATTCTCATAGTAAGAGAAACAAACAGTAGGAATAGCATACCTCAAGGGAGAGAATTTCTATAAAATACCAAGGTCATCGACACTAAGGAAAGAGGAAAATTGCAATAGACTAAGTGAATTCCATGGTTTGCTGCATAAAATGTCAGAACAGAAGAGACTTGAGAGAAAAGCCAGAGAAATCTAAAGAAAGGGAGAGGGGACATAAAGGGAGGCAAGGTCAGCAGGTGGTCTGCTACAGAGCTGGAGTGAGACTAGGAGACGGTTTTGGAGGAGAGGTAGGAGAGTAAAGGTCTGAAGATAACTTCTCCTCCTCTTCTTTGGCCTCCCTCATCACCCTGCCTTTGTCTCAGCAGTCAGCATCTGCAGGCCCTCACTGGAAACATGTTGGCCATGCTGGCCAGGGAAGCATGTAGACAATCTTCAGATCTTCACTCTCCCACTTCTCCAAACCCAATCCCTCAGCCTTATCCCTACCTGCTCTGTAGCAGACTACCAGCTGTGGACTCCTTTCCATCTATGCCTACAGAGACTCTTTTCCATCTCATTCCTACAAACTAAGCATACCCTGGTGGCACACCCTGCTTTTTCCCTCTTGTGAAGCCCCACAGGCACCCAAACCCACCTCCATCCTTAAATGTCAGCTCCTAATACTGAGAAACACATTCTAACCATAAACCCCAGTGGCCACACTTGTGGCAGGACCTCAGAAGCATTCACTACTAGGGAACCCACAGCCACCACACTCTCCTAAGGAACAGAGAAGGCAACAGAAACATAACACCCTCTCTACAAAGACAAGACTAGATATCAGGACCTAGAAATAAATTATCCTCACCCCAGATGCATAGATGCCAGCATCAAAAAAAACAACAACCAGTAACTGACAGGAAAATATGGTCCCACTAAAGTCCAGTAACCCTGCTACAATAGGCCCTACAAAATACAGTATATTTTTGGTTGTGAACTTAGCTCTGCTCTTTTTGGAAGGGAAAAAGAGGAGGAATGCATATTGGGGAGAGTAGAAGGGGGAGAGCTGGTCAGAGTGGATGAGGCTGGGGAGGGACTGTGGTCAGGATGTACTGTAGTAGAGAAGAATCCATTTTTAATAGAAGAGGAAAATACAATATATCTGAAGCATAAGACCAAAAGAATACAAGAGATAGAAAAGAGAATCACAGTCATGGAAGACAGAAGAAATGGCTTTGTAAGTCAAGGAAAATATTAAACTAAAAGAATCCAGTCGGGGACAAGATGGTGGAGAACACTGTGTCTAAGGAGCATTTTCCATACAGCAACCAAGAGACTGAACTCTGAGCCCTAAAACAACAGCAATCGTTGTTTCCCAGGTGAGAGGAAACCCCACCGTCACCCAGCCAGAACCTGGAAGAGATCCCGGGTCGCACAAGCACTAGGTAGCCGGACCAGAGCCACACGCCTGCGTGTCCCAATCACCTTCCCAGGCTGATCAGTGGGCACAAAAACACCAGAGACTGGGAGTTCCAGTTGTGAGAAAAACCCTCGGGGAAGGAAGGCAGTGGGACTGGCCACGGGTCATCCAGTCTTTACCAGAAAAAGGTTTCACAGACCGGCTGGTATGAGCCGCCATCACTGAACTGGGCTCCCTCCGCCAGCACGGAGAGTTGCTGTGTGCCCAGCTCTCTGGCACAGATAGAGCTATGCGTCCCAGTGCAACAGAGAGTGGGAATCACTGTCAGGAGAGGGCCCACAGGGAAGGAAAGAAACAGTGCTGACTTGGGTCACCCAGGCTTTGCCTGGAGAAGGTCTCTCTCGAAGACCTGCGGGTATGAGCCGCCATCACTGAACTGGGCTCAAGCAGCAAGCATGGAGAGTTGTTAGGAGCCCAGCTCTCTGGCACAGATGGAGCTGTGTGCCTCAGGGCAACAGAGATTGGGAGTCCCAGTCGGGAGTTAACCCCACAGGGAAGGAAGGAAATGGGGACCCGAATTAAGTCACCCAGTATACCCCTGGAAAAGGCCCCACAGACTAGCGGGTGGGTGCACCACCAGCCCAGAGACCTGCTTTGTACCAACTATTCCTCACAGACAGAACTGTAAGCCCCAGGACACCAGAGACTTGGAGTCACTGTTGGGAGAAATCCTCACAGGGAACTAAGCAAAGGGGACAGACTTAGGATACCCAGTATATCTCCAGAAAAGGTCCCACAGACTGGCCCAACCCAGGGATCTGCTGTGCACCAGATAGCCTGCTGTTACCAGGAGAGCGGTACTCACTCATCACAGATTACCCCTTGTGTACTGGGGCACAGAGCCCCAATTTCAGGCCTATAGAAGCCAGGAATCATGAGATCAACCCCCAGATACTGCCCCAAGGGGCAACCAGTTATCCCTAACAAAACCGACCAAACCAAGGGACACACAGGTTACAGCAGCAGCTCACTAAATTTACAGCAAGAAACCCAGAAGCAGGGCAGCTGCCTCCAGGACTTCTCTGGGTAAGAGGAGAGCCCTCTCGACTAACAAGGACCATAGTTATCACTCAGATCCCTATGCTTGAGGTGAGCTATGACAACTCCTGAAAAACACTGGCCATACAGTGACTGTACTCAAAAAGCTGAGGAGGCTTCGTTCAAGAAAAACCATCTTTCTGCCAAGGGGATTCTCTCCACCACAGGATCCCAGGAACCACCAGAAACTAACTCCAAACACCTAAGACAGCCCAATGGGTAGAGGCCAGCATAAAAGCTCAACCAACAAAAGACAGAGCAATATGGCATCTCCAGAGCCCAGTTATCCAGGGGCAAGTAGCCCTGGACACCCCAGCATAATTAAAATTCAAGAAGATGACCTTACATCTATGCTCCTGAAGAGGATGACAGAGGAAACAAATAAAATGTGTAAAGACCTAGAGGAAGATAAAAACAAACAGATTATGGCCAACTGTGAAGAAATACAGGAAGTTGCAGCCAAACAGTTTGTGGCCTTTAGAGAAGAAATAGTTAAATCACTGAAAGAAATAAAAGAAACAAAGGATCATTCAAATAAACCGCTGAAGGAACTGAAGGAAAAAACAGTCAGACAGGTGAAGGAAATCAACAAAATGGCTGAAGACATGAAGATAGAATTGGAAAAATTAAAGAAAACATAAATGGAGAAAACTGTGGAGAGAAAGAACTTAGGGAAGAAAACGGAAACTACAGAGGTAAGCATAACCAATAGACTACAAGAGATTGAAGAAAGAATCTCAGGTGTGAAAGATACAATGGAAGAAAGTGATGTATCTGTCAAAGAAAATGTTAAATCTAAAAAATTCCTGACACAGACTGTCCAAGAAATTCAAGACAACATAAAAAGACAAAACCTAAGAATAATAGGAATTGAGGAAAAAGAAGATTCCCGGGGGGCCAAGATTGGGGCACCTGGAGAACACCGTGTCTGAGAAGCGGGACAACACACTCCGTGCAGCGACCAGGAGACTGAACTTTGGGCCCTAAAACAACAGCGATCGATCATGTTTCCCAGGTGAGGGGAGGCTCCCACGGCGTGGGAATCGGTTGGGTCCACTCTCGGCTGCCCAGCCAGAACCCGGAAGAGAACCCGGCAACGCGGGCTTTGGGTCTCCGGGCTGGTGCCGCAAGCCTGCTTGTCCCGATCACTTTCCCAGGCTGATTGGTGGGCACAAAGGGGCCTAAGGCTGGGAGTCCCAGTCGCAAAAAAAACCACGGGGAAGGAAAGTTGCCAGACTGGTCACGGGTCACCCAGTCTTTCCCTGGAAGGTCTCTCGGACCACGGGTACCTGCCGCCATCACAACTGAGCTCCCGCGCCGCGAACTGATTACAGCTGAGCGCTCAGCTCAAAATCCCTACTCCCTCTTCAGAGGAGGCAGGAGGGGTCCAGCAGAATCTGCCACAGACCACATTGTCTGTACCCCAACCCGAGATCGGGGCTGAGAAAACCCAATCCTTTCGGTCACTCCCCCAAACGCCCCCATCACCCTGCTGCAGCTGAGCAGAAGGATAAAGAGGCGCACAGCGGCTTCACAGTGCCGGAACTCCAGTGCTGCCAGCTGCTCCTAGCAAACAAACTACAGCTCGGGATCTGGGACTGTGGTCATTCTACACGTCCTGAGATTATCCTGGGTCCAGTGCAATAAGGTCTAGCAGCGCTCGACCACCCCCCCACCCCCCCGGCACAGAAACGCCGCTCAGGGCGCAGGATCTGACTGAGAAGCCCCAACCCCTCCTAGCACTCCCCTGAGAGCACCTCCATAAACTTACCCTAGCAGAGGAGAAGGTCAGAGGGGAAGGACAGAGAGGCAGCCTGCCAAGGACACAGCACCCTCTCTCCAGCGGCCCCTAGCAGAGAAACCCAAGCTCTGGATCTGAGGACACTCAACCCTACCCGGTACTCTCTTGGGATCAGCAAACATAGATTCTACCACTAGGCTGCTTCTGGCAGAGAGATCTGGGCCCGGGATCTGGGATTGAGTACACTCACCCTAACTCTTTCCCGCACCACCCAGGGACCAGTCAACATAACCCACCTGGCAGAGGGAAAGGACAAAGAGGCAGCACACAGGAAAGGTGGACACCGAATCCTGCGGCCACAGTGTCACAGAGCTGACTGTTAGCCTACCCGTGCACTTCCGCAGCAGGACCAAAACAGAGAGTAGTGAGCAAGGGGAACCTCTGTGCATTCCAACTGGTCCTGCAAGAGAGTGAGTGAGCCTTCTAGGGAGAGATTGCCCCAGACCCAGGGCCTCTCCACAGAAGCAACCAGAAGAGATCCCTGCCACCCACACTCCTAGTGTGGGCATCATAGGGATTCTTGGGATAGCGACCCCAACATTGAAGCCTCTGCCTTGCAGGTCCACCAGGGTAATCCAGGCAAACAATCCCTGGATCTCAGTCAGAACTGCGTAATAGTGGTTTGCAGGCCACTGCAATAGTCAGAGAATCCGCGCATGCACACTGCGCCCACTAAAAGCGCACACGAATAGAGCCAGCGTCACATTCTTTACTTACGCAAAACTGAAAACACAGTACACACTCCCAAACCAGTGAACCTCTCTCATCTTCCTGAAAAAACAGTCCAGAAAACAGAAAGAGACGATCATAGCCCAAACTACAATCTCAAGGAACAACCAGTGAGGATTATAAATAACCAGATGGCTAGAGGCAGACGTAAGAACACTCCCAACAAAAATCAGGACACAATGACCTCACCAGCAACCCCACAAAACAATGGACACTTCAATTCACTAGACATACAAGAAAACGACCTCAAAACTATGTTTCTCCAGCTATTAGAGGCCCATAGAGATGAAATGAACAAAGCCCTCAGAGAAATAACCAAAGAAATTGAGACTAACCAAGAGGAAACAAATCGTGCTCTCAGAGAAATGACCACGAAAATTGAGGCAAACAGAGAAGAAATGCACAAAGCTCTCAAAGAAATGTCCACACAAATGAAGGCAAATAAAGAAGGAATAAACAAAGCTCTCATAGAAATACAGGCAATTATACACAAAGAAGTAGAGGCACAATTAGTGATACATAGAGAGGAAACAGACAAAAAAATAGAAGCTATCATTGAAAAGGAGGAGTCCACATTCAAACAGATGAAGGAAATGGTGCAAGACATGAAAACAGAATTAGAATCAATAAAGAAAACACAAATAGAGAAAAACCAGGAGCTGGAGAACATAGAGAAAAGATCAGGCACTACAAAGGTAAGCATCACCAACAGAATACAAGAGATGGAAGAAAGAATCTCAGGAGCCGAAGATACACTTGCGGAAATTGACACGTCTCTCAAAGAAAAAATAAAATCAGAAAAGTTCCAAACACAAATCATCCGAGAAATCAAGGACACCATGAAAAGACAAAACCTAAGAATAATAGGAGTAGAAGAAAAAGAAGACATCAGGCTCAAAGGTCCGGAAAATATTTTCAAGAAAATTATAGAAGAAAACTTTCCCAACTTAAAGAAGGAGATGGCCATAAATATACAAGAGGCCTACAGAACACCAAGTAGATTAGACCAGAAAAGAAATTCTTCACGTCACATCATAGTCAAAACACTGAACCTACAAAACAAAGAAAAAATTCTAAAAGCAGCAAGGGAAAAAGGCCAAGTAACATAAGAAGGTAGACCTATCAGAATCAAACCAGATTTCTCAACAGAAACTATGAAAGCCAGAGGGGCCTGGACAGAAATCATACAGTCCTTAAGGGACCACAGATTCCAACCCAGACTACTATACCCAGCAAAACTTTCAATCAACATAGACAGAGAATTCAAGATATTCCAAGACAAAACCAAATTTAAACAATATCTACATAGTAACCCAGCTCTACAGAAGTTACTAGAAGGGAAACTCCAAACCAAAGAAAACAACTACATCAAAGGAAACAGAGGAAATAGATAACTACACAACAAAAAAAAAAAAAACAAAAGAAGACAAGCAATGAAACTCAGTGACACCACCAACACCACATCTAAAGTAAGTAACAATTGTTGGTCACTAGTTTCTATCAACATCAACGGACTCAACTCCCCAATTAAAGGACACAGAATAACAGAATGGTTGCGGAAACAGGATCCATAATTCTGTTGCATCCAAGAAACACACCTATGCAACAAAGATAAACACTACCTCAGAGTACAGGGCTGGAAAAAAGTCTTTCAAGCAAATGGTTCCAGAAAACAAGTGGGAGTAGCCATCCTAATATCTAATGAAATAGACTTTCAACCCAAGTTAATCAAAAAAGATAAGGAGGGCCACTATATTCTCATCAAAGGAAAAATCCACCAAGAGGACATCACAATTTTGAATATCTATGCCCCAAATACAAGAGCACCTACATTCGTAAATGAAACAATATTAAAGCTTAAATCACAAATTGATCCTAAAACCGTAATAGTGGGAGACTTCAACACTCCACTCTCACCAAGGGACAGATCAACTAGACAGAAAACAAATAGGGAAATAAAAACACTTACAGAGACCCTAAATCAAATGGACCTAATAGACGTCTACAGATCTTTTCATCCAAACTCAAAAGAGTATACCTTCTTTTCAGCACCGCATGGAACCTTCTCGAAAATAGACCATATAGTTGGTCATAAAGCAAGCCTCAACAGATACAAAGAGATTGAAATAATCCCTTGTATACTATCTGACCACCATGGACTTAAGCTGGACCTCAACAACAACAGAAATAACAAACAGCCTACACACACATGGAAACTGAACAACTTGTTACTCAATGACAGCTGGGTTAAGGAAGAAATAAAGAAATTAAAGACTTCCTAGAATTCAATGAAAATGAAGGCACAACATACCCAAATTTGTGGGACACAATGAAAGCAGTGCTCAGGGGAAAATTTATAGCACTAAGTGCCTGCAAGAAGAAATTCGTAACATCACATACAAACAACTTAATGGCCCAACTGAAAACCCTAGAAAAAAAAGAAGCAGATACACCCAAGAGGAGCAGAAGGCTGGAAATAATCAAACTCAGGGCTGAAATCAACCAATTAGAAACAAATAAAACTATTCAAAGAATCAATGAAACAAAAAGTTGGTTCTTTGAGAAAATCAACAAGATAGACAAACTCTTAGCAAAACCAACTAAAAAGCAGAGAGAATCTATCCAAATCAACAAAATCAGAGATGAAAAGGGTGTCATAACTACAGATACTGAGGAAATTCAAACAATCATTAGGTCATACTACAAAAGCCTATATGCCACAAAATTTGAAAACCTAAATGAAATGGACAATTTTCTTGATAGATTCCATCTTCCAACATTAAGTCAAGATCAGGTAGAAAGACTGAACAGCCCTATATCCCCCAATAAATTGAAGCAGTCATTCACAGTCTCCCCTCCAAAAAAAGCCCTGGGCCAGATGGTTTCAGCGCGGAATTCTACCAGACCTTCAAAGAAGTGCTCACACCAATTCTCCTCAAACTATTCCACAAAATAGAAACAGAAGGTACATTACCAAACTCATTCTATGAAGCAACAGTCACCCTGATACCTAAACCACACAAAGACCCAACAAAAAAAATAGAACTTCAGACCTATCTCTCTTATGAACATTGACGCAAAAATACTCAATAAAATACTTGCAAACCGAATCCAAGAACACATCAAAGATATCATCCACCACGACCAAGTAGGCTTCATCCCAGGCATGCAAGGGTGGTTCAACATACGGAAATCCATCAATGTAATCCACCACATAAACAAACTGAAAGAGAAAAACCACATGATCATCTCCTTAGATGCTGAAAAAGCATTTGACAAAGTCCAACACCCATTCATGTTTAAAGTCTTGGAAAGATCAGGAATACAAGGCACATATCTAAACATAGTAAAGGCAATATACAGCAAGCCTATAGCCAACATCAAACTCAATGGAGAGAAACTTAAATCAATCCCACTGAAATCAGGGACAAGACAAGGCTGCCCACTCTCTCCCTACCTCTTCAACATAGTACTTGAAGTCCTAGCCAGAGCAATAAGACAACTACAGGAGATCAAGGGGATACAAATCAGACAGGAAGAGGTCAAAGTGTCACTATTAACAGATGATATGATAGTATATATGAGCGACCCCAAGAATTCAACCAGAGAACTCCTCCAGCTGATAAACATCTTCAGCAAAGTTGCAGGATACAAAATCAACTCAAAAAAATCAGAAGCCCTCTTGTATACCAAAGACAAAAGGGCCGAGAAGGAAATTAGGGAAACAACACCCTTCACAATAGCCACTAACCACATAAAGTACCTCGGGGTGACACTAACCAAGCAAGTAAAAGATCTGTTTGAGAAAAACTTCAAGTCTCTGAAGAAAGAAATTGAAGAAGATCTCAGAAGATGGAAAGATCTCCCGTGCTCATGGATTGGTAGGATTAACATTGTGAAAATGGCCATCCTGCCAAAAGCAATCTACAGATTCAATGCAATTCCCATCAAAATACCAACTCAATTCTTTACAGACCTTGAAAAAAAGATTCTCAGCTTCATATGGAGAAACAAAAAACCCAGAATCTCTAAAACAATCCTGTACAACAACAGATTATCCGGAGGTATCTCCTTCCCCGATCTGAAGTTGTACTACAGAGCAATAGTAATAAAAACTGCATGGTATTGGCATAGAAACAGAAAGGAGGATCAATGGAACTGCATAGAAGACCCAGAAATAAACCCACACACCTATGAATACTCGATTTTTGACAAAGAAGCCAAAACCATTCAATGGAAAAAAGACAGCATCTTCAACAAATGGTGCTGGTCCAACTGGATATCCACATGCAGAAAAATGAAAATAGATCTATATTTTTCACCCTGCACAAAACTAAAGTCCAAGTGGATCAAAGACCTCAACATAAAACCAGATATTTTAAATCTGTTAGAAGAAAAAGTGGGGAACAGCCTAGAACTCATTGGCACAGGAGACAACTTCCTGAACAGAACACCAACAGCACAGGCTCTAAGAGCAACAATCAATAAGTGGGACCTCATGAAACTGAAAAGCTTCTGTAAAGCAAAGGACACTGTAGTCAGAACAAAACGACTGCCTACAGATTGGGAAAGAATCTTCACCAACTCTTTATCTGACAGAGGGCTAATATCCAGTATATATAAAGAACTAAAGAAGCTGAAATGCAGCAAACCAAGAAATCGACTTAAAAAATGGGGAACAGAATTAAACAGAGAATTCTCGATAGAGGAATATTGAATGGCAGAGAAACACTTTAAGAAATGTTCCACGTCATTAGCCATTTGGGAAATGCAAATCAAAATGACCCTGAGATTTCACCTTACACCCATCAGAATGGCCAAGGGGAAAAACTCAAGTGACAACACATTCTGGAGAGGTTGTGGAGAAAGGGGAACCCTCCTCCACTGCTGGTGAAAATGTAAACTTGTACAACCACTCTGGATATCAATCTGACGCTTTCTCAGACAACTAGGAATAGCACTTCCTCAAGACCCAGCATATATCCAAAAGAAGCTCAAGTACACAACAAGGACATTTGCTCAACCATGTTTGTAGCAGCTTTATTTGTAATAGCCAGAAGCTGGAAACAGCCCAGGTGCCCCTCAATTGAAGAATGGATGCAGAAATTGTGGTACATCTATACAATGGAATATTACTCAGCAATGAAAAATAACGAAATCATGAAATTTGCAGGTAAATGGTGGGACCTGGAAAGGATCATCCTGAGTGAGCTGTCCCAGAAGCAGAAAGACACACATGGTATATACTCACTCATATAGACATGTAATATAGGATAAACCTTCTAAAATCTGGACATCTAAAGAAACTAATCAAGAGAGAGGGCCCTGACTAAAATGTTCAATCCCTATCCCAAAAGGCAAAGAGGATGGACACCAGAAGAAGAAGAAAACAAGAAACAAGTTAGGAACCTGCCACAGAGGGCCTCTGAAAGGCTCTGCCCTGCAGACTATCAAAGCAGATGCTGAGACTTATGGCCAACTGTTGGGCAGAGTGTATGGAATCTTATGTAAGAAGTGGGAAATAGTAAGATCTGGAGAGGACAAGAACTCCAGAAGGAGAGCAACAGAACCAGAAATTTGAACACAGGGGTCTTCCCAGAGACTCATACTCCAACCAAATACCATGCATGGAGATAACCTAGAACCCCTGCAAAGATGTAGCCCTTGGCAGTTCAGTGTCCAAGTTGGTTCCATAGTAATGGGAACAGGGACTGCTTCTGACATAAACTGATTGGCCTGCTCTTTGATCACTTCCCCCTGAGTGGTCAGTAGCCTTACCAAGCCACAGAAGATGACAATGCAGGCACTTCTGATGAGATCTGAGTAAGGTCAGAAGGAAGGAGAGAGAGACCTCCCCTCTCAGTGGACTTGGGGGGAACATGCATGAAGAAGGGGGAGGGAAAGTGGGATTGGGTGGGGAGGAGAGGGGCTTATGGAGGGATACATAGTGAAAAAAGTGTAATTAATAAAAGTTTAAAAATAAATAAATTTATATATAAGCACCCCCCCCAAGAAAAAAAAGAATCCAGTCACAAAACATCATGGAATTCCTAAGAAATCACCAATAGAGGATGGAAATAAAACAGTTTAAAGCATAGAAAATACTTTTTAAAAACATAGAATAAAATTCCTCCAATCTAAAGAAGGAGGTACCTATCAAGGTGCAAAATTTATACAGAATACCACAAAAACAATAAAAATAAAGAGAATTCAACAAATATTGCTCATTGATAATTTTCATTATCAGTGGTCTCAATTCTCATTAAAAAGGATCAGAATCATAGAATGGATTCGGAAACGATCATTTCTTCTGTGATATTAAGGAAACACACCTCAACATCAAGGAGAAATATCACCTATGTGTGGAAAAATGGAAAGAGATATTCTAAGCAGATAGACCTACGAAGCACCAGTGTAGCCATTGAAATATCTAACAAAAGATACAGCAAGCTAAAATTAAACAGAAGATCTGCGGAAGGTCATTATACACTCATCAAAGAAAAAATCCACCAAAAGGACACTGCAATTCTTAGTATCTACACACCAAACACAAATCACCAAAGATCCTAAAATATATACTACTACTGCTTAAGTTTTTTATTGACCGTCACAAAGTGATTATGGGAGACTTTAATGACCTCATCTCACCAATAAACAGGTCATCCAGACAAAATTAAGCAGAAATACTAGATATAACTGATTTCATGAATCAAATTGACTTAACATATTTATAGATTATTTCACCCAAACACAAAGAATATACCGTCTTGTCAGCAGCTCATGGAACTTTCTCCAAAAATGTCCACATACTAGGACACAAAGCAAGTCTCAGCAGATACAAGAAAACTGAAATAACATTTTGCATCCTACTAGACCATCATGAATTAAAGCTGGATATGAACAACTGAAATAACCAGAAGCTTACAAACTCATGGAAAATGGATAACTCTCTACTACATGAAAAAGGGGCCACGACAGGAATTAAGAAAGAAATTAAAGACTTTCTAGAATTGAGTGAAAGTGAATACACAACATACCCAAAATTATAGGACAAGATTAAGGCAGTTCTAAGAGGCAAGTTCACAGCACTAAGTTAAGAAAAAGATATGTATCATATTAGTACCTTAACAAAAACCTGAAAGCTTTAATACAAAAAGACAAAATAACACCCAAAAGGAGTAGAAGACGAGAAATAATCAAAGTCAGGGATGAAATAGAAAGAAAAAAAAATACAAAGAATCAAAGAAACAAGAAATTGGTTCTTTGAGAAAATCAATGACATTGAAAAACTGTTTGCTAAATTAACAAAAAGGTGACGAAAGAAGATTCAAATGAACAAAATTAGAGACAGAAGGGGGACATACAACAGACACCAAGGAAATCCAAACTTTAAAACCTGTACTCCACCAAATTGGAAAATCTAAAGGAAATGGTTAATTTTCTTTATATATACCACCTACCAAAGTTAAATCAAGATCAGACAAATAATTTAAGCAAATCTATAACTCCTAATGAAATAGAAGAAGTAATTAAAATTCTTCCAAACAAAAATCCCAGGGCCAGATGGCTTTAACACAGAATTCTACCAGCCAGTCAAAAGAATAAATGTCAATGCTCCTCAAATTATTCCACAAAACAGAAACAAAAGGAATATTGACCAATTCTTTTTGCAATGTCACAGTTATCCATATACTTCAAGCTAGTAAGGACCCAGTAAAGAAAAAAATTACAATTTATTTTCATGAACAGCAATACAAAAATTCTCAATAAAATACTTGCAAAATGAATAATAGAATACATCAAAAATATCATCCACTATGATCAAGTAGGCTTCATCTCAGAGATTTCAATATATGGCAATCAGTAAATGTACTCTACCATATAAATAAATTGAAAGGAAAAAAAATCATCTCATTATATGCAGAAAAGTCTTTTTACAAAATCTAAAATCTTTTCATGATAAAAGCCCTGGAGAGTTTAGAGATACAAGAAATATACCTAAACATAATGAAGTCAACTTACAGCAAGCCCATAGCCAATATCAATTTAAATGGAGAAAAACTCAAAGCCTTTCCACTAAAATCAGAAACCAGACAAGGTTCTCATATTCCAGGACTCAAGAGGCTGAGCTATTAGGACCATACATATTTTAGCTACATAATGATTTCAAGGCCTGCTTGAGCCTTTCAGTGAAACTCCAAAATCAATAATAACAAAAGTATGCCAATGGTTGTTACTTCATTATATTGAATGGCCGACTAGTATAAATGATTTCTAACATTAAAAACTAATTTTGAGCTAGACAGAACCATGACCTATCTTCACAATTTTTCTGTAAATGAAAAATAATTCTAAAATTTAAATGGTTACTTAAAATCCTATAATGTAAAATAATGTATACCCCTTTTCTCCAAATCGAATATGTTTATATTTAAAAAGACACACTTGAAATCATATTGTAATCAAATGAATGACAGCGATAATTAATTTTTTCTTTCATTTTTTAGAAATATTAATGAATACTTGAGAGTTCACAAAAATATACCTGTACTTTTCTTCAGAAAAGTCCATTGTTGTCACTTCTTAGCCACATAACCTCTACCTCTGCCAAGCTGACAATATTAAGCTCCATATTAACATAATTAATTAGCTCATTTGTATATTAGGTTTTCAGTGCTTTACTATTATAATGGAGAAAACAGAACTTGTGGGGCCTATTTGGTGCCCCTCCCTCTTCAGAGCATCTGCTCTGCTGGCATTTGTAAATATTGTATCTTTGAGTTTTAGCCACATGGAATATTAGCTCCACTGGGAGCAAAGAAATACCTATTCCATATGATCCAAATTTTAAAATGCTACATCAAAATGAGTCTTCTAATATACCATTGAAACTAACTCACCATTAAAGCTGTGTGGAATTTAAATGTCTTTGAATTGATTGGAGATTGAATAAATAAAAACATTAATATTCTGTGTCAAAATACTGAAATAATTTAACTTGCTAACTAGTTCCATGATTCTTTAAACTGCTGTGTGTGTGTGCAGAGGTAAGCTCGCTTCCTGAAGAGAACATGGGAATTGTTCATAATTGTAATCTTTGACCCAAGGAGGAAAGACTGTTTTACTTTTAAATCATTTCTTTTCCCAGTCAGGAGGCTCATTTCATTTCACCATCTGAGTGTGTGTAACTGATTATTGCATGCTTAACTTCTCATCATTTCTGTGGTATTACTGAAGGTAAGAATTGTCCTATTTGAAATATCATACACATCATACATTTTTTTGTTGTTGTTCTACAACACAAAATTAAAATCATTTTTTCAAAAAATTAACACAATTCTTTTTGTCTCATTTAGCTATTTGCTGAAATATTATGTGTCAATACATTATCAGGTAACACAAGTTTTACCAAATTACTTTTTTTTCTGGCATGTTAGAAATTGTCAATGTCAAATTTTAAATGACATAACATTATACTGTACAATGCCACCTTATGTATGTACTGTTCCCATACTGAGATCTGTCAGATTAATTTCTTCTTAGATGCTACTATTTGCCTCTTCAGTAACTCTGAATGATATTTTCCTCATGTGATTCCATGAGATTTTTTTTTTCTGGTCTGAATTCCCTGTCTCACAATATAATCAAATGATCTTCACTGATCTTTTCTACATTGATAAGGAGCAGAGATGGCAAAAACTTTGAGACACTAAAATGGCTATCTAGAGTTCTAGTCTATGCTATCAAGCTTTCCAGGGAAAAGAACTTGTGTCATCTGGCATTTTAGCATAATGTGATTGTTTTCCTTAGGCTTCTGTTGAAATTAGAAATTAATTAAAAAGCAGCTATCTTTCCTATGTTGGAGGAACAAAGGGAAGAGGTAGTATTGGCAGATTCCCAAACTACAATCAAATGTCAGTATCTGGAATCATAACAAGCCCTACTGAAGAATTGGAAACAATAGGAGGAAATCATCGAGGCAAAGAGAGAATAAGACGTCCTGCATTCCCTGCCTCATCCCTCAACCTTACCAATGGAAAAAACCAAGCTCAGCAACCGGAAAGTGGACCCTGCAACTAGGAATATGAAACAGAGTGTAAAGGCAATTAAGTAAAAGTTACATAAAAAAGGCTGCACTCTGGACAGAAGGCTTTGTTTCTGCCCCTAAATCCACGAGAAGTTGCCAGTCACTGAGGTCATAGGCTTAATAGACTTGCATTTGGGAGGTAATTATGCACTGGAGAAAAAAATCTCCATAAATAAGATGTTTTTTTGCCATGTGAGCCCCCACCAGATGCCAAATCTCCTGGTGCCTTGACATTGAGGCCTTCATAACTGACCCACACCTCGGCATTGACTAGACTAAGAACTGACCCACACCTCGGCATTGAATAGACTAAGACCATTCCAACCCACACAACTTCTGATGTCTAGTTTTCTGATGCCTCTAGTTTCATGGCCACTGAGAAAGCTGGGTCACAGCACCAATCAGATCAGATTTTAGTGTCAGCTGGTAGGCAACTTCTGCTGTTTGGTTTTCCCTGAGACTGTATCCTGCCACTTATTTTCCTGGGGCTTGAAATCCTCAGGGAACCCGTCATCTCTGAGAAAGTTGAACCTGTGGGTAACTCAGCAGGGTACCAAAACCAGACTCTCAAAACCATAACCTAGAAAGTATAGACGGACCACAGATCGTTCCTTAAGACACGGCCAGATGCGCGTAGACCTTGCTTTTTTTAATGACAGTATGAGGGCAGCCAGAATTCCCCTTCAACTCTTTCTTTTTAAATCACTTTCTTTTTAACTCAGTTTAGCTCATCCTGTTTGGCTTTCTTTTTCCAACCAAAAAGAAACAATTTTCAGTCCACATGTATAAATGTCTGTGTACGATAGAAGTGTTCTAGTTGAAGATGCTGATGAACTGCACAGCAGCCTACCTCTTAGTTTTTTATTTTATTTTATCTTTTTTTAGTTTATAATGGGAAATTTTATTGTGATTTAACCAAAGGCCAAAATTGTAGAAAATACTGTGTAGGAGCACTAAAAAAATCCTATTCAAAGTCCCTCAAATGTTGACACCCCTCATCTACGATCACCTATTTAATCTTTACATCCTATATAATCTGCTAAAAAAAAATTGCAGTCTAGTTACAACAGGATTTGTGTCCCACAGCTAAATAATAATCTGACTGAATGCCACCCCTGTTGGGATCAGTAAGCAGGCACTTCTATGGCCAGCCCCATAGACCGGTTATCAGGCATTTGTAAAGACACCCTGACCACCTGGAATTACCTGCGCATGCCCTTGATCACCCTATAAGAGAACTGGAACCCTCCCCTCTCTCTCTTCTTCCTCTTCCGCTCCCTGATTCTGCCTCTCTCTCCCTCTTTCTCTTCCTTTCTCTGTTTCTTACTCTCTTACTCTTTCTCTGCTCCCCCTTTCCCTTAATAAACCTCCCACGTGGAACTGATCTCGTGGTGTGATTTGTGAACCCGAGTGTATCCTTCACATTCACACGTTTTCTAACAACCCCTGTGATCACTAACGTACTTCATCAATTGTTTTAACCAGTGAGCACTCAGAAGACCAAGGTTGGAAGAGCCCTTGACAACTGTCCCTAAAATAGAGAAACCAGGGCTCCCCAGAGCTTTATTTTATTGGCAATCTAATGTGTTCACAAAACTGAGCTGAGACAAATAGAGACATTACAATTTAGAAAATAAAACTGCAGAACTTTCATGTGATAGTCAACAGAAAAATAACAATAAGCTTAAAACCACAGACATTCTACACTGCTACTTTAAAAGAAATACCTTTCTCATAAGAAAAAAAAATCTTGCAAATGTATTAAAAAACACTAAGCTGTTGAAAGCGATAGTAGGGACTGAGAGTAATTTAAATGTCAGAAGTTCAGCTCACCAGACAAAAATATTAGTTAAAATTCGTCTGTACCTGGTAACCTTGCTTTACAATTTATAGAACTAATTACCCCAATATCATTTTAGCATCCATGCTTATTTTCACATTTGGATAGAGAGAGCCCTGTGCATTTTAAAGTCACAGTGTCTTCAAAATAACTTGCAGGACAGTTATGGACACCAGAGCAAGCAATTATGACAGACAGCAGAAAAGCTGACAACATGCCAGATGACAGCATCATGCCATGCAGTAAGAACTTCTTCTGTCTGTTACAGCCTATATGAGCTCTGTGGGCATTTGTGGATGTGCAAGCTTGCTCAGATGCTTTTAAAATAATTTGTTGTTACTTGCTACATTTAAAGATGACATGTCTCAGCAGGGCCCTCTTAGCTCTGTACCTGGAGATGTTTTTACATGTCCACCTGGAAATACTCGTAAAAATGTGCCTGTTATTCGCCACAGTAAGAAAAGTAAAAACTACTCCAATTTAACTGGCAAGAATATAAACTGTGGTATAATCATGTAATGAGATTCTATTCACCAATGAAATGAATAATTTATAATTACAGATGTCCATGAGCATAGATCTCTGAAACATTATGTCCTCAAGAAAACACACAGGGTCAAATCCACAAATAATTATGACAAAGATATCTATTGTTTTGGAAGATACATATAAGTGATAAAGCTAGAAAAAAACAGTAGACATTCTGAAGAAAATAATAAACACACAGCAAACCAAGTAATCCAATTACAAACGGATAAGCCTGAGACTGCTGTGTAGGAAGCCAAATTACTCCTTCAGCAAGAATATTGAGAATGAGGCTGAATTTTGTTTCACAGCTGTTAGGTTAGTGGTGCTGTAAGACTTCTCACCTCCTAAAACACTCCGATTTCTATCTATCCCATTTGACATTCTGAATGAGGATTGAGCATCTTCCCTAGGATCTTCCTTGTTGCTCAGCCTATTTAGGAGTATAGATTTTAGTATGCTTATCCTATATTATATGGCTAATATCCACTTATGAGTGATTATATACTATGTGTATCTTTATGCTTCTGGGATACCTCACTCAGGATGATCTTTTCTAGTTCCTACCACTTGCCTGCAAATTTCATGATTTCCTTGTTTTTAATTGCTGAGTAGTATTCCATTGTGTAAAAACACCACAATTTCTGTACCCATTCCTCCATTGATGGACATCTGGGTTGTTTCTCTTTCAAATGCTGTGGTTCCTGTGCCCCAACAGTTCCTGTTTACCAATATAAAATAATAGAGCAAGTGAAATGATGTGGGAGAATGACTTTGACTTTGGCTCCAGTTACTCTGAAATAAGAGGGAGGCTTTCTGGGTGTGAGACCCTGTTCAAAGGTTCTGCCAGCAGAAGTCTCTTGTCCTTCCACAAGCTCATTTAAAGGCACTGGTATTACCGGCCCAAAGACAAGAGATAGTGCTCAGCATGTCCTCGGGCCTCAGCCACTGGCTTCCTTATTGAAAAAGCAGCAAAATTAATTAAACAATAAAAACTCAGATACACAAAATATATACATATTTATCATTCAAAGTTTGTTAAATATTCAAATCAAAATAGCTGAGAGAGTTAGCATAGGAACTTCGCAAAGCATTCTGGGTAGAAGGTAGATGTACCAGACAGAAACAGCACACTAGTGAGGAAGGGCCATCTTCCTTGCTTCTGACCTCCCTCTCATCGGTTGCTCTTTTCTCCTTTTAGAGAGTGTACCAACAACACACAAATGCTGGGCCACAGTAAGAGTCAGATTCTTGAAACAAAGGCCTACTTGTTTCAAAACCTTCCTCTGGAAATAATAAAGTTATGAATAAAAGTTCATATTTGAGAACTTACATTGTCCCAAGAACTTAACTATGCATTTTCAATTGACTTAAAAATATTTCTGCAAGTCCTGAAAGACTGCAAGGCTCCCATGTAACTGCAATTGTTTGTCTAATTTTAAGAATGAGAAAATGATATCACAGAAAGAGTAAATAAATCACACTGACTCTAATAGGTCACATGCAACAGGCCTGGGACTAGAAACTAGACAGTCCTTCTGCCACGGGGGCTTTTTTCACAATGTCTTCTGGTCCTTTGCTATGGATACCTACAGTGCTAGAGAATTTTGCAGCGATGGGGCCATATAACAGTCTGTTGCAGTATTCAGCATAGGTCTTCCCTAGGGTGATCCAAGAGGTGCTCCCTCTCAGTATTATTCACTCATTATCTCTTTTTCAATTAAATTTTTTATATTAATTACAGTTTATTTACTTTGTATCCCAGCTGTAGCCCCTTCCTTCATTCCTCCCCAACCCCACTCTCCCTCCCTCATCTCCTCCCTGCCCCTCTCTAAGTTCACTGATAGGGGAGGTCCTCTCCCCTTCCATCTAGCTTATCAAATCTCTTCAGGGCTGGCTGCAATGTCTTCCTCTGTGGTCTGGCAAGGCTGCTCCGCCCTTGAAGGTGGGGAGATAAAAAAGCCAGCCACTGTCAGAGACAGTCCCTGTTCCCCTTACTAGGAAATCCACTTGGATATTGAGCTGCCATGAGCTACAGCTGAGCAGGGGTTCTAGGTTATATCCATGCATGATCTTGGGTTAGAAAAACATTCTCAGAAAAGACCCCTGTGCCAGATATATTTGGTCCTTGTGGAGCTCCTGTCCTCTCCAGGTTTTACTAACTCCCCTTCTTTCATAAGATTCCCTGCACTCTGCCCAAGGTTCAGTTATGAGTCTCAGCATCTGCTGACACACTACTAGGTAGAGTCTTTCAGAGGCCCTCTATGGTAGGCTCCTGTCCTGTTTTCTCCTACTTCCAATGTCCATCCCATTTGTTTTTCTAAGTGAAGATTGATCATCTTACCCCAGGTCCTCCTTCTTGTTTAGCTTCTTTAGATGTACAGATTTCAGTATGTTTATCCTCTTATAGACCTAGTATCCACTTATAAGTGAGTATATAACAAGTGTGCCTTTCTGCTTCTGGGATACCTCACTCAGGATGATCTTTTCTAGATCCCACCATTTGCCTGCAAATTTCATGATTTCCTTGTTTTTAAATGCTGAGTAGTATTCCATTGTGTAGATGGACAACAATTTCTGTATCCATATCTCAGTTGATGGACATCTGGGTTTCTAGATTCTGGCTATTACGAATAAAGCTGCTACAAATATGGTCGAGCAAGTGTCTTTGTTGTATACTTGAGCATCATTTGGATATATATCTAGGAGTGGTATAGCTGGGTCTTGAGGAAACACTATTCTTAATTTTCTGAGAAAGCACCAGATTGATTTCCAAAGTGGTTTTACAAGTTTACATTCCCACCAGCAATGGAGGAGGGTTCCCCTTTCTCTACATCCTCTCCAGCAGGTGTTGTCACTTGAGTTTTTGATCTTAGCCATTCTGATGGGTGTAAGTTGAAATCTCAGGGTTGTTTTCATTTGCATCTCCCTGATGGTTAAGGATGTTGAATATTTCCTTACAAAGTGTTTCTCTGCCATTCTATATTCCTCTACAGAGAATTCTCTGTTTAGCTTTGTACTCGATTTATTTTTTAATTATACTTTATTTGCTTTGTATCCCCCTCTAGTTCTCTCCCTCCTCCCCTCCCAATCCCTCCCTTCCTTTCCCTTCTCCACACACTCCCCTCCCCAAGTCCACTGGTATGGGAGGGTTTCTTTTTCTTCCTTCTGATCCTAGTCTGTTAGGTCTCATCAGGAATGGTTGCATTGTCTTCCTCTGTGGCCTGGTAAGGTTGCTCCCCCCTCAGGGGGAGGTGATCAAAGAGCAAGCCAATCAGTTCATGTCAGAAGCAGTCCCTGTTCCCATTACTATGGAACCAACTTGGACACTGAATTGCCATGGGCTACATCTGTGCAGGGGTTTTAGGTTATCTCCATGCATGTACTTGGTTGGAGTATGAGTCTCAGGAAAGACCCCTGTGCTCAAATTTTTTGGTTCTGTTGCTCTCCTTGTGGACCTCCTGTCCTCTCCAGCTCTATTATTTCCCACTTCCTTCATAAAATAACCTGCATTCTGCCCAAAGTTTGGCCATAAGTCTTAACATCTGCTTTGACTTAATTGGATTACTTGATTTGTTACTTTTTAACTTCTTTAGTTCTTTGTAAATACTAGATATTAGCCCTCTGTCAGATATAGGATTTGTGAAGAAACTTTCCCAATGTGTTGTCTGTTGTTTTGTTCTGAAAACAGTGTCTTTTGCTTTACAGAAGCTTTTCTGTTTCATGAGATCCCATTTATTGGTTGTTGATCTTAGAGCTTGTGCTGTTGATATTCTGTTCAGGAAGTTGTCTCCTGTGTCAATGAGGCTCTTCCTCACTTTTTCTTGTAACCGATTTAGTGTGTTTGGTTTTGTTTGATGTTGAGGTCTTTGATAGACTTGAACTTTAGTTTTGTGCAAGGTGATAAATACGGATCTATTTTCATTTTTCTGCATGTAGACATTCAGTTGGACCAGCACCATTTGTTGAACATGCTGTCTTTTTTTCCATTGAATGGTTTTGGCTTCTTTGTAAAAAATCAAGTATCCATAGGTTTGTGGGTTTAATCCTGGATCTTCTGTTCGGTTCCATTGATCCACCATTCTGTTTCTATGCCAATACCAGGCAGTTGTTTGTTTTGTTGTTGTTGTTGTTTTGTTTAGGATTTTTTTTTTTTATTTTACAGCTTGAGTGATCTGTTGTTGTACAGGATCATTTTGGAAATTCTGGAGTTTTTCTTTTTCATATGAAGTTGAGAATTGTTCTTTCAAGGTATGTAAAAAATTGTTTTGGTATTTTGATGTGAAAACTGTATTGAATCTGTACATTGCTTTTGTTTTTGGCAGGATGACCATTTTCACTATGTTAATCCTACCAATCCATGAGCACTGGAGATCATTCCATCTTCTGATATGTTCTTCAATTTCTTTCTTCAGAGATTTGAAGATTTTTTTTTTCAAACAGGTCTCTCACCTGCTTGGTTAGAGTCACACCAAGGTACTTTATGTTATTAGTGGCTATCGTGAAGGGTGTTGTTTCCCTGATTTCTTTCTTGGCCCTTTTGTCTTTGGTATACAGGAGTGCTTCTGATTTTTTTTTTTTTGAGTTAATTTTGTTTCCAACCACTTTGCTGAAGGTGTTTATAAGCTGAAGGAGTTCTCTGGTTGAATTTTTGGGGTCTCTCATGTATACTATCATATCATCTGCACATAGTAAAACTTTGACTTCTTCCTTTCTGATTTGTATCCCCTTGATCTCCTTTAGTTGTCTTATTGCTCTAGCTAGGATTTCAAGTACTATGTTGAAGAGATACAGAGAGAGTGGGGAGCCTTGTCTTGTCCCTGATTTCAGTGGAATTGATTTAAGTTTCTCTCCATTGAGTTTGATGTTGGCTGTAGGCTTGCTATATATTGTCTTTACTATGTTTAGGTATGTGCATTGTATCCCTGATCTCTCCAAGAGTTTAAACATAAATGGATATTGGATTTTGTCAAATGCTTTTTCAGCATCTAAGGAGATGATCGTGTGGTTTTCCTCCTTTAGTTTGTTTATATGATGGATTACATTGATGGATCTCTGTATATTGAACCACCCTTGCATGCCTGGGAAGAAGCCTACTTGGTCATGGTGGATGATATCTTTGATGTGTTCTTGGATTTGGTTCGCAAGTATTTTATTGAGTATTTTTGCATCAATGTTCATAAGAGAGATAGGTCTGAAGTTCTATTTTTTTGTTGGGTCTTTGTGTGGTTTAGATATCAAGGTGACTTTGGCTTCATAGAATGAGTTTGGTAATGTATCTTCTGTTTCTATTTTGTGGAATAGTTTGAAGAGAATTGGAGTTAGCTCTTCTCTGAAGGTCTGGTAGAATTCTGCGCTGAAACCATCTAGCCCTGGGCTGTTTTTTGGAAGGGAGACTTTCGATGACTGCTTCCATTTCCTTGGGGTGATATAGGAGTATTCAATCTTTCAACCTGATCTTGATTTAATTTTGATAAGTGGAATCAATCAAGAAAATTGTCCATTTCATTTAGATTTTCAAATTATGTGGCATATAGGCTTTTTAGTATGACCTAATGATTATTTGTATTTCTTCTTTATCTGTTGTTATGTCCCCCTTTTTGTTTCTGATTTTGCTGATTTGGACAGTTTCTCTGCCTTTTAGTCAGTCTGGCTAAGAGCTTGTCTATCTTGTTCATTTTCTCAAAGAACCAGCTGTTGGTTTCATTGATTGTTTGAATTGTTTTATTTGTTTCTAATTTATTGATTTCTGACCTGAGCTTAAATATTTCCAGCTGTCTACTCATCTTGGGTGTGTCTGCTTCTTTTTTTTCTAGGAATTTCAGTTGGGCCATTAAGTTGCTTGTATGAGATGTTACAAATTTCTTCTTGAAGGCACTTAGTATTATGAACTTTCCTCTTAGCACTACTTTCATTGTGCCCCTTAAATTTGGTTATGTTGTGCCTTCATTTTCATTGAATTCTAGGAATTCTTTAATTTCTTTCTTTATATCTTACCTAACCCAGCTGTCACTGAGTAGTGAATTGTTCAGTTTCCATGTATGTTTAGGCTTTTGGCTATTTCTTTTGTTGTTGAGGTCCAGCTTTAGACCACGGTGGTCAGATAGGATACAAGGGATTAATTCAATCTTTTTGTATATGCTGAAGCTTGCTTTGTAACCAACTATCTGGTCTATTTTGGAAAAGTTGTATGAGATGCTGAAAAGAAGTTATACTCTTTTGAATTTGGGTGAAAAGTTCCGTAGACATTTATTAGGTCCGTTTGATTTAGGGCCTCTGTAAGTGCCCTTATTTCCCTGTTTAGCTTCTGTCTGGATGATCTGTCTGGTGACAGTGGAGTGTTGAAGTTTCCCACTATTAAGGTGTTGGGATTGATGTATGATTTCAGCTTTAGTGTTTCATTTACAAATGTAGGTGGTCTTGTATTTGGGGCATATATGTTCAAAATTGTGATGTCCTCCTAGTGGAATTTTCCTTTGATGAGAATGAAGTGCCCCTTCTCATCTTTTTTGATTAATTTTGGTTGAAAGTTTATTTTAGTAGATATTAGGATTGCTACCCTAGCTTGTTTTCTAGGTCCATTTACTTAAAAACATTTTTTCCAGCCCTTTACTCTGAGGTGTTTCTTGGATGCAGCAGAATGTTGGATCCTGTTTCCACAACCATTCTGTTAGTCTGTATCTTTTTATTGGGGAGTTGAGTCCATTGATGTTGATAATAGTGAACAATGAATGTTAGTTCCTTTTATTGTGAAGTTGATGGTCTTACTGTGATTCATTGCTTGTTTGTTGGGAAATTATCTGTATCCTATGTTTTGTTTGGCATCGTTGTTTTCATTGAATTGGAGTTTTCCTTCTAGTATCTTCTGTAGGGCTGGGTTGCTGTGTAGAAATTGTTTAAATTTAGTTTTTATCACGGGATATTTTTTTTTTCTCCATCTATGTTGATTGAAGGCTTTGCTGGGTATAGTAGTCTGGGTTGGTGTATGTGGTTCCTTAAAGTCTGCATGACATCTGCCCAGGCCCTTCTGGCTTTCATAGTTTCTGATGAGAAGTCCAGTGTGATTCTGATATGTCTACTTATTCATATTCTGATATGTTACTTGGCCTTTTTCCGTTGCTGCTTTTAATATCTTTTCTTTGTTCTGTAGATTTAGTGTTTCGACAATGATGTGAAGTGAGGATCTTATTTTCTGGTCTAGTCTGTTCGGTGTTCTGTAGGCCTCTTGTATGTTTATGGACGTATCTTTCTTAAAGTTGGGGGAATTTTCTTCTATGATTTTCTTGAAGATATTTTCTGAACCTTGCAGACTGGAATCTTCTTTTTCATCAATTACTATTATTCTTAGATTTCCCTTTTCATGGCATCTTTGATTTCTTGGATATTTTGTGTTTGGGACTTTTCCTGATTTTACTTTTTCTTTGAAAGAAGTATCAATTCTTGCAAGTGTATTTTCAGCACCAGAGATTCTCTCTTCCATCTCTTGTATTCTGTTGGTGATGCTTACCTTTGTGGTTCCTGATCTTTTCTCTAAGTTCTCCAGCTCCAGGGTTTTCTCTATTTGTGTTCTCTTTATTGATTCTAATTCTGTTTTCATGCCTACACCATTTCCTGCATCTGTTTGAATGTGGATTCTTGTCTCTCTATGATGGTCTCTATTTTTTTGTTGTTATTGTACATTTCTTGTCTACATGCCACTAATTGTGCCTCTTTTTGTTTGGCTATATTTGCCTGTGTTTCTTTGAGAGCTTTGTTCATTTCCTCTTTATTTGCCTGGCTAGTTCTTTGAGAGATTTGTTTGTTTCCTCTTTATCTGCTTCTCTTTGTGTGGTTATTTCTCTGAGAGATTTGTTTGTTTCCTCTTTATGTGCCTCTAATAACTAGATAGGCATAGCTTTAAAGTAATTTTCCTATGTTTCCGATGATTTGGAGTATCCATTAATTTGGGGGGTTGCTGGTGAAGCCATAATGTCCTGATTTTTGTTGGATGTGTTTTTACGCTGACCTCTAGAAGGTGGACTGTCCCTTCCAACAGGGATCACAATAAATCTTTCTTTCTTAATTTGTTTCTTTTGTGTTTTTGATCACAACAGCAAAAATGAACTAGCAGGGTTATATAGAAGTCAGGTTACACTGCCAAATGCTATAGAAAACCATGTGTGCTTCAATAGCTAACTATTAGCTTCTAAGTAATACAAGAAGTTAAGGGGAATTTTACCCTGACAATACAACATCATTTGATTTTGTTTAATTAGTCAACTGAATTAACAACATTCATTGAATCGCTGACTCTGTGGATTGTCTTAAACACTAGGAATAAGTGATTAATTCAACACATGGCCTTCTCTTACATAGCCAAAGCTCTGGTGACTGAAACAGGACATAAACACTTACTCCTTCCCTTTTCTCTCACACCAGGCAGTAAGGTTTTTTGTTTTTGTTAATATTGTTTGTTTGTTTCAAGTGATTGAATTGTTTTCTTCCTTAAACTACATTTCTACCTTCATTAGGCAATAAGTTTTTTGGAGAAAAGTTGAACATATAATACAGAATCACCAAGAGTTGGTAGGACTGTGTATTGTGATAGGATCAGCAAACATTTATGTCAACAGTCAAAACTCCACCCAGACACCACAGTGCTGATACTGATGAAGCACAACAGTGTGTCCAGGATACCGTGGTCCACAATGATGCTCATAATGCCCCACAATGGTCCAAGATGCTCCACAGTTCTCATGGTGTCTCATGATGCTCCACAATGCTTCCTTACTGCTTCCCAGCATTCATCTTTATAACCACAAAACTCTTATTAGACCCTCAAGGGCCAAGAAATCTGGCCTCACCATGTTGCCAACATGATTGTACTGAATAAATTCTTTCCCTTCTTCACTACCTTTCCATTTACTTTTCAGAGAAATAAGTGGACCAACTTTGTCTGATTCTGGCCACCTTAGGCTACTAAATACCTCACATCCAGTGCTGTCAGATAACCATGGTTCTTTGGGTAGTCAGTCAGTACTGCTGGAGCTAATCCAGTAGTTTAAGGTCCAGGCTTCCAGTATCCAAAAGTTTTCTAAGTACCCATTCTCTGTCCAATTCCAGTTCCTCTTTATTTTTATGCTAAATACTGGCTGGTGAATCTGTTTTTTCCAAATCTAGGTGAATATTGCCTTCTATGAATCAAGGCTTTCTACATACCACATTAAGATCTTTCCAAGGTTCCATCCATTTTCCTGCAAATTTCCTGATTTATTTGTTTTTAATAGCTGAATAGTATTCCATTGTGTAAATGCACTACAATTACTGTATCCATTCCTCCATTGAGGGATATCTAGGTTGTTTCCAGTTTCTCGCTATTACGAATAAAACTGCTACGAACATGGTTGAATAAATGTCCCTGTTGTGTGATGGAGCATCTTTTGTGTATATGCCCAGAAGTGATAAACCTAGATCTTGAGGTAGAACTATTCCCAATTTTCTGAGAAAGTGCCAGATTGATTTTCAGAGATGTTATACAAGTTTGTGCTCCTACCAGCAATGGAGGAATGTTTCTCTTTCTCCACATCCTTGGAAGCATGTGATGTCACTTGATTTTTTTTCATCTTAGCCATTCTGACTGGTGTAAAGATGGAATCTTAGAGTTGTTTGATTTTCATTCTCTGATGGCTAAGGACACATAGCATTTCTTTAAGTGGTTCTCAGGCATTCAAGATTCGTCAGTTGTGAACTCTTCGTTTAGCCCTGTACTACATTTTTAAATTGTATTATTTAATTTGTTGTTTAATTTCTTAAGTTCTTTGTATATTTTAGATATTAGCCTTCTGTCTGGTTTAGGATTGGTGAAGATCTTTTCCCAATCTATAGGCTGCCATTTTGTTCTATTGACAGTATCCTTTGACTTACAGAAACTTTTCAGTTTCATGAAATCCCATTGATTAGTTGTTGATCTTAGAGCCTGTGCTATTGGTGTCCTGTTCAGGAAGTTGTCTCCTATGCCAGTGAATTCCAGACTTCCTCACTTTGTCTTCTGATAGGTTCAGAGTCTCTGGTTTTATGTCAAGATCTTTGATCCACTTGGACTTGTGTTTTGTGCAGGGTGATAAATATGAGTGATAAATATGGGTCTATTTGCATTTTTCTACATGTGGACATCCAATTAGACCAGCACCATTTGTTGAAGATTCTTTCTTTATTCCATTGTATGGTTTGGGGAAATCAAGTTCTCATAGGAGTGTGGGTTTATTTCTTGGTCTTTGGTCTGGCTCCATTGATCAACCTGTCCCTTTCTACACCAATACCATTTAGTTTTTATTACTATTGCTCTGCAATATAGCTTGAAATCAGGGATGTTTACTCCACCAGAAGTTATTTTATTGTACAGAATTGTTTTGGCTATCCTGAGTCTTTTATATTTTCATGTGAAGTTAATGGTTGCTCTTTCTAGGTCTGTAAAGAATTGTGTTGGGATTTTGTTGGAGATGGAACTAGAAAAGATAGCCATCCATGACACTAATAATGATACTCTGCTATGCTAGCATACAGGAGCCTAACTTGACTGTCCTCTGAGAGGCCCCAGTTAGTAGTGGATTGAATTAAGACATGCTGAGACTTACAGCCAAGCATGGGACAGAGCTCCAGGGGTCCTGTGGAAGTGTTGGGGGAAAGATGAAGGGACCTGGAGGAGAGAGGAACCTCACAAGAAGACCACCAGTCCCACAAGAAGGTCAAAAGAAGACAACTAACCCAGTCCCATGTTTCAGAGACTGAGACATCAACTAAGTAGCACACTTGATCTGGACTTTGGCCCCTGCACACATATAGCTTATGAGCAGCTTGGTCTTCATATGAGGTGCCTGCAAGCGCAGATGGAGCAACTGTTTCTAACATGGACTCTATTGCCTGCTTTCGGATTACTTCCCCCTGGCAGGGCTGACTCGCCTGGCCTCAAGGGATGAAAATATGCTCAGTCCAGTCCTGATGAGACTCGATGTACTGGGGAAGGTTGACAAGGGGTAAGGAGAGCTCCCCTTTTTTAGAGAAAAAGGGAGAGGGGAAAGGGGAAGAGAGATACTGGTAGGAGAAGAGGAAGGAGCATCCTTGGGGTGTAAAGTAAATAAACTGAAATAATAATAATAATATCTTTCCCTCTTGGACACTGAGCTGCCATAGGATACATCTGTGCAGGGGTTCTAGGTTATCTCCATGCATGGTTCTTGTTTGGCTTATCAGTCTTCCAATAGGAACAAGGACTGCCTCTGACATGAACTCATGGGCTGATTCTTTGATCACCTCCACTTGAGTGGAGAGCAGCCTTACCAGTCCATAGAGTAAGACAATGAAGCCAGTTCTGATGAGACCTGATAGACTAGGGTCAGATGGATGGAGAGGAGAACATCCCCTATCATTAAACTGGGGGAGGGGCATAGGAGAAGAAGAGGGAGTGTCAGATTGAGGTGGGATTGGGGAGGGAGCTACAGTTGAGATATAAGATGAATAAACTGTAATTAATAAAAATAAAATAAGAATAATAATATCTTTCCAAGGCAGAATAGAAAGAAAAAGAAATTTAAACAATTAAAAACAGCTCTCAAACCCTCCAGATCTGTTAACTGAAATTTAAGAATTGTGACACAACTGAACAAACAACTAAAAATGACTCACCCATGAAACCACTGTTCCTTTGCTAAAAAGTTTCTTGGGTGCTCTTACTAAGATGTCTAATGAACCATGATTAAGGTTAAAATACATTCCTTAAATGCAGTTTGATGAGACTTTGATTATGGTCTCATCATTACTAAACTACCTACCATCTCACCTACAGAGGGAATTTATGCAGGAAAAATGAGAAGCTCACACTGTTATTTAATTTTTACAAGTTTACCTTTAAACCTAGTTATAAATTATATTCTTTGCACAATGTAACTCTAAGCCCCACAGAAAAGCACATCTGCCTACTTTTATAACACTGAAGCATGCTTCTTCTTAAAATGTGCATTGTCTGTCTCTACCTCCTTGGATGTGTGTGTTCCTTCTTTCCTACCTTGTTGCTAACACTGATTCATTTGGACATCTTTTGCACTGTACTGTGTTCCAGGATCCCACCTGCACCTAAGTTCTCTTCGAATTTTTCTGACTGAACAACCCTGAATAGCAGGTCCCTGCTGGAGAATTGAACAGAATTGCAGGTTTTACCTGGTAATCTCTAAGCCATGTGTAAGTCTAAGGAACAGCAATTTCTACTAATGCCTAAGGAAAACCACACTTACAAACCCCAGCTGGGGTCTGGCCCCTGGAGCAAACCTGCTTCCATCCTGAGTGAAGGGAGGTACACCCCACATTATAAAGATGTATGCTGGTATTTCAGTTTTTCTTAAACACTATATGATAGCGCCACAATTTAAAGTAGCTAGCTTAAGTTTCACTGACTTGAGCACATTTCATATGTAGCACATGGGTTTTGTAATAGGGAAAGAAAAGTATTCCAGCTGTCACATGTCTTCTAAAGCAAAACCTACCAGTTTGAAAAGTAAATGAAACACGTATTACTTGTGTTCATATGCTCAGAGGCAAAAGGTGCTGAAGACTATCAGTCTTCCCTGGGGAGCCATACTCACTGCAAGCCTTCCCTAAAATGGCCTGAGTTTTCAGATAATCAGTCAGAATCATCTGTAGCTACTTCAGTGCCCAGTTGCTTTTTTTTTCTGTTTGTGGTTTTGGTTTTGGTTTTGGTTTAAGGAGGGTTGAAAAGGTAACTCATCTGTAGATTTCTTTCTTGGCCACTAACAGGACACTGGGTCCAATCCCCAGAACTGCAAAAGATAATTATAAACTATTTCAGACTTGTAAAGTCTCATTTGGGAGTGCAGTGCACCTCTCTAATCCTAGCATATAGCAACGTGAAGCAGAAGGATTGTGCATTCAAGACTAGCTTCAGCTGCAAAGCTAGATCCAGGCTAGACCAGGCAAAAGGGACTCTTACTCCTATGAGAAACCAACCAAACAACCAAGAAAACAACAACAAAATGGACTCATTGAAAGCCATTTAAGTTAATATTATACTTCTATTCTTTAAGCAAGAAGACTATTGATGTACTTTAACGAATGCAGCATGTTGCCTGTTGTGTGTTTCAGGATAGACAGTAGTTATAAAGATGTAGAGCAATATAGTACAGATCGGCAAGGCGAAGCCACAATTCTGAGGGTGTGTCCCTGCTGGGCAGCAAAGGAAGGTACTCCTACTCCTGTTGCTTCATCTTAAGACACTTACTTCAGGAAACTTGAAATTGAGTGCTTTCATCTCCGAAATAAATGCAATTTGTTTTGGAAAGCAGACAGTTGTGTCAAGTTTATGTCTCAAGATGTAGTTTCTCTACAGCCTGGCACCCATCATTGTGACCCCAGCACAAGACAGGTCCTGCGCTACCAAAGAGCTTCTATGGGAGAGCAGCGGCTAGATGCCCTGGAGGCCCTAATACAAGATGCACAGCTGCTTCTTTCCTCCCAGTAGAAATTTGTCCTCTGGCCAATGTCAGTTAGCTAACGCTGCTGCTCACACAGTACGTGATGAATCCAGCTGACCTACGAGGCACATGTGGCTCCTGCCCAAGCCTCCCACTTGACGGCAGGCTGCTGGGCTGTGGACCAAGTATGGAGTTGCAGTTTCTTGAGGGTGAAGGTGAAACTTGTTCCTGACTTTCAGCAGCTCCTGGCAGCCTGGGATGGAGCCCTACTCTGTTCATTCACCATGAAACCCCTTTGCTTACATTTTCTCTAGAAGAGTTACAGAGCAAAGTTTGTTTTGCATATTACTTCTTCACCAATGAAAAGGAAGTTATCCTTCAAACAAACCTAGCACTGCTCAGACCAACACTGAGCTGGAGGGAACTGACAGAACCTACCACAGAATGTTGGTCATTGTCCCTTTGTTACTGAAGTATTTAAGTAAAATTTTATCTCAGCATCACTGTTCAGTTGTGTGCTATGGGAAGCCTTGTCCTTGCCTGTACACCAGTCTAAGACCCTCTCTGAATTATGATGGGCTTATTAAAACATCTTTCCTCATATGACTACATTGTCTTTCATTCATCTGAGCGCTGAAAGCAGCTCAATCTCACTCCTTTATGTTAGCTCATTCAAAACTGGCTTCCATGCAGGCATTCCCTCTGGGCAGCTGCCCTCAGCTACACACTTCCTTTATCTTTTCCTAAGGATTTAAATGTCTGCTGTGGGAAAGAAAGTTGCATCTTCATGATTCAGTGCTAACCCCATTTCAAGTAGTTTTCCCATGTGCCTCTCTGAGCTTAACAATAACTTCTACTTTGAACAGGATGCCATAGTATGTTTTCATTTCCAGGACAGTAGTAATCCCATTTTGCCTCTGGCACCTTCTTTTAATCAGCAAATATGGAGAACATTCCAGCTGACAAGTATCAGCATGTCAGTGGGGTTTTGCATCTTGAGTTTCAGCATCGTGTATCCAAACTGTCACTAGCACTGTGATGGCTCAGTCTTGTGCTGTCACTAGCACTGACATATAAGACGTAGTCAGTACTCATTAATAATGACCTTGCACTTATTTCTCAATCCTGACTGTGAGACTTAGGTAACATCCAGAAAACCTGCTCATTTAATTAGGACTGTTCTGATAGGAGGCAACTCCTTCAATAGGGAAGAAACAATGGGTGTACTTTAAGAATGCTCTGGGTTCTAAGCCCTTGGTGATTTAGATGATGCTCAGGGCACCTTCCGTGCTCAAGAAAGACTTCCTAACTTTGGTAGAAGCACAATAGACCATCTCATCTGGCAAATCTGTGTCCTTCTGCCTTTAACAACAATGTTAAAAGTTCAGCTGCATGAATCTTTCTCCTTTAAGACACATATAAGGAGGTAAGCAAGATTTGCAGACTTACCAACTGCTCTCAAATTATTTACAACAAAGTTTTGTTAACTTGTGTTGACTTGCTTTGTTTTTTAAGATAATCTACCAATTCATTTCTGAAAAAAAAATTTAATTGCCAATGTGTATAGGATGATTAGACACAAAGAATAGCAAAATGTGCTGTTACTTTTTGGCTTCAGTTGATAAGCCACTGGAAATCTTCTAGGGCCTGTGGCTAGAGCCAAGAAGTTGACTACGGGCTCATTGTCCAATCTTACCATGAGAGGCCTCTAGGTGGCTGGCTCTTTGATCACCTCTCCCTTGGGGGGGGGAAACAGCCTTACCAGGCCACAGAGGAAGACAACACAGCCAGTTCTGATGAGACCTGATAGCTAGGGTTAGATAGAAGGGGAAGGGGACCTCCCCTATCAGTGGACTGGGGGAGGGGAATGGGAGGAGAAGAGGAAGGGAGGGTAGATTTGGGAGGGAACAAGAGAAAGGGCTACAGCTTGGATACAAAGTGAGTAAATTTTAATAAATAAATAAGAGTGAAAAGAAAGAATCCCCCTAACTGCTGAACATTTTCATAAGTTTATCAAATTTTAATTTTGTTCTGTCAAACTCTAATTTCCCTCTTTTCATAGTTACTATAGAAGAGTATAGTCAATGACCTTCCCTTTTCAATTGTATCTGTGTGTTTGTGTGAGTTGTATGTGCTTTATGTGTGGATGGTACTTGTAGAGGGGTCCATAGTTGTGCATGCGCCCATGTGCACACAGGCAGAAGTCAAAGGAGAGTGCCAGATGTTTTTGTTTGTTTATTTGTTTATTTGTTTGTTTGTTTGCGTGCATTATTCCCCAAGGCAGAGTCATACTTTCAATGATGAATGCTTCTCACTTTCTGCTTTTACGTCTGTCTGGATGGTGCCTTCCACATTTAGTTAGACAACTCTGGAAACACCCTCACAGACATATAGCCAGAGATGGTTTTCTTAGGTGGCTCTAAACACTGTCAAAGTTAACATCATACTTCTACACCTTGTCCATTTAAGCGTCATACACATCACTCTAAGACATAAAGTTCCATTCCTTGTCATCGAAAGCTCACGGGCAGCTCATAAGCTAAAATTGCTTTTAGTTCATATGTGAGAGTGTCACAAAAATTTAACACTTCTAACTATTCAAAAGCCTGACTTCAAAGTTTCTTTTGATATATAAGACCATTTTTTTTAACTGTGAGTCTGTGAAAACAAAAAAAGTAAGTTATAAACTTCCAATAAACTGAGTAAACATTCTTATTTCACATAGGAGTAATAAGAGCAGAGCAAGTAAAAACTGGAATTAAAAAAAAAAAAAAAAACTGGAAAAAAAAAGTAAGCCTGGAAGCCAGATGAGAAAACCCCCAATTCTCCGCCCCAGGACTAGCCCCTGGGACCTTGGTGCCATAACCTGAGCTCTGATGGGCTCCAGGTTTGCTATTAAGGCCAACTTCATTCCATGCCTGCAGTTCTCATAGATATTTCGTGTCCCTGCCATTCTCAACACCTCCAAACTTATGTTTTCTTTTACCTCTCATATAACTTCTTCTCAGCACCTCCTTGCAGGTACTTCCACTCTGTCACACATTGCGTGGCCTCAGCTGCTTTAAGACTGTGGCATAAGCCTCCATTCCCTAATAACTCTTGCATTTTCCATGCCTGATAAACCAGTGTTACGTGGACAATCCTGCACGCTCCACTTGGATACCTTTTACAACAACGGTCTGACCTCTGTTATTTTGACCATCAAACCTGCACACATTTGTAGCAGAGAATGCTTTCAGGGAGGTTGTCAGCTCAGTTGGTCTCCTTTGAAATAAACTTATTATTTTACAGGCTGGAGTCTTCCATGGATGAAGTTGTCCTTAAGGTACCTTCTTAATTAGTCCATTGCAAACTGCAAAGTTTCTCCTTCACTGTGTTCATTTTTGTAATAGTAACACCTGTTTCCTCCACAGCTTTCTAATGTATTCACTGTCACTAAAACTCACTTCACCAAACTGCCCATTTTTCATATTCTGATCTCTCTGTCTTTTATATCACACAACACTGCACAGTAGCCATGCCACACCCTCAGTGCTGCCCTCTCTTGAAATCTCCACAAACAGACAGGTCTATTACTTTTGGATTCAGTCTAACTTAAGTTTACAGGGTATGGGAAGAATGTGAATAGATTCTTTGTCAAAATGTAATCCAGTGGCCTCTAGCCAGTTAACAATGGAGTCCTTTTATCTCCTCTAAAACCTCGCAATCCAGACCTCCATAGTTTGAATTTCTGTAGACATTCTGGTCTTACAAACTCACACCAGGCTGGTTCAGCAAGATCTGCTCACAGAGCTCTAAGGTTTCTCTATCCCGTATTTCCCAGGACCTTCAAAGTCCTCCCACAGCCACTTCCAAAGTCCCATGATGCTGTCTCACCGCTTGGTGCTGATTTTCTGTGTTAATTACCTTTCTCAACACTCTAACAAAATGTCTGACAAGAGCAACTTAACAAAGAAAGGCTTATTTTGGCTCATGGATTGAGATATGCATTGCATCACAGCGGAGACAGAAGAGTGGAAGATGTTCATTCTCTCCTTCCCCCATGTGGGTTCTGGGAATTGAATTCCAGCCTTCACACATGAAAGAAAACATCAATATTTGCTCAGCCTACTTGTTGGCCCTACTTATTTTTATTTTAAAATTGAATGGTTTTAATTGATAGTGTTTTACACTATGATATTCAAATGATAATTTAAAATGGAGAGATAACACAGAATAATTAATTCAGGCCACTTTCACACACAGGTAGGTTCCTCACCTACCTGTCATTTATGTCTGTTCTCCCTGGTTTTTCAAGAATATAATATTGTCATCCTTCACAGTCACCATGTTGCACAGAACATCTCTTGAATTTATTCACTTTGTTTAGCAGAAATGCTGTGTCCTTGGCCGATATCTTTTCAGTACCCTTCCACACTGGTGGTAGCTACAACTATCTAACTCTCTTGTTTCTATGGTCTTTTAGATTCCATATTGTGCTAATTGTTGTGTCCTCTGTGTTTATTGAGGATTCTATTATACACATGATGTTTTTTGTCTTGTTTTGTTGTTGTTTTCTGGTTTTTGTTTTTCAGCATTTGTTGGACACTTAGGTAGCCAAGGCTATTGTGACAATAGACACACTGCCAGTGGAATTGATGAATTTTTTGATAGATTCATTTTGAATTTGTTTTTTGCAAGACCTCCATGTTACTTTCTATTCTGAGCTGCTTCCTGACATTTCCCTCTCACCTCACTTCTCTGTGCAACAGAAGGTAAGGAGCCCTGGAAAATGGGATGGATAAGAGACCCAGCATTTGCCCTTGTTACTTTCCAACCCCAACTCTGTTTACCCAAAATCTTGCTGATGGAAGCAAAAAAAGGCTTCAGTAGGACAAAAGCCAGCCAGGCTGATGTTAAAGTCAATGTTGCTATGTATTTCAAGTAACAGAAATGGAAATTCCCCAGAATAAACAAGTGACTTAAAAAAAAAAAAAAGATTAACAACAATCCAGGCTTGTTCACTGGAAACGTTGTGCTTTACCTGGGTTCTGCTTCTGTGTAAGCCGCCAAAATGCCGGCTTACCACTCTTCCCTCATGGACCCCGACACCAAGCTCATTGGCAACATGGCACAGTTGCCCATCAGATGTCAGTTCAAAGGACCCGCCTCCCGAGAGACAAATGCCACAGATATGGTGGCTGAGTCATCTAGTTATTACTTTAAGGCCAACGTCTTCGTCAAGAACTATGAAGTTAAGAATGAAGAGGACAGGACCTTAACCTACATCACGCTCTACATTGATAGTGTCTAAAGAAACCCTAGAAGGGCAATTCCAAGGTTCACGGCGAGAAACAAATGCACACGCTAAGAACTGCAAACTTTCCCATTCCCAGAGAGCCTGGCCATTTATGCCAAACCTGCGAACCAACAGGAGGATGAACAGAGTTAGGAGTACCTACAGCAGCTCAGGCACGAGGCTGGATTGAGGATCTGTGAGAAAGTTTATGACCCTCAGGAATAACAAGCCCAGCAAGTACTGGACTTGCTTTGTGGAAACACAGTTCATGAACAAGTGTCTCTCGGGACCTGGGCAGCGAGAGGAGTCTTAGCAACCATCGGCGGCAGAGCCGTGGGCAGCATCACAGCGAGGTGTGCACAGTCCTTCGTGTCCTTCGTCTCCGGTCATGAACACAGGAGAGACTCTGTCTTTGTCGGAAAAGCTCTTGATCAAGAATTTGGAGTGTCGGGTGCTTTGAATTTTCGGCAATTTCAAGCTGGTAGTTAATATGTAATAGACGTCACTCCTTATGTTAAATATTGAATTAAAACATTTTTGAGATAAAGCTTAAAAAAGATTAACAACTTTATATTTGTATCAATTATTCATTAATTTGTCTCAATGTTGTTACGAAGTAACTCATATTTCATAATCCTTTCTTCATTTAAAATAGAAAGTAACAGATTTGGGAATTTCGCTGAAAGAAAATAGAAACAGGCTAAAATAGCACTGTAGTTTGAGGAAAACATCTTGAATGGTAATCATCTCTGAGCTAGTTATGTGAAGTATTTCATAAGCTTCTTTTGAAACTCTTTATTATCGATTTCTGCTTTCAGATTAAAACTGGCATTAAAGACAGCATTAAAAACATGAAACAAGTTCATGTGAAAGCCAAAAAACACTGGACTTGAGCCGTATACCCATGCTAATAGCCTTTAGGGAAGACAGACAAAGGTGCGTTGGCCATGCTAGTAGTAAGGAAAGAGAGAAGACAAGAAATCAAGGGAGAAAAGGAAACTAGAAAGAACTATGCAGATCTTAGAAAACAATTCTCCAATCATTCAGCTTTGGTGACCCAGAATATCAAACCTTGTACATTTGGAGATGCAGCAATATGTACCAAAAAGCACGAACAGAGCACAGCCTCAAGTGAAAAGGCATCTCAAATGGGCATTCTCATCCAAGTACTAAGTGTATTTTAACATCATGTTTGTGTGGTTTGGCATTTATTAACATAGTATAATATAGTCTTGATTGTGTAAACATGCCAATATGTCTTATAAAGGGAATTATGTAAGCCTTGTAGTTAGCCATATCTGTTTCAAGAAATGTCACCTTTATGTTTCAGATAAGGTGTTTATTTCAAGTTTGGGATAAAAACAGCAACAACAAAACTGAATGGAGAAAAGAATGACTTTCAGTCCTTCTTGTTTTGATTCAATGGAAAGGATATTGGGAAATATCACACACAAAACTATCCAACATCCAGCAAAATGCTGTAAGAAAGCATTCATCATTAGAAAAACCATAGTTTCTGCTTGCAGACTTCAATTCAAAATTGTGAAAACTTCTAAGCCATTTATATAAATGTAAGAATATAGAGATAACAATATTCCTTCTGCATTGACAAACCTCTTCCAAACAGCTGTATGCAAATATAGAGAGTGAAAATAAGTTTGCTTCTGATGAATACATAAGAACTGGATGCCCTCAGCACACTATCACAGTGCATATGTCTACGTGTGTGCATTTGCGTCAACAGAAAATTATCACTCAAATGATTGAGAAACACACTATATGTGTGTTCCTGACTTTGTTAAGCTACGCTGAAAAAATCTGTATGTGGTTCTGGAAATAATTTTCATTAATCCACAACCACAGTTTGGATTTTTTCCTTAATATTACCAGGAAACTAATGAGTATTTCTAAATGTGAGAGCCAAAATGCCTCAAAGTGAACCCTAAGAAGATACCTATTCCAACTAAATCAAGTATCAAAAGGAGAGTCCAGATATTCTGCCCAGTTTTTCCTACTCAATTCACATGCAATATTCTATTAACAGATACAATCTTTGGTAGCTTTGATTCACACTGATACGTGCCCTTTCTCTGTGAGCATAAGATCATGAGCAAGCAAGAGAGCCTGGAGGAAAAGTCTGTGGCAGAATGAAGGTTGACAGGAGTAATACATAATAAATCCAGTGGGGTTTTTTTCAGTGTTTTCAAGCATTTGGTGTTGGTATAATATTCTTGTGGAATGTACATTTGTTCATTCAAATGCTGATTTTTCTACCTCACTATCTGCATTCAATCCAGACATTGCATTGTGATGCTTATTCTAAGCATCATCTGGCTCAAGTTTGTGTAAACATGCCACCATTTGTTCTCTGTATTGTCAATGAAACAACCAGCCCCAATGCTGAGCAACAGAGAGAATAGGATAGGACATCCTGGTTCAAAAGGAAGGAGAAGGAAACAAGTGAGGGTAGAAGAGAGCAGAGGTGAGGAGAGCAAAGAGATCAGCAGGACAGGACTTCGAACCATGTGGAGGGATGAACAGACCTAAAATATGACTAAAAACAAGTTAATGGGTGAAATCTGAATGGTAGGAAACTATGCAGGCTTAGAGGTTTGGGATGGAGTAACTATTGCCCAGCATTGTGCTCTAGGTTAATTAAATTAATTCCAGTCTCTGTGTGATGATTTGGGTATGCAGCTGGTTTAGGGGTAACTACAGCTTAACTAAAAGATAAATCAATAATTAATATTAATAATCCACAACAATTCAGTATAAACGATTTTTGCCAAATAATGTATACTAATGTATTTTATCTACTGTATCATCATTGGGAAATTTGCTGAGAACATACATGATCTATGTATGTTTGAAGCAATTTTGTTCCTAGAAATCCAAAACAGTATATCTGCATGTTCCTATGCTTTGGTAATATATAAAGTTTCAACAGCAAAGTGGCAGATTGTCCATAAAGATGTTCCTAGTTTTCTCACTAAGTTATCCATTTTTGCCCTGGAAGCAAGGTAGAAGCTGTATCACCAAGTACACAATCATCATTCTGGCATTGTAAAGTCACAGGACATAGAGTAACAAATGCATTCCACTAGAGTTTGTCATTTTAAACAAAGAAAGGAAACAATAGATTCCAGGAAAACTGTAACCAGTAGATTTCCAGTTACACATCTCCAGCCAATAGAGGATAGCTAGGTCAATTCTAGTGCCAAGGTACCATGAAAAGGTTAAGTTTCTTTCTTTCTTTCTTTCTTTCTTTCTTTCTTTCTTTCTTTCTTTCTTTCTTCCTTCCTTCCTTCCTTCCTTCCTTCCTTCTTTCCTTCCTTCCTTCCTTCCTTCCTTCCTTCCTTCCTTTCTTTCTTTCTTTCTTTCTTTCTTTCTTTCTTTCTTTCTTTCTTTCTTTCTTTCTTTTTCTTGCAAACACAGCCTCAGTTTTGTTGTTGAAAGTTTCAAAACAAGGAACATGAACTTGTGAAGGAGAACTAATCTGTTTTTATTGTCAAGGATTAAGTGGTTTCTACTAATGGGAAAGTGAGCAGCAATGTCGGTCAAAAAGCATGAACAGAGGACAGCGCTGTCTTCAAGAGAAGGACATTGTTAGCTGGCATTCTCTTAGTGTAATCAGTATCCTCCACAGAATAAAATAAACGCACAGTAATTTTGAGTATTTCTTACTCCTGGGGTGGTTTATGGTAGTTCCAAAAAAAAAAAAAAAAATCTTACCTCTCTAAAAACAATTTCAATTTAAAAGAATTTTAAGTTTTTTTCCACACAGTTTGTTAGGTCATTAATCTTCACAACTTATTTATTTATATTTTATATTCATTTGTTTGTTTATCTCTTATTAAGTCATATACTCTCTAGCTGTCCCTTTTCCTCTCTCAGAAATAAGGCCATGTCCTCACCCCCATCAAGTTAATAAGAAGCTGTGCTGTATGGCCATGTAGCCACACTGCCACCATGACACTGAAGCTACAAGTTAAGGTCATTGTCTCATATATCACTCCTTCAGGAAACTTTTAAAGATCAGAAAGCTTCTTTGTTTTGCAGGTTTGGATAGGATCCAAGGCTTCCTCAGGCCATACTTTGCTATACGTGGTAACTATCTCTCCTAACTCAGCTCCTCCAGGATTTTGAATGGAAGGTTCACTTCCCCTCTCCCTACACGCCCTTATCATGTTGTCTCTAAAATGGTGATCTATCAGTCCTAATTGTTCTTCACTTCAAGGCACTGACACTGATCATGCCCCACCCCCACCCCATGGTCCTGAGTCTTCCTCAAAACACAGCTCATTTTGAATGCTAATCTCTTGGCATCTCCTTTCTCAAAACTGCTTTTTGATCTAACATTTATTGAATTAATTTTTTGAGATAGTATCTCACACAGTAGCTCAGGCTGGTCTAGAACTCATTATGTAGCCTGTGCTTGCATTGGGTTCATGGTAGTCCCTCTTCCTCTAGCCTCTTAAGTGTTTATATTGAAAGTGTGAGTCACCATATCCATTTCTTTGCTTATGAAAATACTTTGCTTTCTTGATTATTTATTCAGGAGTACACCCCATATTGGACCAATCATGGTTTTGCCATTACATGTCAGATGAGCACAAGCACAGCCGTGCACAAACCTCCACTGTTAACTGACCTGACTTTAAAAGAGGTTGTAGTCTTCTACATGGGAATATGCTAATGAAAGAGAAAATTACTTTAAATCTCCAAGACAGAGGACAGGGTCCTGCAAACTTTAATTTGGGGTGGCACTCAGACATGGCCGTCTGGATGCTTGATCTGCAGCTCAAGGGGCTGCTAAAGCATATGCCTTTGATTTAGCAAAGATGCATCTTCTCATGCTGTCCAAGTTTGGAAGAAAAGGACAGGGTGCTGACTGGTGTCTTTGAGGCCTCTCTTCTGGCTTGTAGACAGGACCTTCATGCTATCCTCCAGGGTCTTTCTACCCATGCAATGACTCTGTGCATAGACGTGTGCAGACATTTTCTCTTCTTGTCAGAACACTAGCTAAATGTGATTAAAGAACTTTCTAAAGACCCTCATTCTTTAAAGACTCAGGTATGTTGACAGACTGGGAGTCAGGATGGAGCATGTGAGTTCCGAGGAGGCAGAAGTCATATGACACTTAATGTGTGTGCAGAAGAGGTTATTTACAAAACACACCATTTCCAGTGTTCCCATTCCTTTTTAAGAATGAAAGTTAAGAAAAAGGAGCTTCCTTACTTTGACACAAAGCATGTATCAATAGATACAAGAAAATTGAAATAATTCTTCCATCCTATCTGACCACCACAGATTAAAGCTGGATATCAATGAAAACAAAAACAACAGAAGACATAACAAAACAACTCATTGAAACTGAACAACTTATTACTGAATGAAGAATGGATCAATACAGAAATTAAGAAAGAAATGAAAGACTTTCTAGAATTGACAAAATGAGTATACAACAAACTGAAACACAGCGTGGGCACAGCCCACAGTGGCCAGTGGCAAGTGCCTAGCACTAAGTGCCTACAGTTTATATAATGGAGAGATTTTATTCTACTAGCGTAATAGCACACCTGAAAGCTCTAGAACAAAGAGAAGATACAGCACCCAAAAGGAGTAGGTGGTAAAACATAATTAAAGTCAACGATGAAATCAATAAAATAGAAACAATCAAACAATCAATAAAAAGAACCAATATTTTGCTACTTGAACATGATGTCAAACTTCCTGCTAGGTAAGTATGTTTATCCCCATAGGTATGTACTGCTTGCAGCCTGGTACAGAGAGGCTTCTCTTTGGCTGAATAGTTTCAGGGCCCAGCATGTTGTCATGAGAAGAGGATCCATTCTTCTCTAAGATAAGAGAAAATGCCAGGCAGACTTTGTTAACATCTTTGCACAGCCCAAAGGCTTGGATAATACTTGGCAAATAGTGAGGATATACCCAAGATAGACTTATTTTCCACCTTCTCAAACAGTAAATGCAACAACAGTCAATGAAATGAACCACATATCAGTATTGTAATAAAAAATAAAATGCTGAAAATAAATATATTATTAGTTCTACATTCTCCAAAAATCAACAGCCAGAAAAAATATTTGTTAAGTGAACATACATGCATACAGATACAAAAGTTTTATATTCTAATAGAGTATGGAAAATCTAAGGTAAAATCATGTCCTCATTCTGAACTCTTAGTCAAATGACTCTGTGGCAAGACAGCTCTGTGGTAGCCAACCCCTGCTGTCAGCCTCACACACTGCTAGTCAGAGATACACAGGTCTATAAACCCACAAAGCAAAACATACTTGTAAACTGGGCGTATAATATTTATTTGATTTTCATTTATTTTTAAATTATCTGAAATTAATTTAAATTATTCAATTTTATTAGCACATAGCCTTGTGTCAATCACTAAAAATTCAAACAGTGCATTTCTAAAAACATGAAATCTTAAACTGTCCTCAATGAGCAAAATAAAATAACCTCTTCATGTTATCTATCTCTCTATCTACCTACCTACCTATTTGCCTAAATGAGTCTCTTCATTATCAAATGTCACCGTCTCACACTGAAGCTTTTCTTAACTAGGTTTCTCCAATCATACTCACTACTAATACACCCTTATTGTTTTCTTTATCCCCACTTCTCCTCCTTCTGTTTCATTGTTTTACATTTTTAAATTTTCTACTTATTTAGCCACTTTACAACCTGATCCCAGCTCCCTCCCTCCTTCCTCTCCTCCCATTTCCACCCTTACATACCCCTCCCTCTCATGCACCACTACCCTGAGGCCCCCAAGGGGTACCAACCCACCCTGGCACCTCAAGTCACAGTAGGACTAAGGACATCCTCTCCCACTGAGGCCAGAGAAGGCAGCCAAGCTACGGGAAAGAAATACAGTGGCAGGCAACAGAGGCTGAGTCAGCCCCTTCTTACATTGTTAGGCAACCCATATGTTGCCCAAGCAGCACATCTGTTACATATGTGTAAGGGTCCAGGTCCAGCCCATGCTTGTTCTTTGGTTGGTGATTCAGTCTCTGTGAACCATGGGCCTAGATGACTTTACTCTGTAGGTCTTCTTGTGGTCTCTGTAGGTCTGTGGTCTCTGTGGTCTCTGTAGGTTTACTCTGTAGGTCTCCTTGATCCCTCTGACTCCTTTTCTCCTCCTGATCTTGATTCTGTTCCTTCTCCTACTGTTCCTGATCCTTCTACTCTGCTTTCTTCTCCATCATTTTAGAAAAATACTATGTAGTTAGTGTTGTGCAATGTAATATTAGATTTTAGAGAGCTTCTCCACCCTGGCTAGTTCTCAAATAATCAAGACAGAGACCTTTTGGATTTATAAAAGTTTTAAGGCCCAGTAACTGGGCAGGTATCACCTCTTTAAACTATTTTGCTATGTCCCAGATACACATCCTAAGTTACTTACCATAATAGTTACTGCCTGGGCTGCTTCTGTTCCATTAGGCCAGCTTTAATGGTCATGTGCTTATGCTCCATACTGCCCTATGGCAACTTTCTTCTCTTCATGTATGCTAGAGCTGGCTGAACCATAATCACCTGTTTACAATAGAAAGTTCATGGATTAAAGTTGTGTGATAGAGCTCAACCATACCAAACAAGAAACAGGGTTTTATAGTTCACAATTTTGGGGTTCACAATGGGATCATATATCTTGCAACACATGCAGGTTCGCACACATAAAAATGCACATACAGAAAAAGAAATAGCTGTAGAAAGAAAGAAGCTCAGCAAAAGATGAGGGAAAAGGAGGTTCAGGTTGAGTGTCATAAAATATATTATGCATATGCATGATCATGTAGCTCACTACCAATTCGCATATCTGAGAATGCAAATGCCCTCCACTTAACCATATGACTTCCATGTAACTCCAAATTAATTAATCAACAAATCAGTAGATTTGTTAGTAAGCCAGACTCTCCCAAGTATGTCCCACACCACTGTTCCAATCAAATACTAAATATGGTAATGGTAGTCTGAATAAGAATGATTTCCATAGGCTCATATATTTTCCTGCTTAGTCCACATTTGATGAGCTTCCAGGGAAGAATGAGTGGGTGGGTCCTTGTTGAAGTAGATGTGGCTTTGTCAGAAATAGTCTTTGAGGTTTCAAAAAGCCATGTGCAGCAGTCTCTGATCACCACCATGATGATAATATACTAAACCCCTGAGTTAAATGCTTTATTTTGTAAGATTTGGCTTGGATATAATATCTCTTCACAAAAATAAAACAGTGGCTAAGATACTATATTCTGGTTCCTTAACTTTAACAAAATGATTATTGATTCAACAGGACTAACATAAACATCAAAAGGCTAATGCAATATATTTCATTTGTATCCTATTGTCAGATTTTCCTGGAGATGTGATCTAAATGAGCATCTAATCTTAATTTAATTTGATAATAAAGTTCTAACAATGACTTCTGCTATTTAAGCAAATTATCTGAGAAACAACATTTTCATTATGCTGATTGCTGATCTTGTCAACTCAGCTATTCTGTGTTGTAAGACAGCTAATACTGTTGACGCAAAATACTCTGTCACAGGCCCTGTAGGGAAAGTGGAATGAATTCCTCTCTTTCTGAAACAAAAATGGTAGCTCTCCTGCTTTTAAATTGAATCATGAGCAATTGCCATTAGATCACAAGAGCTACAGAATATATAACTTATATTACTTTGTAGGGAGGTACGCTCTTGAGCAAACTAGATGTCAGTGTACGTACCACCTTGCCAAAAAGGCCTATCCAGACCTTTGTAAAAAAAAAAAAAAAAAAAGCCATTCTGGTTTCATCGTGCACCTTCATATTCTATCCTGCCCTTCTTATATTATTTTTATTACCACCTCCTATATCTGCCTTTTATTTATCATTGCTATGTTCATATTTGGCATGTATTCTGATCCATATTTTACAAGTTATATACTCTTTGCTTGTGTGTGTATGTGTGTGTGTGTGTGTGTGTGTGTGTGTGTGTGTGCACATGCACCTAGGTGTGTTTGCACATTGAGGCAAATCTCTGTGTGCAGAGCATATGTGTATGCATGTGTGTGGAGGTCTGCTGTTCATATTGGGAACCATTCTGGAGCGCTCCATCTTCTTCATTGAGGCAGAATCTCCCAGATGAAGCCAAAGCTTAATGACATCTGCTAGTCCAGCTGAACATTTTGCTATGGAATCTTCTTTCCAGCTATTGGGACTTGGAATTATAAGTAGGTCACCACTCTCACACAGTAGCTACATGAGTTCTGTGGAGCTGAGTTCTGATTCTCACCATCCCCACACTCCTGACCTCTAGTTTGCGGATCATATAAGTGACTGAGACATCATTTTGATCCTTCTGGAATACTGATAAGTCTAAACAAGAAAATTAAAACTATAGCAGGAGATTGATGATGATGTTGATCACCTACTCACAAACACATGATAACTGATGTGCATACCACTTATCCTTGGATGCCTGAGGACCCAAATCCATGATGTCTATGTGAACAACGATTTGAGTGATGGCACTTTTGAGGCTTTCTTCCCCGTAGCCCTGCATTTGAGACACAGCTGCAGAAAGAGGCCATTTCAACCATAATCTCTGCCATTTTATAGGCGACTCATTCAGTTCCAAACAGCTGTTTTAGAAGAAAAAAAGCCACAAATCTCAGCAATTTGAAATGTGAACTTTCAGATTAAAAATAATAACGCACACAAATACCTATTAATTAATGAGTAGGAAGTATTCTTCAAACATAATCATATCATGCAAATATCTTGATCATCATAATTACAGCTGACAACCCCTACCAAACACTTACAGTAAGGAACAAAAAATGCTCACAGGGACCTGCTCTTAGTTTTTAATAAGATTATTTCAAAATTAGACCTTAGCCATTAGCACAGCATTCCCTCAGCGGTGGTGGTTAATGTAGGGAATTCAGTCTCCAACTTTAATATTTTAGAATGACATCTCTATTTTCCGGATAAAAAGCCTGCTCACCCACTCCACTTTAAAAGGATAGCACTAACTGCAGCCATGGTAATGGAAATGCTACTGTAACTTTCCACTGCCCTTGGGGATATTTTCAGCACACAACTGTAGCTAGTCTTCATCCAACGCTTACTGTCTGGAAGTGAATGTTTAAAGCCGTTGATATATCTTACCATGTTTAATCTACACATCAGACTTCTGAAATAGAATTGCATTTTTCCATGTTGCGGATAGGGAAAATTAAATTAGACAAATTAAACCACCTGCCCAAGATCACACAATTTTCAGTTGTGTGGGTATAACAACAGAGTGTATTTCACATGGACATAGAGGGAGTAAGGCATGCAGTCTAAAGTAGAACTCTACCCTATCTGTCTTCATCTGGTAAAAAGCATTTACAATATTCAGCTCGAAGCATTTTATAGAAATAAATCCAAAATGTGTCTGTTTTGCATTACATTGCTTTGCTTTCTATTTTTATAATATATAATTATAGAAATGTTAAGAATCTGTAAACACACACACAAAGAGTAGTTGTCAGGTTGTTTATTTTCCATGAAGGTATATCAATGGGATTGATATTTTAGCATTTAGGAATTAGTGCCAGTGTATCATCTGAGTACTTAAAGCGCTTTTGAAAACAGGGGTGACTGGAAAGCCTAGAGGACCAAAGACACCTAACAGCAAGTGTGGTGGTTTGAATGATTATGGTTCCAAGCTATTAGAACTACTTAGAAGGATTAAGAGGTGTGGTCTTGTTGGGGGTGGTAAAACTGGGAGTGTATTTGAGGTTTCAAAAGCCTACCCCAGGCCCAATCTCTCTTTCTTCTACTGTTGCCTGCAGATCAGAAAGTATAGCTCTTAGTCAATGTTCCAGTGCCATGCTTGTCTACTTTTCATTATGGCGATAATGGCTAACCCCATAAAACTCTAAGCAAGCCCCCATTAAGTGCTTTCTTTTATAAGAGTTGCCTTGGTCATGGTGTCTCTTCACAGAAGTATAACAGTGAGTAAGACAGCAGACCAAGCTCCTCCTGAATTTTTGACCCTAGAGGCAGAGATGATGTCATCAAGAAGAAGGGGCATCAAGATCTTTGACAGCATGGCATTCAGTGTGGGAATTGAAAGGTTCTTGTGTGTGAGCCATACTCTTAAGCAGTATCCTGATGAAAATTATGCTTCCTGTGATGGTTTGATTAAAAATGGCCCCCAAAGAGCCATAGGGAGTGACAGTATTAGGCGGTGTGGCCTTGTTGGAGTATGTGTGATCTTGTCGAGGTAGGTGTGGCTTAAGTCAGGCCTAGTGTGGCATTCTCTACCTGCTGCCTTCAGCTACTTCTCCAGTACTTTGTCTGCCTGCTTGCTGCCATGCTTCCCACCATGACAATAATGAACTAAAACTCTAAACTCTAAGCTATTCCCAGTTAAATGTTTTTCTTCATAAGTGCTACCATGGTCATGATATCTCATCGCCACAATGAAACCCAAATAAAAAAAAAAAAAAAAAAAGAAACCCAAATGAAGATGGAAGTTGATGTCAGGGACTGGGTATCGCTGTGGTAGGCCTGACCATGCTTTGGTTTGGAGGAATGTGGACTTCGGGACTGTGGATTAGGAAAGCAGTCCCAACCTCCTGGGAACATGGACGAAAGTGGCGCTGAGGTGATTTGAATTGTGGGTTCCTGGCTTAAGAGGTTTCAGAAAAGAAGAATGTTAGTATGGGGCTTAGAGACCCATTCTATTGATATTTGGGCAAAGAATGTAGCTGCTTTCTGTCCCTATCCAAAAAAAAAATCTGCCTGAGGCAAAATTTTGGATTAATTATGTTTTCAAAGGATATTTCAAAACAGCCTAGTGTATTAGTGTATTAGTGTCCTGTGGTTATTAGTGACCATGTCTATTCAGATCTATAAGGAAAATGAGGAGGCTGAGTAGGAAAGTTACAAGATGCACAATTTGAGAAAGAAAGAAGTCCCAAGAAGTAGAATGGAGTCCTGTATTCAAGGAAATAAATAGATATTTTTTAAAAAAAAATCCTTGTTATATAAAATAGCCTAAGAGGAGTATAAAACGATCTCAGAGCAAGACTCCACCTTGCTAAGCTTTCAATTTGTGAAAATTATTTAAAGAAAAGTGAAAAGGAATTAAAGAAACGCTTAGGGCCTAAAGTGGTGGTACACACTTTAATCCCATTATTCAGAAGGTAGAGGTTAGTATTTTTAAGTTTGAGGCACTGTTTACAGAGACAGTTCCAGGACAGCCAAGTTTAGTCATGAAGAACCATTGAAAACAGAAAGATGATGAAGATGTAATTGAATAAAAGGACCATATTCCAGGCCCAGAAGCAGCAGAGGTATGGAAACAGACTGAGCATGTTACTTTCATACATTTAATGTGTACATATATATTTATGTATGTAACAATAATAATTAATGAGAAGACTGTGAATATGAGAGTACAGGGAGGATAGAGGTTATGGGGGGGTGGAAAGAGAAGTTGGGGTCAACGATGTAGTTATATTTGAATATGTTATGTATATTCATGTAAAGTATATTTAAATCGTATGTTTTATTGTATACTATATATTTCATATATTTATATATGCATAACTAATATATTAAATTTAGCTGTTTAATTATTTTATAATATAGAATATATTTAAATATACTTTGATATTTATATATCAATATATTTTAATATTTATATACTTTGATATTTACTACTTCTGCCATGTAGTTCTGGCTTTAGAATCAAAGATAGAAGAAAGAAGTTATGGAATCTTCCTCCATAACTAAGGAAAGCCATGAAGCCAAGCATGTATCAGGGTGTCTCTGCGTGAAGGCCTAGAGAGGCTACTGTGGGGATCTGTGAAAGCCTTGGAGACCCCAAAATGTTGGAGTTACCAGTGCCGTAGGATACCTGCTGAGGTAACCTGCTAACATGGAGCAGAACCAGTCAAAGAGAAAGAAGCATGTTGCAGGCAACAAAGATGAAAGGAGTTGGAGATCTGAAAAACATTTTGACAGCAGACATGGAGATACAGAGTTTGGAGTTTGTCCAGCTGGTTTTCAGCCTTGCTTTGGTCCAGTATTTCATCACTATGCTGTCTTTCCTCCCATTTGGAAGGGTAATATACATCCTGTGCCCTTGTGCATTGGAAGTATGTGACCTGCTTTTTCATTTTGATTTTGCAAGTGATTATAGGGAAGAGAATACAGCAGTTTCAAAAGAGACTTTGAACTTTTAAACAAGTTTGAGACTATAGACTATGGGAACGTTTGAAGTTAGATTAAATATGCTTTACATTATGATCTTTCTACAAGACTATGGGGGCCAGAGCATGAAGTGTGGTGGTTTGAATAACAGGACGATGCTGGACTCTTTGGAGAATGGCTAATACCGAGATAGAGGTAGGAACGGACAAGATGAATCAGATCTGTTTTAAATATCAGAATGTAGATGTGTGATCAGAAAATAGAGGGATGGGGCATGTTAAGCAAAAAAGCTAGTGATTGTATCAAATAGTAACTGAAAGAAAAAGACATAAATAAATAAAATAAATATCCAAAGTCCATACTGTTATAAATAAGTTAATATTTGCACAGCCTAAAAATAAAAGATTAGATAAATAAAATAAAATAAAAATAAAAGCTAGAATTGACAAAGAAATTTTAAAAAAATCTTAAGAAACAGTTTAATCACAAAACTTATTAGATAACTGAAAAAGGTTCTCAAGAGAAGAAATTCAAATGCCTGGTAATTTTTAAAAAAAATCTTCAACACCCTTACCCTTCAGGCAAATGAAAACTTTCAATATTTCATCTTATTCCAGCCAGAATGGCCACCATCAAGAGACCAACAACAGGCACTGGTGAGGATATGGGGGAAGGGAGCTGTACTGTGGCGGAAATATAAATTAGTGCATCCACCACAGAAACAAGTGTGGAAGTTTCCCAAAACCTAAACTCAAGAACTACCATATGATTCAGCTATAGCACTTCTAGTCATGTAAGCAAGAAACATAACACCTTATGACAGAGACGCCTACAAACCCATGCTCATAGCTTCTCCGATCACAACAGGCAGGAAGTGGAAGCTGCCTAGATTTCAATTAACTGATAAAAGGATAATGAAATGTAGTATAATAAACAATGCAAAATTTTAAGTGCTAAAAACTATGAAAATTTTTGGAAAATGTATTAAGCTGTATAGTACTGTATCAAGTGTGGCAATCTGGGCCCAGAAATACAAATTCCATGTGTTCTCTCTTATACATGGATCCCTGAGTTGAAGATTTCTATTAATTTTCTATTTAAGTAGGAGGAACTACTTAAGAGTCCAAAAATTTTTTTAAAATGTGATAAAGGAAGTAAGGAGGAAAAACACTGAATGTGGGAGATTATAAAACCATGTGAAAAAAAAAGTAGAGGGGATGAATACTATGGCTGGAAATATTTAAATGGGCATGGGAGTGGAAAGACGAGGGAAACAGATGGGATGAGATGGGGGAGTGGGGAAGTCAATAGGACTATGAAAAATCCATATAGGATTCTACTGGTTTAAAAACTAAAAATTAAAATCTTTCTAAAAAGAGCCTGCTTGAATGGAAGTACTCCTCATGAATAGGTAATGCTGGTCCCAGAAGTTAGAGATTTTCAACACAAAATTGTAGTTCCAGGTTTGAGAAAATCCCTTTGTGTGCTATTGGTAGGGAGTCTCAAGAGGCTCCCCAAACAATCATTGACTATTGTCAATCTTTGTGGATAGCCACCTTAAACAGGCAGTACAACCATATTGCTAAATATTCTATGCAGCACAGATATAGAACACAGACAAATAAACTGGAACTGAGCTGGAATCCATCCTCTGTTGGATAGAAATTCATTGCAGGTTGTTGAGGGAGAAAAGGCATTAGTGATCTCACTCAGATGTGGACGATGACTGCTGGAATACTGACTTACCTGATAAGAATAAACCAATGATACAACAGAGGCATGAATGTTCTGAGGGTAACCAATGGCTTGCTGAGTGGACTTGAGGCCCACTCTAGAGGAAGGTACTGTAAACCTAGTCAAAGTCTGTGACTGGAGAGTTTATAGACCCTATGTGAAGAATTTACTACTGATGTTTTGCTGATTGGATATGCAACAAATAGCTTGTTAAATAGTTATACACAGGCAAACTAGTTTAGCTTTCAACCTCCTCCAGAGAACCTTCTTTTCGGCAGTGGGTGATTGTCAAAGCAGCAGCTTATGATCTAAGTGCTGAGAATGTATCATCTTTGAGTGTCTGACTGTAAATGGGAAATCTCACCTGCTCTGAGTCTCAAAAGAGATCATGGGAAGACCGTGAAGGCTACAGGGAGAGGAGGAGTGAAGTGAAGCTCTTTTTCAGGATGTGACATGGTTGATGCAATCATGAACACAGAAGCAGTGACCACCTCCATAAGTCTCAGGGTAAAAGACAGGCAAGGTGGAAGAGAGGGGCATGAGGAAGACAACTTATTTGCTGGAAAGAAGAAGGGGGTTAAAGGGACCAGAAGAAGAATGACAGAGGTACTGAAGGGTAAACATTGTAACCACAATTTATAATGCACAAGTATGAAATTATCAAAATATTGTTTTTTTAGAAAAGTTTTTTGATTCTTTGTGAATTTCACATCATGTACCCCATTGAGTTTTACATCAGGTACCCCAGTCTTGGTTATCACCCTGTCCCCTAATATTCATCCTTCATTCTTGCAACTTCACCCCTAAATAACACACACACACACACACACACACACACACACACACACACACACACACACAC